>NC_083101.1:97499081-97830168 GCF_949774975.1 Lagenorhynchus albirostris | reverse complement strand
GCACTTTTGTTATTAAGTTATAATTGCATACAGTAAAATACACAGATCTTAAGTATACAGTTCAATAAATTTTGAACCAATACCTCAATCAAGATATAGAGAATTGCCATCATCCTAAAAATTCCCATGTTTCCCTTTCCAGTCTATCTCCCTCCTCCCCAACCCCACCATTATTCTAATTTCTATTTCCACAAATTAGTTTTGCTTGTTCTTCAACTTCATGTAAATTGTATCACACATAGGTACTGTTTTATGGTTGGCCTCTTTTATTCAATATGATGCTTTTAAGATTTGTGTATGTTGTGGTGTGTATTATTAGTTCATTTTAAATTGCTGAATCATATTCCATGTGTGCATAATTATAATTTAATTATGCATTCACCTGTTATGGACATCGGAGTGGTTTCTGGGCTTTTATTATTAACAACTCTGAAATAAATGTTCTTACGCAAGTCTTTTTGTGTGCATGTTTTTAAAATTTATTTTTTGGAAACACCTAGAAGTAGAATTAATGAATCATAATAAATTCTCAGTTTTCCACCCTGGTGGTACCATTTTACACCTCCACCTGCCATGTTTGATATTTCCAGTTGCCCAGCATCCTCTTCAACATTTGAAACTATTAATTTTAGGCATGTTACCAAATGTACAGTGAAATCTTATTTTACATTTAATTTAATTTCACTGACTATTAAAAATGTTGAGCATATCTTCATGTATTTAATGACTAATCATATTTTTGTGAATGTTTTTCCATATCTTTTATCTATTTTAGTAGATTTTTGTCTTTTTATTACTGATTTCTAGGAGTCTTTGATATATTATAGATTAAATACCTACATGTTACCTTTTTTTCTCCCAGTCTGTGGCTTTCTTTTTCATTTTTAAAGTTTCTTTTTGATGAGAAAAAATTTTGAATTTTGATAAAATTTAGTTTATTGTTTTATTTTTCTTTATGGTCAGAGCTTTTATCATCACTAAGAAATCTTTACTTACAAACAGGTTACAAACATATTCTGTTTTCGTCTAGGAACTTTATAGTTTTTAGTTTTATAGTTAGATCTACAATTCAGCTTGCTAACTTTTCTGTGTAGTATGAGGTGTAAGTCAAATTCAATTTTATGTTTTTCTTACAGTTTTCAAGTTGACCCAGTACTATTCATTTAAAAAGACATTTCTTTCTCCGTTGAACTGCACTGTAGTTTTTGTTAAAAATCATTTGATCTCTTATGCATGGATCTATTTCTGTTTTATCAATCAATTTGGCTACCCATATGTTTACTGTAGCTTGTCAGTCATCCTTAAAATCAGATAGTGTCCTTTCTCCTGCTATAGTCTTCTTTTTCATGAATGTTTTGGCTATCACTTTGCATTTCTATACACATTTTAGTAAAGATTATTTATTTCTACAAAAATGCTTGCTGGGATTTTGCTTGGCACTGCATTTAATATACACATCAATTTGAACAGAATTGACATTTTTATAATGTTGTATCTTCCAACCCATGAGCATGGTATATCTTTCCATTTATTTAAGTCTTACTTTATTTCTCTCAGCAATATTTTGCTGTTTTCCTTGTAGAGGCTTTTTACTCCTTCTGTTAAATTCTTTTTCAGGAGCTGTATGTTTTCTATGCCATTATAAATGGTATTGATTTTTAAATTTAATTTTTTCTATTGCTGGTTGGTAGCATATAAAACACATTTGATATTTATATGTTTATCTTATATTCTCAGATCTTGCTGAATTCACTTATTAGATCTATTAGTTTTTATTTTTGTTTTGTTTTGTTTGGGGATTATTTGGGATTTTCTATATACACAATTATTATCATTTGCAAATAAGCAGTTTTATTTCTTTAACAACCCTCATACCTTCCCCCCACCCTTTTTCTTGCCTAATTGCATTGGATAGAACCTCCAGCATGATATTGAATAGAAGTGGTAAGAGTGAATAGCCATGCCTTTTCCTGATTCTGATCCCAAACATTTTTACTGTCTCCATTAAAAATGATAATAATTATAGCTTTGTCATACATTATTTTTTTCCAGATTGAAGAAGTTTCTATTTATTCATTTATTATGAATGAATGCTGAAAATTTTATATGCCTTTTGCATCTATTGAAATATTCTTATGAGTGTTCTCCTCTTTTTATATATGATCAGTTACATGGATTGATTTTCAGTTCTTAAACTAACCTACATTCCTGGAATAAACCTCAGTTTATCATGACATATTACACATTTTATGTATTGTTGGATTTGATTTGCTAACAATTATTAAGAAGGAATTTTTGCTTTTGAAGGAAACCAGAATATGTCACCCCAAAATGTGACTCTTTGACATAAAAATTATTTTGAGCTGAAGGCAATTAAGAAGCAGCAAATGCAGAAAAAGCCCCCTT
The DNA here is from genome assembly GCF_949774975.1 of Lagenorhynchus albirostris. NCBI lineage: Eukaryota > Metazoa > Chordata > Mammalia > Artiodactyla > Delphinidae > Lagenorhynchus > Lagenorhynchus albirostris. Next base: position 97,827,762 of record NC_083101.1, on the reverse strand, counting down.
CCCCTTTTCTGCCTAAACACAGATATAAAGTCTCCTTTTACTGCAGACAGACTCCTATCAGCTCAGAGACAGCAACAGAGGAATCTGAAAATAAACCTTACTCCATTATCTCCTCCCATTTATTTACCTTTCCACAATTTGCCGCCTAAAACTTTTTAGGCTTTTGGAAGCCTAAAACTGCTTTCCTTTCCCCTGCCATTTCTCTACAATTTATTTTTCTTTGTTGAAGATGTTATATAAGCTGGAGTTCGAAGCTGCTGCTTTAACTTCTTTTTTGCTTAGACTTTTTTCCTGCATGATGTGTACTGTACTCATTAATAAACTGTTTTCTTCTTGTTAATCTGTCTTTTGGTCACAGAGTCCCAGCTGAAAATGTAAGATGGGTAGAGGTAAAGTTTTGCTTCCTCTACACTTTCATTTATGTTCATGAGTGATATTGGTCTCTAGTTTTATTTTCTTGTAAGGTTCTTGTCAGGTTTGATATTAAGGTTATGCCAGCCTCATATAACAAATTGAGAAATGTTTCCTTCTCTTCCTATTGTGAAAGAGTTTGTGTAATATGAGTAATTCTTTGTGAACATTTAATAGAATTTCACAGAACAGCCAGCTGGGCTTGAAGTTTGCATAGTGGGGCAGTTTTAAATTATTAATTAAATTTCTCAGATAAATAAAGGACTAACCAAATCAACTATTTTTTTTGTTAGTTTTGGTAAATTGTGTTGTTAAAAGAGTTTTCTCCATTTCACCTTTGTTGTTAAGCTTTTTAGCATACAGTTGTACATAATTTCCCCTTATTATCCTTTTAATATCTGTAGGCTCTCTGGTGATACTCTCTTTTAAAAACCTTGATTTTGTAATTTTTGGTTTTCTTTTTTTTTCCCTTGATCTGTCTTCTTAGGGATTTAAAAATTTCTTAATCTTATTCAGATAACTGATTTTTTTTTTTTTTTTTTTTTTTTTTGCGTTATGTGGGCCTCTCACTGTTGCGGCCTCTCCCGTTGGGGAGCACAGGCTCCGGACATGCAGGCTCAGCGGCCATGGCTCACGGGCCCAGCTGCTCCGCGGCATGTGGGATCTTCCCGGACCGGGGCACGAACCCATGTCCCCCGCATCGGCAGGCGGACTCTCAACCACTGCGCCACCAGGGAAGCCCTCAGATAACTGATTTTTAAGTTTCTTGATTTTTCTTTCTTTGTATTGTCTAGCTAGTATTTCACTGATAGATATAAAGTATTTCATTCTTTATAATTTTCAATCTTTATAATTTCCTTCTTTCTACATACTTTGGTTTAATTTGCTCTTCTTTCTCTAGCTTATTAAGATGAAAGGTTATGTAAGTGATTTTAGACTTCTGTTATTTTATAGCACAGACATTTTAAAGTACAAATTTGTCTCTTAGCAGTGCTTTAGCTACATCCAACATGTTAATATATTTTAAATTATTGTTCAATTAATTTCTATTTTTTTGTGTATCAGTTTCTTATTGCTGCTGCAAAAAATCATTACAAATTTAGTGGCTTAAGACAAAGCAAATTTATTATCTTACAGTTCTGGAGGTCAAAAGTTCAAAATCTGTTTTACTGGGGTAAAATCAAGGCGTTGGCAAGCCAGCACTCATTCTGGAAGCTCTAGGGAACAATTACTTTTCTTACCTTTTCCAGCTTCTGGAAGCTGCCTATGATCCTTCGTTTATGGCCTCTTCCTCCATCTTCAAAGACAAAAGTGTACCATCTTCTCTCCACTCCGATCTTAACTTCTGTTCTTACATCTTCTCTCTCTGACTGATCCTCCTACTTCACTCTTATAAGGACCCTTGTAGTTACCCTGGGTACACCTAGATAATTTAAGATACTCTCTCTACTGCAGAATACTTAATCACATCTGCAAAATTCTTTTTACCATGTAAGGCAACAAATTTACGGGTTTCAGGAAGTAGGACATGGATATCTTTAAGAGGTCATTATTCAACCTATTATACCATATGATTTTTTACCCTTATGAGCTCAACATATTTTATAATTTCCCTTACGGTGTTATTAAATTATATTTTGAAACTTTCTAATATCTGTGGATTTTCTGGATATCTTTTTTGTTGAGTTTTAATTTAATTCTGTTTTGATTATAAAATAATCTTACTGTGATTTCAGCCAAAAATGTATTGAGACTTGTTTTATGGGGCAGCATATGGTATATTTTGGTGAATATTCCATGTGTCTTTGAAAATAATATGTATTAGGTTATTGTAGAAAATAATATTTTATAAATTAGGTAAAGTTGGTTGATAGTGTTATTAAAATCTTCTCTATCCTTACTGATATTTTTCTTCACCTGGTCGGACAATTTCTAAAGGAGTGTTAAAAAACTTCAACTAAGGCTGTGGTTTATTTCTCCTCTCAGTTCTATTGATTTTTGCTTCATGTTACTTGAAGGTCTGTTATTAGGTGCTAAACATTTAGGATCACCAGGTATTCTTGATTAATTGACTCGTTTACCATTATAAAATGTTCCTCTTTATCTTTGGTGATGCCTTTTGCTTTAAAGACAAATTTGACAATATTACCACCTCAAATTGCTTTTTTAAAATTTTATTTTATGTGTATTTTTATACAGCATGTTCTTATTAGTTATCTATTTTATACATATTAGTGTATATATGTGAATCCCAATCTCCCAATTCATCCCACCACCACCACCAACCCACTCCCAGCTTTCCACCCTTGGTGTCCATACGTTCGTTCTCTACATCTGTGTCTCTATTTCTGCCTTGCAAACCAGTTCATCTGTACCATTTTTCTAGACTCCACATATATACATTAATATACGATATTTGTTTTTCTCTTACTGACTTACTTCACTCTGTATGACAGTCTCTAGGTCCATCCATGTCTCAACAAATGACCCAATTTCATTCCTTTTTATGGCTAAGTAATATTCCATTGTATATATGCACTACATCTTCTTTATCCATTCATCTGCTGATGGGCATTTAGGTTGCTTTCATGACCTGGCTATTGTAAACAGTGCTGCAATGAACACTGGGGTGCATGTGTCTTTTTGAATTATGGTTTTCTCAGGATATATGCCCAGTAGTGGGATTGCTGGGTCATAAGGGTAATTCCATTTTTATTCTTTTAAGCAATCTCCATAATGTTCTCCATAGTGGCTGTATCGATTTACATTCCCACCAACAGTGCAAGAGGGTTTCCTTTTCTCCACACCATCTCCAGCAATTGTCGTTTGCAGATTTTCTGATGATGGCCATTCTAACTGGTGTTAGGTGATACCTCATTGCAGTTTTGATTTGCATTTCACTAATAATTAGTGATGTTGAACAGATTTTCATGTGCCTCTTGGCCATCTGTATGTCTTCTTTGGACAAATGTCTATTTAGGTATTCGGCCCATTTTTTAATTGGGTTGTTTGTTTTTTAAATATTGAGCTGCATGAGCTTTTTATATATTTTGGAGATTAATCCATTGTCTGTTGATTCATTTGCAAATATTTTCTCCCATTCTGAGGGTTGTTATTTCATCTTGTTTACAGTTTCCTTTGCTGTGCAAAAGCTTTTAAGTTTCATAGGTCTCATTTGTATATTTTTGTTTTTATTTCCATTACTCTGGGAAGTGGGTCTAAAAAGATGTTGCTGTGATTTATGTCAAAGAGTGTTCTTCCTATGTATTCCTCTAAGGGTTTTATAGTGTCCAGTCTTACTTTCAGGTCTTTAATCCATTTTGAGTTTATTTTTGTGTATGGTGTTAGGGAGTGTTCTAATTTCATTCTTTTACATGTAGCTGTACAGTTTTCCCAGTACCATTTATTGAAGGAACTCTCTTTTCTCCATTATATCCTTGCCTCCTTTGTCATAGATTAGTTGACCATAGGTGTGTGGGTTTATCTCTGGGCTTTCTATCCTGTTCCATTGATCTCTATTTCTGTTTTTGTGCCAGTACCATATTGTTTTGATTACTGTAGCTTTGTAGTATAGTCTGAAGTCAGGGAGCCTGCTTCCTCCAACTCCACTTTATTCCTTCAAGACTGCTTTGACTATTTGGGGTCTTTTGTGTCTCCATACAAATTTTAAGTTTTTTTGCTCTAGGCCTGTAAAAAATGTCATTGGTAATTTGATAAGGATTGCATTGAATCTGTAGATTGCTGTGGATAGTATAGTCATTTTCACAATATGGATTCTTCCAATCCAAGAACGTGGTATATCTCTCCATCTGTTTGTGTAATCTTTGGTTTCTTTCATCAGTGTCTTACAGTTCTCTGAGTCCAGGTATTTTACCTCCTTACATAGGTTTATTCATAGGTATTTTATTCTTTTTGTTGCAATGGTGAATGGGATTTTTTCCTTAATTTCTCTTTCTGATTTTTCATTGTTAGTCACTGCAAACAGTGACAGTTTTACTTCTTCTTTTCCAATTTGTATTTCTTTTATTTATTTTTCTTCTCTGATTGCTGTGGCTAGGACTTCCAAAACTATGTTGAATAATAGTGGTGAGAGTGAACAGCCTTGTCTTCTTTCTGACCATAGAGGGACAGCTTTCAATTTTTCACCATTGAGAATGATGTTCGCCATGGGTTTGTCATATATGGCCTTTACTATGTTGAGGTTGGTTCACTCTATGATGTCCACTTTCTGGAGAGTTTTTATCATAAACTGGTGTTGAATTTTGTCAAAAGCTTTTTCTTCATCTATTGAGATGATCACATGGTTTTTATTCTTCAATTTGTTAATATGGTGTAGCACATTGATTGGTTTGCATATATTGAAGAATGCTTGCATCCCTGGGATAAATCCCACTTGATCGTGGTATATGATCCTTTTAACCAGTTGTTGGATTCTGTTTGCTAGTATTTTGTTGAGGATTTTTGCATCTATATTCATCATTGATATTGGTCTGTAATTTTCATTTTTTTGTAGTATCTTTGTCTGGATTTGGTATCAGGGTGATGGTGGCCTCATAGAATGAGTTTCAGAGTGTTCTTTCCTCTGCAATTTTTTGGAAGACTTTGAGAAGGATGAGTGTTAGTTCTTCTCTAAATATTTGATAGAATTCACCTGTGAAGCCATCTGGTCCTGGACTTCTGTTTGTTGGAAGATTTTTAATCACAGTTTCAATTTCATTATTTGTGATTGGTCTGTTCATATTTTCTATTTTTTCCTGGTTTAGTCTTGGAAGGTTATACCTTTCTAAGTATTTGTCCATTTCTTCCAGGTTGTCCATTTTTTTGGCATAGAGTTGCTTATAGTAGTCTCTTATGATGCTTTGTATTTCTGTGGCATCCGTTGTAACTTCTCCTTTTTCATTTCTAATTTTATTGATTTGAGTCCTTTCCCTGTTTTTCTTGATGAGTCTGGCTAAAAGTTTATCAATTTTGTTTATCTTTTCAAAGAGCCAGCTTTTAGTTTTATTGATCTTTGCTATTGATTTCTTTGTTTCTATTTCATTTATTTCTGCTCTGATCTTTATGATTTGTTTCCTTCTACTCTCTTTGGGCTTTGTTTGTTCTACTTTCTCTAGTTCCTTTAGGTGTAAGGTTAGATTGTTTATTTGAGATTTTTCTTGTGTCTTGAAGTCGGAATTTATAGCTATAAACTTCCCTCTTAGAACTGCTTTTGCCACATCCCATAGGTTTTGGATCATCGTGTTTTTGTTGTCATTTGTCATTAGGTATTTTTTGATTCCCTCTTTGATTTCTTCAGTGATCTCTTGGTTATTTAGTAACATATTATTTAACCTCCATGTGTTTGTGTTTTTTATGTTTTTTTTCCCCCGTAATTGATTTCTAATCTCATAGTGCTGTGGTCAGAAAAGATGCTTGATATGATTTCAATTCTCTTAAATTTACTGAGGCTTGACTTGTTACCCAAGATGTGATCTACTGGAGAATGTTCTGTGTGCACTTGAGAAGAAAGTGTAATAAGCAGTTTTCGGATGGAATGTCTTATAAATATCAATTAAATCTATCCAGTTTATTGTGTCATTTTAAAGCTTGTGTTTCTTTATTAATTTTCCGTCTGGATGATCTATCCATTGGTGTGAGTGAGGAGTTAATGTCCCCACTAATATTGTGTTATTGTCAGTTTCCTCTTTTATAGCTGTTAGCATTTTCCTTATGCATTGAGTTGCTCCTATGTTGGGTGCATATATATTTATAATTGTTATATCTTCTTCTTGGATTGATCCCTTGATCATTATGTAGTGTCCTTCCATATCTCTTGTAACATTCTTTATTTTAAAGTCTATTTTATCTGATATGAGTATTGTTACTCCAGCTTTCTTTTGATTTCCATTTGCATCGAATAGCTTTTTCCAACCCCTCACTTTCAGTATGTATGTGTTCCTAGTTCTGAAGTGGGTCTCTTGTAGACAGCATATATATGGGCCTTTTTTTTGTATCCATACAGTGAGCCTGTGTCTTTTGTTTGGAACATTTAATCCATTCACATTTAAGGTAATTATTGATATGTATGTCCCTATTACTATTTTCTTAATTGTTTTGGGTTTTTTTTTTTTGTAGGTCCTTTTCTTCTCTTGTGTTTCCCACTTAGAAAAGTTCCTTTAGCATTTGTTGTAGAGCTGGTTTGGTGGTGCTGAATTCTCTTAGCTTTTGCTTGTCTGTAAAGCTTTTGATTTCTCCATCAAATCTGAATGAGATCCTTGCCGGGTAGAGTAATATTGGTTGTGGTTTCTTCCCTTTCATCACTTTATATATATTGTGCCACTCCCTTCTGGCTTGTAGATTTTCTGCTGAGAAATCAGCTGTTAACCTTAAGGGAGTTCCCTTGTATATTATTTGTTGTTTTTCCCTTGTTGCTTTTAATAATTTTTCTTTGTCTTTAATTTTTGTCAGTTTGATTACTGTATGTCTCGGCATGTTTCTCCTTGGGTTTATCCTGCCTGGGACTCTCTGCTCTTCCTGGACCTGGGTGGCTATTTCCTTTCCCATGTTAGGGAAGTTTTCAAATATAATCTCTTCAAATATTTTCTCAGGTCCTTTCTCTCTCTCTTCTCCTTCTGGGACCCCTACAATGCGAATGTTGCTGTGTTTAATGTTGTCCCAGAGGTCTCTTAGTCTGTCTTCATTTCTTTTCATTCTTTTTTCTTTATTCTGTTCTGCAGCACTGAGTTCCACCATTCTGTCTTCCAGGTCACTTATCCATTCTTGTGCCTCAGTTATTCTGCTACTGATTCCTTCTAGTGTATTTTTCATTTCAGTTATTTTATTGTTCATCTCTGTTTGTTTGTTCTTTACTTCTTCTAGGTGTTTGTTCTTTAATTCTTCTAAGTCTTTGTTAAAAATTCCTTGCATCTTCTCAATCTTTGCCTCCATTTTTTTTCCCTAGGTTCTGGCTTATCTTCAGTATCATTATTATGAATTTTTTTTCTGGAAGGTTGCCTGTCTCCACTTCATTTAGTTGTTTTTCTGGTGTTTTACCTTGTTCATTCATCTGGTACATAGTCCTCTGCCCTTTGATTTTGTCTATCTTTCTGTGAAAGTGGTTTTTGTTCCACAGGCTGCAGGATTGTTTTTCTTCTTGTTTCTGCTGTTTCCAAAGAAAATATTCTTAGTTGAAAGCTCTTCCTACTCCAGGAGGTCACTCCACATCCACCCTCACTGGAGAGAGAAATTCGGCTGGATCCGAAGTGACTAATCTACATGAGGAATATCATTCATTCTCTGGAAAGACCTCCAAACTTCAGAACTCCTCACTCCAAGTCCCCCCTCAGGCTGTCCAAATTTCTTTTTAGTGTTTTCACAGTACATCTTTTTCCCCTGATAACTTTGTTTTTGGCCTATCTGTATCTTTATATTAAAGTTTATTTTTTTTAACAGCATATAGTTGGACATTTAAAAAAAATTAATCCTGATAACTTCAAAAGTTTTAATGAAAGTACTTGGCCCATTTACATTTAGTTTACTTACTGATATATTTTTAATAGTTGTACTAGGAAATACAATATGCACCTTTAGTTTTTACATTTTACCATTAATTAGTATTACACTGAACACATATAGAGTAGTATAAGAATTTACAACAGTACGCCTTAACTTTGTGATTTTGTTATAGATTTTACTACTGCATGTTATGTACTTCAAATATAATGCTGTTGTTTTTGCTTTAAAAGTTTAAGTGTCTTTAAGAAATGAGGATAAGTTAAAAACAAAAAAGGGGCTTCCCTGGTGGTGCAGTGGCTAAGAATCCGCCTGCCAATGCAGGGGACACGGGTTCGAGACCTGGTCCGGGAAGATCCCACATGCTGCGGAGCAACTAAGCCTGTGCACCACAGCTACTGAGCCTGTGCTCTAGAGCCCATGAGCCACAACTCCTGAAGCCCGCACGCCTACAGCCAGTACTCTGCAACTAGAGAAGCCACAGCAATGAGAAGCCTGTGCACCGCAATGAAGAGCAGCCCCCACTGACCGCAACTAGAGAAAGCCTGTGAACAGCAATGAAGACCCAACACAACCAAAAATAAATAAATAAAAATAATAAATATTTTTTTTTAAAAAAAAGGCCTTATTTTTCCAAATATTTTCCATTTCTGGTAAATATTTCTATAAATATCTATAAATACACAACTAGTATCATTACTTTTCTTATGGAAGAACTAGAGACAAATTCTTTCAGCTTTTGTTTATCTTAAAATATCTTTACTTTGCTTTTATTTTTAAAGGATATTTTCACTGTATATAGATCCTAGCTGGTATGTTTTTCTCTCCTAGAACTTTAAAGATATCATTTCTGTGTGTGTTTTCTGGTGAGAAGTCCTGAAGCTAATGTGGTTGTGTTTATCACTTTGTCTTTGGTTTTAAGCACTATGACTGTGATATGTGATATGTTTTCTTTGAATTTTTCTCCTTCTTTTGCTAATAGTTTACTGAGCTTCTTATGTATGTGAGTTGTTGTCTTTCTTCTGAATTAAAAAAAAGTTGCTATTAAATTTTCAAATATTGCCTTCTATTTCAAGTCTCTCTCTCTCATCTTTTATTCTTGGACTCCAATTATACATATGTTAGACCTTCTGATTATGGCCCATACCTCCGTAATGCTTTGTTCTTCATTCTCCATTCTTTTCTCCTTTCTGTGCTTTGTTTTGCTTATTTTTCCACTGGGCTGTGTTTGACTTCACTAACCTTGTCTTCTATTGTGCCCAGTCATGTTTGATTTATCTTCTAGATTCTATTCATTGTTCAAATAATTTTATATTTTCATCTATTCTGTCCATCTTTTTGTCTATTTTGTTTAATATTTTAATCATAGCTATTTTAAAAACCTTATCTATTTACTCCAGTATTCAGGTTATTAGAGGTCTTCTTCTGTTCAGTGTTTTATTTCTTAATTTAAGTTCCCTTTCTCTGCTTCTTTACAAGACTAGTATTTTTTTATTATATAAAAGATTTATTGGTGAAACATTTGAGAAACTCGGACTTAGTTTGGTTAGTTTTGAAGGGAAAAAATACATTTAGAGTTTAAAAGTAGATGTTTTAATAAGTTGATTATAATTCTACACAAAAAGAAATATTAGAAAACTTGAGATAGGTAGAGATTCAGCCTCAGTGAAGGAATCTATTAGATATTCCCTTCCAAGCTTAATTTTCAATCTATTATATTTTGTTCCTTAATTGTCTGCTATGTGAACAGTCTTGGCCACATTCAAATCCATTATGTATATCAAAGTAGCTATCTTGATGCTCAGGAAAACTGACTCCTACATATGTTGGCACACTGACCTAGTCCAAGTTGGGGTTCAGCAACTAGTTGGGGAGAAGGAAATGAGAAGAATGACCTTTAATAGTTAGGGTCTAGGGAAATTTCCCAGGCAGCATCTGGTCTAGGTGAGAGAACCTAGCTTGTATGGCTAACTCACTTTAAATGATGGAATGAGGACTGCATTAATAGTTACATAGTGAATGAGTTAGCTTTTACTGCATCCAAAAATCCCCCAAACTTGGAGCTTAAAATAACAGGCTTTTATTTAGCTCATGATTTTGCAAACAACTAATTTGGGCTAGGCTCAGTTGAATAGTTTTGTTTTCTTTTTTTTTCCACATCTTTATTGGAGTATAAATGCTTTACAAGGTTGTGTTAGTTTCTGCTGTACAACAAAGTGAATCAGCTATATGTATACATACATCCCCATATCCCCTCCCTCTTGAGCCTCCCTCCCACCCTCCCTATCCCATCCCTCTAGGTCATCACAAAACAATGAGCTGATCTCCCTGTGCTTTGCAACAGCTTCCCACTAGCCATCCATTTTACATTTGGTAGTGTATATACGTCAATGCTACTCTCTCACATCATCCCAGCTTCCCCTTCTCCCTTGTGGCCTCAAGTCTGTTCTTTATGTCTGCATCTTTATTCCTGCCCTGCCACTAAGTTCATCAGTACTGCTTTTTAAAATTCCACGTATATGTGTTAGCATACAGTATTTGTTTTTCTCTTTCTCACTTACTTCACTCTGAATGACAGATTCTAGGTCCATTTACCTCACTATGAATAACTCAATTTCATTCCTTTTTATGGCTGAGTAATATTCCATTGTATATATGTGCCACATCTTCTTTATCCAATCATCTGTTGATGGACATTTAGGTTGCTTCCATGTCCTGGCTATTGTAAATAGTGTTGCAATGAACATTGTGGTACATGACACTTTTTGAATTATGGTTTTCTCAGGGTATATGGAGAATAGTTATTTCTGTCTCAGTTGGGCTCACTCATGAGTCTACAGTCCTCCTCTGAGTTGGGTACAGGCTGGAAAATATAGAATGGCCTCAGATGGAATGGCTTTCCTCTGCTCTCTGTGGCCTTTCCAGCAGGCTAACCTGAATTTCTTCATATGGAGGTTGAGAAGAGTTCTAGGAGAGAGCAGAATTGTCCTTGGACTCTTGAGATCTAAGCTCAGAACTGGCACATTTCACTTCCACTGCATTGTATTAGCCAAAAAGTTCACAAGAAAAGCGCAGATTCAAGGGGAAGAGAAATAGACTCCAATTATTTATGGAAGGAACTGCAAAGTCACATTGACAAAACTGTAAATTCAGGAAGGAGTGAGCAATCATTGACTTTTTTGCAATCTGATACATGGAAAGGAGGATTCTGAAAGTTTGGGTTTAGGAAAACTTGAAGACTTTGATTATTTTCTTCCCTCTACACCAATTAAAACCACACCCCTCTTTTAAAGCTTCTTGGAAAGGCAGCACAGAGTAATGGAAAGTGTGTGCATGGGCTTTGGAGTCAGACCTGAGTTACTGGCTGGGTCACAGTGTGAAAAGTACACAAGCTCTCTGAAGTTAATTGCATATGAAATTTAGATAATCAAGATCCACCTCAAATGATTACTGTGAGAGTTAGTCAGCCAATAATCACTGAGTCATGGTAACATATTGTAATCACTGAGTTATGGTAACAGGACCCTTATTCATTCTGAGCCTAGTTTTTGCCTCTGCTGTGAAAACTGCACTAACTCCCTCAAACCACATAGATGGCTTATAGAGTTGGAGAGCCATAGGGACCTAGGACGCTTTTATCCCAGTTTTATGTGATGAGACATTTATCCAATGTCTCATCACATAAAACTACTGATTTTGGACTTCCCTGGTGGAGCAGTGGTTAAGAATCCGCCTGTCAATGCAGGGGACATAAGTTTGATCCCTGGTCTGAGAAGATCCCACATGTCGTGGAGCAACTAAGCCCATGCACCACAACTACTGAAGCCTGTGTGCTCTAGGGCCCACATGCCACAACTACTGAGCCCATGTGCTGCACCTACTGAAGCCCCCGTACCTATAGCCTGTGCTCCACAACAAGAGAAGCCACCGCAATGAGAAGCCCGTGCACCGCAACGAAGAGTAGCCCCCACTCGCCACAACTGGAGAAAGCTCACACACAGCAACAAAGACACAATGCAGCCAAAAAAATAAATATAATTAAAAAAAAACTATTGATTTCCTTTATTTGTCACCTATAAAGTTCTATATTGTTAACTCTTAGTAAACATAACCTTGCCTTCTCCTGTAGCCTGTTAGCTTCTTGAGAGTAGTGGCCTTTCACTATTTTCCAGGTGGGTGCCCTGCACCTAGCACAGTGGCTGGCATGGAACAGGCACTTCGTGAATCATAGTTGTGTGACTGGGTGTGAAGAATAAAGGACAGCAATGTCTTCCAAGCTAACTGGAATGGTCAGTGGGGTGGAAGTTATTTATCCACAAGCCTGGTGGAAATGAGCTCAAACTAGGGAAATTATTTATCTCTCATATTCTCCTAACCTGACCATGAGGTTACAAATCAGGAAGAAATAGACTCAGAAATATCAATAATCATGGTTCTTTATTCAAATTTATAAATATTTACTGTGGTTCCATAGTATATACCTCCTGATTTCTCTAAATTCACTCTCCACATTTTGCGTCATGCCCAGGAGGCTGGCCTCTATGAGCTGCTCTCTTGCTAGATGGACCAACTCTTGTAGTTTGACCAGGACACTTCCAGTTTTAACACTGAATGTCCCCCATCCCCGGAAACTTGTTAAGTCCCTGGCGAATTGGGATGGTTATTCATGCTAGCCTTTGTTCTCTGGCTTCCCGCTGGGTTTGGCCCATAGGAGTCACCAGCTGGAGATCAGAGGGCGGGAGCAGATTAAGGTCAGGATATTTGTGTCTGGGCTCCTTCCTGCTCAGTCTCTGCTGATTGGCAAAGACTTCCCTTCCCTTTACCAAAGTCTAAGTTTTTATTAAATGTCCTTCTCCTAACAGCTATCCTTCCAAGGTTCTGCTCCTGCAAGCCCAGGGGTGGTAATGCCCTCTCTGAGTTGATAAACCTGGGGTATTGTACTTTTCCTTAAGCCATACCCACAACCTTGTAAATGTCCCTTTATTAAACTCTCCTTAAACTTGTAATGAATGCCGCTCATTTCCTGATGACACCTGATCGACCCTGGCCTTGGCTCCTGAGAACTATGCTTGATACTGTGATAGATACAAAAATAGTATAAAATAGGATCCCTGCTTAAAATCCAGTGGGAGGAAATGGTTTGTATTAAAGTCATTGAGAAGCATTGGAACAACATTTGAACCTTTTTTCAGCTGTGAAATGAAGGGAATGAACTTAAAACATGCTTTCAGAGATTCCACAAAACAGGAACACATTTTTTGCCAATTTTTTGTTTTTGTTTTTATCTTACAAACCATTTTTATCACCATGTAACTGAAACTTTATTAAAAATAAACAAGATTTTCAAGGTAGTTTCTGATTCCAACACAATAAGACTGCTGACATCTTAATGAAGTGCTAGATTAAATGTAATGTTCAAGAATAGCCAGGGAGAGGAGTGAGCAGGGCTGGTTTGACACTGTCAAGGAAGGTGTCACTGAGAATATGGACAAACTGAGCTTCAAGGATGGGCAGTTTGGGATACAGGGGAGCCAGAGGGATGAAGGCATTTCAGGTTAAGGCAAACTATGAATTTGAATAAGATCTGCAGGCTCAATAACAAAAAACAAACAACCCAATCCAAAAATGGGCAGAAGACCTAAATAGACATTTCTCCAAAGAAGATATACAGATTGCCAACAAACACATGAAAGAATGCTCAACATCATTAATCATTAGAGAAATGCAAATCAAGACTACAATGAGATATCATCTCACACTGGTCAGAATGACCATCATCAAAAAATCTAGAAACAATAAATTCTGGAGAGGGTGTGGAGAAAAGGGAACACTCTTGCACTGCTGGTGAGAATGTGAATTGGTACAGCCACTATGGAGAACAGTATGGAGGTTCCTTAAAGAACTACAAATAGAACTACCATATGACCCAGCAATCCCACTACTGGGCATATACCCTGAGAAACCCATAATTCAAAAAGAGTCATGTACCAAAATGTTCATTGCAGCTCTATTTACAATAGCCAGGAGACGGAAGCAACCTAAGTGTCCATCATCGGATGAATAGACAAAGATGGGCACATATATACAATGGAATATTACTCAGCCATAAAAAGAAATGAAATTGAGTTATTTGTAGTGAGGTGGATGGACCTAAAGTCTGTCATACAGAGCGAAGTAAGTCAGAAAGAGAAAGACAAATACCATATGCTAACACATATATATGGAATCTAAGAAAAAAAAAAGATGTCATGAAGAACCTAGGGGTAAGACGGGAATAAAGACACAGACCTACTAGAGAATGGACTTGAGGATGTGGGGAGGGGGAAGGGTAAGCTGTGACGAAGTGAGAGAATGTCATGGACATATATACACTACCAGACATAAAATAGATAGCTAGTGGGAAGCAACCACATAGCACAGGGAGATCAGCTCGGTGCTTTGTGACCACCTGGAGGGGTGGGATAGGGACGGTGGGAGGGAGGGAGATGCAAGAGGGAAGAGATATGGGAACATATGTATATGTATAACTGATTCATTTTGTTATAAAGCAGAAACTAACACACCCTTGTAAAGCAATTATACTCCAATAAAGATGTTAAAAATAAAATAAAATAAAAGGGCCAGTAAAATAAAATAAAAAATAAGAAAAGGATAAAATGAAGCCCAAGGTGTGAGATACATACTAGATTCTACAAACGACAGTGCGGTGGTTAGACTTCACCCCCAAACTGTCTGCTTTCAAAACCCAATTCTGCCTGCCTCATACTAGCCGTGTGACCTTAGGCAAGTGACTTAACTTCTCTGTGTCTCAAAAGAGGATTCTTAAAATGGGGATAATAATATCTGTCTCAGAGTGTTTAAGGAGGAAGAGATGAGTAAGGGTTCTAAGTGCTCAGAACAAACCCTGGCATATAGTGAATGCTTTAAGTATTTGGAAAATAAAATTGTAAATGTTAAAAAATTAATAAACAAATAAATAAATAAATAAGACCTGCAGGAAGCCTAGTGGGTGGTGAAGAGACAATGGAGAGGCTAAAATGACTTGTTAGGGATAGAATCCAATGGAACTAGATTTCAGAAGCCTCTAACACCAGGGCCATCTGGTAGGCACAGGTATCTTGTCCTGAGTCAGGAAGAAAAAACAAGATATACTAAGAGTCTAAGGTGTGGATATAATCCCCTTCTGTCTTAGATGGAATTTTCTTTTATTTTGTGTGTAGCAAGTTCACATAAGAATAATGCCCAAGATCACAACGCACATGTTCTCTGTTAGTAGAGATGATATGGAATTCCAGGGCCCAGATCCACAATTTAGAAAGACTCTTCACACTTCTGTGTGTTTCCTAGAAGAAGGTTCCCAAAGCAGGCAAGTTCCCTCCATGGAGTTATTTGGTGACTGTTTACAAATTTGTGCAATTAACATGCCTTTTAGATGTAAATATAAATCAGCCGAGGGAAACACATTATTAAGTAGCAGACAACGTGCAGAGGGTTTTAAAAGGGCTGCCAGCGAGGGGTTAACGCCAGTCCTCATACCACACCAAATGCATTCACAGTGGTGAAAGATGCAAGTGAAGCCCGCTGAGTAGCAGAGCTCCCAGAATGCAGCAGGAGGCCAGCAATGTGGAGTTATTCCCAGGTGACACTGTTTGAATGTCATTTAAAGTTCACTTTCATTATTTTAATTGTCACTGTAAAAATTTCCCATTCAGGACTGATTATGTTCTAAGAGAAATCAGAACTTAAATTCCAATCAATCATAATTGAACGTGTTGCTGCAAGTGGTATATAAAGCTGTGCCTCGGATGTGATTAAGACAAGTATTAGTTACTTGTGAAAAGCTGCCGGGGGATTTAGGAGCAAGTAGGATTAATCCTGAATAATTTACCTGGCCAAAGCTATCAGACGAGGGAGGGATGGAAATGTTTTATCGGTGCCCCAGCATGCCCAGGGAAGGGTGCGACTATTGCTTCAGTTCAGATAGGAATCAGCAGGAACGCGCCGAGGTTTGCAAGGAGACCTGTTTTGCATCGAGTCCGGGGCTCCTTCAGGAGATATGGGACTTGGTCCCAGATCTTCCTGTTAATGGCTGTGTCCATTTAGGGAAGGTACTTAACTTCTTTGAATCTCAGTTTCTCTTTCTGTAAAACTTCACTTAGAAAGTGAAGAATAAGTTATGGTTACAAAAATATCATATAACAGCACCTTGTAACCCCCAAAGTGCTCCTAAGTGCTAACTTAAATTGTTTTCAAATGTTGGCTTCACACCAGGGATGGGCCTCAAGTCCAGGGATGGCTGGCTAAGCACTATCAGGGTGGGAAGATGGCATGTGTGTGGCCATCAGTTGACCCAGCCCAAGACACTGGCCTCATTGAGACGGGTCCTCAGGGACCAGGGTCAGAGTCCCAATGGGTAGGGAGTCTCCATTCTTCCTGCCTGTGTCCTTCCTTCCCTGCTTCTCCTTGGATCCAGCTGTGAACCTGGCCATGAGGCATGAGGGGCCATACTTGCTGGGATTGAGGGATCTTGGTTTCTTTCACTGCACGGAACCAGGAATAAATGCCTTGTTATAAGAACTGACACAAAACTGAGAGTCTTGTGTGAAGGGGTAGTTAAACTCGCAGGCTTTGGAATTAAACAGATCAGTTTGTCAAGTTTCTTAATCTCTGAGGCCCAATATTCACATCTGGAAAATAGAGATTACAGCTACCTCACAGGGCCACGGAAAGGATGAACACAGTACCTGACAATTATAGGCTCTCAGAAATGGTAGTTAACATTGATACTTCAAACCCACCCTGGCAGCAATACAACTTTGGGATTAGTGCAAGGATTTTGAAAGGAAAGCCAGAAGCCAGGGCCCCTGGTTTCTGCTTCCAGAAGGTTTCTAATGATGACGTGGCCGTGAGCCTGCAGTCCCTTGGGTCTGAGCTTCTAGATGCATATAAGTAGGATGACAATGTAGTCATGGCCCTGATTTCTCTCTCTGTACCCTAGCGCTAGTGGCTCCCCTCCCAGCGGAAGTCAGGACACAGAGCAGGAAGTGACTACCTGTGACTCTTCCCTGCCTGGGAAGCACGAACAACCTTTGTTTCTGGAACCCCTCAGAAACAGGAAGACCCCCATGTCTTTCCTCCTCCAACCTCACCTGCAAACCAATTTTCTTGGAAAGAGAAGTCAGGGGAACTGGCAGGAACCTAATAAAGGTCTCTGAAAACAAGGTTTCTCCATCTGAAAGGTAAACCATGTCTTTAAATGCATTAACTCTGTGGGGAAATAAATGCAATAAACCAAATTCAATCCCTGCCAACATTTGTTTTCTTATCTATGTAAAATCAATATACTTGTTGCAATTATGTCTTTCAATAAATCCTCCCAAAGTCTTATTTTCTCATAAGATTTCCTGCTGCACTCAGATTCATTGCATTCATTTTCCATCTAGAGAAATTGTTTCTTGTATTTTCGAGCCATCCGGTTTCCCTGAAGGATGCTAAGCCCCGCCCTCCTCCCTCCTCGGCTGCTGCCTCTCTTCTGCAAGGGCTGTTTAGGCGAAAATTACTTTAATTGGATTGTGGTGCTGGGCTGGGATTTGCGCTGGTGGCACAGCCCTCTTTGGTGTAGGAGTGAGTTTCCCAGCCAGGGCTGGTCTCTGCCAGCTCCCTCATCGGCATGGTCCTGGAGGACAGCTGTGTGGGGGACAGCAGCTACCTCTGGTCTCCGAGGTGAGCACATGGCTGTTTTATTAAAGAATGGATGGCACAGCTGTGATGACTCTTCCAACAGGAACATTTATTTTATTTTTTGATGGATGTGCGTGTACTCTTGGGCTTCCTGTCTCTGCCAAGCTTAGAGGAGATGGATCACCGTGTGTGGATCACAGTGTGTCCTGGATCCATCACAAGAGACGGATCACAGACAAAAGAAGCTTGGAGAACGCCAGTGCACCCACTGGCCGGCCTCTTGCTCGTGTTATTGTGGGCATCCGATGAGTCCTGTGTGCCAGCCCCTCCCCCCTGCCTGCACACAGTAGGGCCTCACCAAGAAGTGGCTTCCCCCTCATCGCAGGAGGCGGGACACTGGGTTTGAAGAGGGGAGTGACTTGTCCAGGTGGTCAGCTCTGAACATGGGTTTGTGACTCCCAACCTCCCAATGCAATTAGGTGTAACGCTGCCTTGACACTGGTCTCCACTTAGCCGAGTGGCTTTTTTTCCTCTCTCCTTCTCCAGGTGGGGTTTAGGGCCTACCTGCTGTTTCCTCCTGCCTCAGTGTCAGCCATCCTCTCAGATCTCTTTTCAGCTTCCGCCACAGCTCCCTCCTGGCCTCCCTCTCCCTGGTCTCCCAACCTGTCCTCTCCCTAAGGACCTGCTCCAGTCAGGAGGGGCCCAGCCCCTGACCTGGCCCCTGCACACAGGGCCCTGCTGCAAATTGGCTGCTTGTTTCAATGACTCCGCTGAGTGACTGCGAAGACACAGAGGAAACACTTGAAAGGGCTCCCGTCCTATAAAATGCTGTTTGTTGTGACAGGACAGGAAAAGGCCATCAGCCTCTGAGAAGACCTGGCAGCAGGGCACAGCTTGACGAGCTGAGGAGACAGGAGATGAATGAGCTGCCAGGGCTGCCGAAGAGACTGTAGACTTTAACTTATTTATTAAGCTACATTATTTACATGAGGGAGTCGGCTGCTCTGAGTAATTTATTTCAAGCTCTGAGTCCAAACACCATTTTCAGTAAGAGTGGTTGACCCTGGCAAAGAAAACAATAAGACTAAAAACCAGAGACAGTTCAACCCTCTCCTGTGGACCTCTGTACCTCGGAGAGGAAGGAGAGATTTGCAGAGAGAAAGGTCTGGGGCAGTGTAATGTGCCATCCAACATGCAGGAGACACCTCCCAGGGATGCAGCTCTCCCTGTCTTCTCTGCTGATTAGTCTACTGCCTTGGGCTATGAAGATACCAGGTTAAAGGGGACCTGAGATGTGGCCAGAGGCTGCAGAGACGTCAAGCCATATCCTGCAGAGATTCAGGAGCTTGATTCAATATTTATGAAGCCCTGGTGGGATCCCTTCCCTCCCTGTATAGGAATTTGTTAATTATCACGGGGCACATTTGCTATTCATCTCTTTTCCATTATTAATCAGCAGAAAAGGCCAGCTGTATATGGAAACCCAAGGCTGAGCAGTTAGCCTGGTCTTCCCCGGAGGGGGGGGGGGCCAGAATGCACCAAATAGTATGAGGTCCAGATGTGGTTCCTCCTTCAAAACTCAGCAAGGGCCTCTGGGTTCACCTGCAGGGGAAGTTGGGTCAGTTTAGATGAAAAGCACACCGTCAGCTTCCACTTGTAATGTAGAAATGATCACCTCCTAATGTTTGTGTGCCTTTTGAAGGCTTACTGTCCTTCAAAAAGAAAAAGGAAATATGTTCCCTGGAGTATGTCTTTTGTGACTTTTATCGTTTCTGAAAGAGAAGATGGAACAGAAATATAACAGATATGGTGGGGAAGGCTCCAGGCCCCAGGCTTTGGAACTGGACAGAACTGAGTGGCATTTTTGACTCTGTTTAGTGACTGCATGACTAATGATCTCTACTTCTACATTCATGCAGAGGGGAAAACGATATCTACCTCGCAGAGTCGTTTATATACTTCACAGTGTATAAAAGAAGTCTCATATGATCAGCAGTCAGTACAATGGTAAAGGTTACTATTGTTCAGTTTTACTCTCTTGGTCCTGTATGATCTTCCATTTGCAGTTGCAATGGTTTATGAACACTTGGCTGTCCTAACCATCTAGTGGAAGAAACAAAAAATACTTTTAAACTCCAGAAGTACAGGGAGCCCTTCTATTTCTTTCATACCCTCCCAAAGACCTACTGATTGGCACCTGCTATCTCCCTGGTGTTCAATCAAAACTATGCTTTCCAGCAGCGCAAAGATGATATGCTGTCCAGAGGCTCATGGTTTGGTGGAAAGGGCTCTGGACTTGGAGTCAGAAGTCATGGGTTTAAATTCTGTTTCTACCACTTACTAGCTAGTGGCCTTGGGCTGTTCATTCTACTCAGTTATCCTCCTTACCCTGTGAGACCGATGCTGTCATCCAGATTTTATAGATGAGGAAATTCAGGCTCCGTAAGCATTTGACTACAAAACACCAAATATCCATAGCTTTAGCTTTTGTTATCAAAAAGTGAAGTTTATACCATTGGGTCTAGAAGGGTGTGTGTTTAGGCAGTTTTCAGGCTGTGTGCATGGATTTTCACTAAGCCCTTCCTGTTCTCACTCCTTCTGAGAGGTGGGGCTCACCAGGCAGGATAGGCTCAAGTGTGGACAGGTGAACACAGTGGACTGGCCCACCGGGAGACCCAGCCCATGCTTCAGGCCACCAGGCAGAGTCTCCGACTGAAGTGGATGGCCCACTAAAATAGTTGAAAGAGAGTTTAATGTAAAGACTATCTACAAATGTGTGGGCAGGGTTTAGGGAAACCTCTACAGATAGTACCTCAGTGGGACAAACAATGGAACTCTAATAGCCCCACTAGGCTTGAACGGGAGGGAGTGAGGGGTGGGGGAAGCAATTACTGGTCCTGGATACTGCTGTGTGTCTGGCAGCACCTGAGAGCTTTGGGCAAGGGAGCCACCCACTGCCAGCCCAGAGGGAGGGAGAGGCTGGGGGAATAAACACAGCTTCCTCTTTCCCTCTTATCACCTACTGAGGTTGAATTCACCCTGAAGCAAGGGACCTGCTGCTGAGAGCCCATGTCCTGTCTCCAGACACAGAGCAGGTGGAGAGGGGAGGAGAGTGAGGAGTGTGTGTCAAGAGGAGCCTGCAGAAGACACTCTGCACATTGACTGTGTTACCTTGATAAACACACTACCAAAAACTAAACAGGCTTCTTTAAATATCCACCAAAGTAGGGCAGCTGATGGAAAGTTTCTAGGACCCATGTGTCTCTGTGAATGGAGCAGGAACTTCTCTGGCCACTTCTTCTAAAACTCAGATTTAGAAAACAAGCTAACAAATTGGAACCCTAGCAGCAAGATCTCGGTGGCCTCTTCTTTGGTGCTCAATCTGTTCAAATCATCAATGCTTTGAACAACCCATCTTTGGATTTTTCTCCTGAGGACTTGGGCGGCACTGACACAATCTCAGGATAGTTGGTCTGTTCAGTGGGATGAGAAACCTCAGTTGCTATGCATCAATCTTTGGAAAGATAATTGATTCCATTTTCACTCTTTAATCATTTGCTTTGGGCATTGCACCCTGCCAGTTACTGCCTCATGTCTGCTCTTCATTCTTGGCTACTCACACCTGAGAGCCCACGGATGTTCACCTCCCCAAGTCTGGATGGGGTCAGTCTGAGTCTAATTGTGACTGAGGCTGTAGTACAATGAGAACCTTACGTGTACCAATTGGTGGTGGTTAAGATTAAGTTACTCAGTCCTAGAATCTGGGGGCAGTGAGCCCCTGCCTTACTCCTTAAGTTCTTTTGCTCGACAGCCAGAACCATGTCTTTAGGATCAACCCTTGGGGACTAATTTGTCCAAAATATACAACTTTAATTTTATTCTCCCTCTTCATATGCTGAGTTATCTCAGTCTATGGGGCAAGTGTTCTGCCTTCATCTTTACCCTTAACTGTATTCATTCATTCCTTCAATATTTATGAGAAGCTACTCTAACCGTCATGCAGTCCTTTGTTATCCTGTTTGTGGTCTTGATTATCCCCGTAAGAATGGAGTTCATCATAAACCCCACCCACCCAAGGTCTTGATGCCCTTGAGTAAACACTTCCAGGACTGACAGTCTATCAATCTTCCAGGCTGCCAGGTATAAAGGGTGCCTGGACCACTTGAAACTACACTTTCTCAGCTAATTGGAAGTTTAACTACCACTTTCTGCCTGTCTCTCAACTGCCTTAATCACTTCTTCCCCACTTCCCTGACCCTCTGGATCAGCATTTACAGAGGCTAATGCCCAGGTCTCAGGCCCCACTTTCTCCTGGCCATGCTGTTTGGAGCCAGTCATCATCTCTCACATGGGAGTCCTCATGCATGATGGGGAGCTCTAGGGCAGTTTCTGTTTCACAGTCAAGAACCTTCAGAACATTTCTATGAAGGCTTTCGCAATCACCTTGGATAGAAAAAAAAGGGGGTGGGGGGAACATTTCCTGTTATTTTGTTTTACCAACCTCCAGATATTTACTATCTTCTTTATAAATGGATTTTTATCTTCCATAAGTTCTGTGAGGTCAGGGTCAAATTGTGTTTTTAGGGGTTAGCATAGGATGGATAATTTTATTAGACTAAATGACCATCTGCTCTGGTGACTCCATGATGGGATAATTGAATGAATGAATGTTAATCAATGGGAAGGCACACAGATTGCAAAGTTAAGGTTCCTGACCACAGGCATTTACAATCTTTGATACTCACAGTCTAGTGGGGAAACCATCATAAACATGCTCGATCCAATTAACTACACGCTCAGGAGAAGAAAGTGTCAAGTGAAGGCCCAAGCAAAGAACTAAAGAAGCCCCAAGGAAGGAGATATTCTATGTCCAGAAGGCCCACAGAAGTACTCCTGGAGAAAAAGTTTCCTGGAAAAAGACCAGTTTCCACTCTTTCTTCTTTCAGAAGTAAGATTTACCAAGCATCTCCTTTGGGGGTCCTAATGGGCTGCATTGGTATTGAATTCTCCTATTCTTAGCGTGACTTGGTATGATGTTTCTCAAAGAGATACATTTTAAGTAAATCGATGTTTTTCTCAAGCTGTAACATGTTGCTTTCACTGTACCTTCTATGCATTCCTCCCGAAGACTACTAGTGCAAGCAGGTCTGACCTCTCACTAGCAGTTCAGTACAGATTATTTGCTGGTACATCAAAGAACCCAGGGAGAGAGAAAACAAAAGAAGTGAGTCAATAATGTTGGAATTTCAGGCACTCTGGAAACTGAGTGGTACAGATCAATATTTTGGAATAGAGGTACCTCTCTCATACATTCAGTTAAATTAGGTGGCAAATATGTATATTGTACCATTGGAGAGGGGGTTCCATTTAATATCACTAGTCAGACAGCTTTGATTCTTATTTACTTTCAAATATCCTTGAAATAAATTATCCAGACACTTTTCCTGTTCATGGACAAGGGATCACTTTCCTCACGGATGGGAGTCGGGGAGGCTGAAGCTCATAACGAGAGAATTGCTACATTTGCTACATATTGGGGAGGAGCATGCACTTGAAACTCAGCGTTCAGGGCCCACATGCTCAGAGAATGATTCAGAGATTACATTTTTATAGAATAGCCACATCCACACACTTAAAAGGATCTGTATCTAATAATAACAGAGCTGGTTAAATTGCTGTTCTCATCACCCACAGACCATCTTGGAGATTCTTATTTCAAACACTTTAGCTTGTCCTACCCAAACATGAGGGAAAATGCTACACTTTCTCCCAACAGCTCATTATGTAGAGAATAGGATGTTCCCACTGAAGATGCAGGAACTCTTGAAATTATGGCTCTTCAGGCTCTTCCTGAGGAAGGGAGGGGAGGCCATTCTGAGCTTTTTCATATGCTAGAGTCTCATCTCCTCAACTGAGTTTTCTGTGACCATCCTGGTTTCACTGATAGTTAGCCTCATAAAATTCGCTTTCTGCAGAATCCTGTTAACAACCATGAATGGCTTTGGGACTTTGCACATGGTGTAGTCATTTAATATTTATAGTAAAATTTAGCTATTTTCATGTGTTAGGCTTGTCTCTAATTTTATCATAAGCCCTTGAGGGCAGGGACCATGCCTCAATATATAATTTTTTTATATAATACATACCTGCATATGTAACATAGCATCTTGCTTAGGAAATATCCAGGGATAAAAGAGAATATAGGCAATTCACCAGGTAGGAGGCACTTGACTTTTACTCTTTCCTTTCATCAGTGTATCACAATAGCTTAACATAGTGCCTGGCACCAAGTAGGTGCCCAATAAATGCTTGTGGAGTCATTAACTGGATAAGAAGACTTAGAATTCAATGATTGTTTTTTCCTAACCTCTCCCTCACAAAAAATAAAAACAAAACCAATAACCTATTTACCTCTAGAAATGTTAGAATGGGAAAAGATGTTGAAGGTGCTTCATTTTCATATTCTTTACAAACAATAATTCCCTTTTGACTAACACACTTAGTCAGAAATCAGGAAGCTCACTACTTTTCAGGGCAGTTCGGTCTGTCTAGGGACACCTCTAACTACTATAAATGTCTTCCAGTGTATGTCCTATTCCTAAGTAATAGCTTGTTTCCCTAGAATGGATGACCAGAGCCCAAAACTAAAGAAAGAAAAGAGGGGGCTATTCTTAGTGTTCTGAAAGAAGCCTCCAACAATTGGGGCCTGAGATAAATAAGAGGTGATGAAGCAGGCTTGCAACTACCTACCATAGTCTCAAATTGCTCCTCACAATGCATTGCCAGTCTATATGAGCAGAGGCCATAAAAGGGAGGTTGAATATGAAATCATTTAAGCTGTTTGCTCTTGAAATCATTTTCAGCAACCCACCAAGCTAAGTAAGGAAGCTTCAGGAGAATCAGTATAGCTACTGGGATACCAACAGGAATGGACACCAAGCTCTCACTCCCAGGATGGATGCTCACCGAGCTATACAGTACATCCAGTCCACCATGGTGCTGCCCCAGGAGTGGTGAAGGGAATCTAACATGAGTATTTTGAAGTTTGGGATGTACATAAACATAAAGATGGTGCCAGATTCCTTCCTGGACATTTCTGATGGAAAATAGCTTGCTGGAATAGGTCTAAACCAGGAAACTTAATAGGGACGATGGGGAGGGGGCGGGGCTGAGAAAGAAATTGGGCAGTTTCCACTCCAAGAAAAACTTAGCAGTTTCAGGAGCTCCATATGAAAATTCAGGTTAGAAGAGGAACCCTGTGGGCCCTATGAACAGGGGTTGGGAGCATGACAGCTCCCTGCTTCTTCCTGCTCCCAGGAAACATGACAGTCCCTCTCTAAGGTATCCATAGTTACTAAGGAGACCAAAGTGAGACCAAATACTATCCTAAGAAATCTAGGCTCATGATCTACATGGAGACCACCACATCAGGGATGCAACAAGTAGCAGAAGAACCAGACCAACCTAGGGACCATGTAGTTAAGATCACCCCTTCCAATATATGTTGTCCCCTTACACCAGTCTCCAACAACAACAAGGGACACAAAAACAATCTAGGGAGGGAGGAAGGAGGAATAAAAGCATAAACTATAGACCCATCACACTTAAGATACCGAGCTAGGCCAAACCCAAGCTGAGGGGAAGGAGAGAGAGAACATTTAAATTTTCAAATGGGTTTTACTGAATTAATAAAAAAATATGCAGCATATGTCATTGAATTTTGACAAAACATTGGATTTATCAAACCATGGTTGAAAGGATTCATTAGAAGAAAAAGAAAAAAATGTTTTATAAAGAAAGTCCTTTATGCAGAGAAAAATGGCATTGAATGGAAATATACAACTACACAAAAAATAAAAAAAACATTGGAAATGGTAACCAAGTGGCTAGTATAAAATACTTCTTTTTTATTTAAACGTTTAACAGATAACCAACTGTTAAAGCAAAAACAATAACAATGTATTATAAGTGTTATAACACAGAAGTAAAATGTGTGACAACAAGGGCATAAAAGTTAAAAGGGAGAAATGGAGATATCCTGTTATATGGTTCTTATATTTATATACGAAGTGGTATAACAGCACTTAAAGATTGAATTGTGGTAAGTTAAAGAGGTATACCATTGATATAAACTTTAAAGCAATCACTAAAATAAAACAAAAGAGTTATAACTAATAAACCAATGAAGGTAATAAAATGGAATCATACAAAATAGTCGAAGGAAGACAGGAAAAGGGGAAAAAGGAAATAAAGAAAAAGTAGAAGGCAAATAGTAATATGGTAGAATTGAACTCAATCACATCAATAATCATATTAAATTTAAGTCTTCTTAAACATCCCAGTTAAGAAGTAGAGATTATCAGGTATAATGAATAATAAACAAACAAAAAAAAACAAATAAAAAGCAAGACTCAATTATGCTGTCTACAAGAAACCCATTTGAAATACAAATACACAAATAGGTTAAAAGTAAAGGATGGAAAAGATATAGCATGATAGCACTAAAAAACAAACAATAGTGAAAAAACAAAACAAAAACAAAACCCTAGAGTAGCTATATTATTCTTAGACAACATAGATTTCAAAGAAAAGAACATTAGCAGGGATGAAGAGGGTTATTTTTAACATGCTAAAGGGGTCAATTAATCAAGAGGACATGACAATCCTATATGTTTATGCACCTAATAACAGAGCTCCAAAATACGTGCAACAAAAACTGATAAATAAATCCACTTTATGTTTGGAGATTTCAATATCCCTCTCTGTATAATTGACCAAACAAGTAAAAGGAAAATATATAAAAATATAAAAGACTTGAACAAACCTATTAACCAACTTGACCTAATTTACATTTTTAGAACATTTCATCCAACAATATCCAACAGCAGAGTACACATTCTTCTCAAGTGCATACAGAACATTTACCAAAATAGATCATATTATAGGCTATTAAAAAATGTCTTAATAAATCTAAAAGAATTTAAGTCATACAAAGTAGGATCTCTGACCATGATGAAATTAAATAAAAAATCGATTAACAGAAAGATACCTGGAAAAATTAGTAAAATATTTCTTTACTAAATTACATTCTTTTAAATTATTCTTAGATCAAAAAACCAAAAGCCAAATTAGAAATTATTTTGAATTTAATGAAAAATTTGGAGGTAAGATCTAAATGTAAAATCTAAACTTATAAAGTTTCTAGAAGGAAACAAGGGAAAATATTTGTGACCTTGGATTTGAGTCAACTATTTCTTAGATAGATATGACAACTAAAGCATTATAATTAGTCCTGTACATACAAACAAGTTCCGTTCTGAGAGGGCGCTCATAAGTCCAATTTGTTTGTAAGTGCAACAAAGTTAGCCTAGGTACCCAACTAACACAATCGGCTATATAGTACTGTACTGTAATAGGTTTATAATACTTTTCACACAAATAATACCTAAAAACTAACAAACATGAAGAATAAAGAAAATATTTTTAATCTTACAGTACAGTACCTTGAAAAGTACAATAGTACAGTACAATAGCTGGCATACAGGGACTGGCATCGAGTGAACGGGCAAGAAGAGTTACTGACTGGAGGAGGGAGAGGAATTGGGAGATGGTAGAGCTGAAGGATCTTCAGCAATAGGAGAGGGAGGGAAAGCTACAATTTCACTCACGCCTTACGAGATTGGACATGCAAACACACATAAGTTCTCAATTTGTAGCTTCGTATGTAGGGGACTTACTGTAGTTATAAAAGAAAAAAGACGATTAATTGGACTTCAGTGATAAAAAGGAATGAATTATTGATATATGCAATAATACAAATGAACTTCAAAATAATTAAACTGAATGAAAGAAGTCAGAAAAAAGAGTGCATAAGATCGAGAGAATGGACTTGAGGACACGGGCAGGGGGAAGGGTAAGCTGGGACGAAGTGAGAGAGTGGCATGGACTTATATATATTACTAAATGTAAAACAGATAGCTAGTGGGAAGCAGCCACGTAGCACAGGGAGATCATCTCGGTACTTTGTGACCACACGGAGCCGTAGGATAGGGAGGACAGGAGGGAGATGCAAGAGGGAGGAGATATGGGGATATATGTATATGTATAGCTGATTCACTTTGTTATAAAGTGGAAACTAACACACCATTGTAAAGCAATTATACTCCAATAAAGATGTTAAAAAATATTTTTTAATTAAAAGAAAAAGAGTGCATATTGTGTGATTCCACTTATATAAAGTTGTATAAAATGCAAATGGATCTATAGTGACAGAAGTACATCAGTGGTTGCCTTGCGGAGGAGTTTGATGGAGGTATTGCAAAGGAGGAGATGATGACTATGTTCATTATCTTGATCAAGATGATAGTTTATGAGTGCATATGTATGTCAAAACATAGCAGTTATACACTTTGAACATGAACAGTTTATTGAATATCAATTCTGTATCAGTGAAGCTCTTAAAAAATCCTCTGTGGTAAGTCATCTCAGTAAACCCCTCTTACAGATCCAGAAGCTTAGCCACAGAGATGTAAGTGTGGTCTTCCAGATTTTATATCTAGGTGTGGCCAAGCCAGGATTTGAACCCAACTCTGACTTTAGAGTCCATCTCCACACTAGAATAATTCTTTCCGCTATAGAATGTTACCTCAGAATTCAGGAGGCTCATATTAAGCCTCATTAGAAATGATACATATATACAATGGAATATTACTCAGCCATAAAAATAAATGAAATTGAGTTATTTGTAGTGAGGGGGACAGACCTAGCGTCTGTCATATAGAGTGAAGTAAGTCAGAAAGAGAAAAACAAATACCATATATTAACACATATATATGGAATCTAAAAAAAAAAAAAAAAGGTCATGAAGAACCTGGGGCAAGACAGGAATAAAGACACAGACCTAATAGAGAATGGACTTGAGGACACAGGGAGGGGGAAGGGTAAGCTGTGACAAAGCGAGAGAGTGGCATGGACATATATACACTACCAAATGTAAAATAGATAGCTAGTGGGAAGCAGCCGCATAGCACAGGGAGATCAGCTCAGTGCTTTGTGATCACATTAGAGGGGTGGGACAGGGAGTGTGGGAGGGAGGGAGACCAAGAGGGAAGAGATATGGGGATATATGTATATGTATAACTGATTCACTTTGTTATAAAGCAGAAACTAATACACCATTATAAAGCAATTATACTCCAATAAACATGTTAAAAAATAAATAAATAAAATAAAATGCACACAACCCAAATATTATCTTCACTTAAACACATTTCCAGAATAATTTTAAGCCCATTTAAATAAATGTATTACTAAAATAAGAAAAAAAACAAAAAAAGAAATGATACTTCATTAGAAGTGAGGACTTTCTCACGTAAGAAAGTGAGACTTACTACTCCCCCAAACAGACCTGCAGTAGCTGTGAACACGTGGTATAACCTGGTGCTCAAGGCTGAGCCTTTGTCAATTCTCTGACTATATTTATTCTCTCCCTAGGTAATATCAGTCAGTCCTATAGCATCAAATATTGTCTCTATGTTTGATAACTTTCAAATTTGCACCTTCATCACTGAGCTCCAGACACCTGTATCCTATGCCTTAGACACAGAAAAGAACTACTCCTAATGCTATGGACTGAATATTTGTGCCCCCCCCACCAGTCAATTCATATGTTACAAACCTAACCCCAATGTAATAGCATTAGAAGGTGGAGCCTTTGGGAGGTAAGTCATGAAGTCGTGGGGGTGAGGTCTCATCCCTTGCTCCTTCTGCCACCTGAGGACCTAGCTAGAAAACAGCTTTCTATGAGCTAAGAAGTGGATTCTCACTAGACATAGAATCTGCCAACACTTTGATCTTGGTCTTCCCTGCCTCCATAACTGTGAGAAATAAATTTCTGTTGTTTATAAGCCAGCCAGGCCATGGTACTTTGTTATAGCAGCCTGAACAGACTAACACACCTAACAACAATGAAAACATGCTGAGAGACAATCTATTGACAAAAAATTGAAGGGACCTTCTCTAAAAATGAAGCAGATGGGTTTATAACAAGGAAAACCTTGCCAGGTGTCATCTCATAAGCACCTGGAAGCGGACAGGAAAATTTTTTTCTTCTTTCTTTGTCATTTTCCTCATGTCTCAAAGACCCATGTCTTCTGGTTCTTGATCTGAGAAAGTGATTCTTCTATCAGCAGTGTGGACATACACTGGAAAGGAGTGTAATCCACATTTCCTCTGTGTTGGCCAACACTGGATATAGACTGTTTTCAGCATTTTTGAGAACTACACAGAGAACAAAGTCAAAGAAGCATGTCCTGATGACTCAGAGGAAGAGTAGTACTCCAAAAACATCTACTGCAGGATGAAAAGAGAAAATTCAGGAAACTGTTTGACATGTTCAATGAAATGCAAAATAATTGCTTTCCAAAAAAAAAATTGATAAAGAAAAGAAGTAAAATAAATAGAGGCAGAAAATTATATTGTAAGAACCAAATGGGGCAAGATATAGCCAGATGAATTTTAAAAAGAAAGAAAGAATATTGGGAAAAATTACAAGAAAACTGAAAAATGAAGAGGCAAAATTAAAATCCTTTTTTGAGAAACTGCCACAGACCAG
Organism: Lagenorhynchus albirostris; assembly: GCF_949774975.1. NCBI lineage: Eukaryota > Metazoa > Chordata > Mammalia > Artiodactyla > Delphinidae > Lagenorhynchus > Lagenorhynchus albirostris. Next base: position 97,797,566 of record NC_083101.1, on the reverse strand, counting down.
AGACTCTGGAGAGACATGATGACTAAATGCATTTTGATATCCTGGATTGGATCTTGGATCAGAAAAAGAACATGAGTAAAAAACTAATGAAATTTAAATAACTAGAGTTTCATTAATAATAATGTTATGTTCTGTGGTAAGTTGAATAATGCCCCCCTCAAAGATGTCCACCTCTTAACCCCTGGAATCTGTGAACGTTACCTTACAAGGCAAAAGGGATTTTGCAGGTGTGATTAAGAATTTAGTGATGAAGAGCTATCCTGGATTAGCTGGGTGAGTCCAATGTAATCACAAGCATCCATATAAGAGGAAGGTGAGAAGGTCAAAAGCATGAGAAGGAGATGAGACCACAGAAGCAGAGGTTGGAGTGATTTACTTTAAAGATGGAAGAAGGGACTGAAAGACTAGGAAAGCAGGCAGCCTCTAGAAGCTGGAAAAGGCTAGGAAGCACATCCTGCCCTAGAGCCTCCAAAATGAATGCAGACCTGCCAATACCTTGATTTTAGACTTCTGACCTCTGGAACTGTAAGAGCATAAAGTTCATGATAATTTGTTACAACAGCAGTAAGAAACTGATGCACTTACCAATGTTGGTCTCATAGTGTGACAAATGTCCCATGGTAATGTAAGATTTAACCTTTGGGGAACTGGGTGAAGGCATATGGGAACTGTTTGTACTACCTTTGCAACTTTTCTATAAATGTAAAATTACTCCCAAAGAGAAGTTTATTTAAAAACTTTTTTTTGAGGCTTAAAAAACAGAAGTTGACACTAAAAAAAAATCACTTAATTAGTGTGGAAATCAACTGAGAGTTTCTCTTAGAATATAAAATAAAAACATATAAAAATGGTCACCAAGAAATTTACAGATGTGCAGAGCAAGGAACAAGCATGCTATGTTTGGACAATTGGGGTTTTGGAATAAGATATCAGAACAAAAGGAATAGAAACAACAAACCTATTGTGCTAGAAGAAATTCTTCCAGGACTAAAGAAAAATCTGGGATTCTAAACCTATTCTGGATTTTTTTTTTTTTTGTAACAGGAATGAAGAAAAAATCCTATAAAATGTCATATCGAAAAAGTTAATTACTACAGTAGGCTCCAGTCAAGCTGGCTTCCAGATCTAAATGATTTCCTCTTCCTGAGCAAATCCTCAGGGTAGAGTGGTGGGTCCCCCACATATTGGAGTTGCATGTCCTGCCAAAGCTGTTTGATACTGTGATATAGCTGGCTGAAGTTGGACCAGTCTTATTTCCTCTCCAAAAAATGGGAAACTTAGATAGAAACACTGAGTTGTTGGAAGCATTCAAGTTAAATTACCTTAATAGCATTACACTAGAAAGATCCATGAAGCACCTATAATTACCTTGGTTCCTGACTTTCCCAAAGCTTGGATTTCAGCTCTTCCTTCAATTCTGTAAAATAATCCTTTCAATAAATTCCTTGTTTTCTTAAGTTAGTGTCTTAGTCCATTTGGGCTGCTATAACAGAATACTTATAAAAACAGAAATTTATTTCTCACAGTTGTAGGTTGGGAAGTTCAAGATCAAGTTGCCAGAATAATCACCTTCTGCTGAAGGTCCACATCTTGGTTCACAGCCGGTCTTCTTGCTGTGCCTCCAAATGGTGGAAGGGAAGAGGGATCTCTATTTTAAGAACATTAATCTCATTTGTGATGGCTCCACACTCTTGACCTAAGCACCACCTAATACCACCACATTAAGATTTTAACATATGGATTTTAGGGGAGGACACAAGCATTCAGACCATCGCAGTTAATCAGAGTCATTTTCCTTTTCTTACAACCAAAATAACTTTAATTATACAGTTACAAAAGAATGAGATCATACTGGCCTCAGAATTCTCCTCTGTAACATTAAAAATCAGAAGGTAATGGAGTGACCTTACAGGACGTTATAAAGGGGGGAGCCTATTTTGCAATAATTTTATAGTTATTAAAATTTTCTAGGTAGAGAAAGACAAATATCGTATGATACATTTATATGTGGAATCTAAAAAATGATACAGATGAACTTATTTGTAAAACAGAAATAAACTCACAGAAATAGAAAGCAAATTTATGGTTACAAAAGGAGAAAGGTGGGGGTGATAAATTTGAAATTAACAGACACACACTACTATACATAAAATAGATAAATGGCAAGGACCTACTGTATAGCACAGGGAAATATATTTGATATCTTGTAATAACCTATAATGGAAAAGAATATAAAAAATAATACATATGTATGTATAACTGAATCACTTTGGTATACAACTGAAACATTGTGTGTCAACTATACTTCAATATTTTTTTTTTTCTTGACGGATAGGCAAGTGCCCAGATAATATAGCACCCATATATACTTCTAGAAAGAAATTACTTGAAAATACATTACTATGGTGGACAAAAGTAAGAGCTCAAGAATGGGAAAACTATGGTATAGAAGGCATGGTGATGAGTCCTGCAACCAGGGACACACAGAATTAAGTCTTAAAATTGCAGATCTGGTACAAAAGGAATGCATGCATTAAAATGTCTCTTGAAAGAGAGAATTTATATTGTAATATTTAATAATTTGAAACTGATAAAGTAGCTGTAGTTTTATTAACAAATTATATTACATTATACTAACAAAATTATATTAACAAAAACATGCAAAGGTGAAAGGGAAAGAATGGAATAAATAAAAAATGTTCCCAAACTCTTGCCTGAGGGATACACAAACATAATGCTGGTTCAGTTTTCACTTTGGTAATTAAAGATACATAGATTTAGAAAATGATTTTGAGAAACATCAAACAAATCGTCAGTGTAATAAATTATATAATTTCAGAAATAACGGGCATGATAAATACCAAGCAAAATATAATTCATGTAATCAAAAACATTAAAGAAAGAAAAGAAACAGCATATGATAAGATTTTAAAAGTAAGACCGAACTTTTAATTATGGCAATGGCTAAAACTATAAATAATAGTTTAAATGTATTAAACTCCTCAGTTAAGTCAAAGACTTGGAGATTGGCCTGAGCAGTAAAGTAAATTATTTCACTAAGAGAAGACTAAACAAGACAAAAATGTGACAAAGCTAAGTGAGAATAATTAAAAGAAACGAATAAACATATATCAAAGGAAATTTTTTCAAAAGACAGTTTTAATATTAGACAAATGAAAATTCAAGGCAAAAAAATATAGGAATAATGCAAGTTCTGCACATAAATTTCAAACTCTTCATCCTATTAGTGTAAAACACATCTTTTATTTTTAGTGCTTATGAAACATTATAAAACTTTACCATTTAATAGGCAAAAAACTTCAATAAATTTCAACAATTATTATAGGTGACATTCTTTAGTAACAACGATATATAGTAATTCTAGAAAATAATAACAGAAGTTTATATTTTAAAATCCACAGTCACTCATAATTGAAAGCCAAGGAAAACTCCTAAATACCTCTTCGTTCTAAGAGAAAGAAAACCATGTGATTAGAGACTATATACAAAAAAATAATGAAGTAAACCTTTCATATCAAATTTCTGGATTGTAGCCCAAATTGTATTCAAAATGAAATTCTTAGCCTTAAATGTTTATATTTTTTACTTTGAAATGATGAAAACAAATTAATTGAGTATTCAACTAAAGAAGTTAGAGGAGGAACATTTTCACATGAAAATTAGGGAGAAGGAATTTAAAAAGTTTTTTTCTTATTTTATTTTGTTTATTTTTTTATTTTATTGATGTATAGTTGATTTACAATGTTGTATTAATTTCTTCTGTACAGCCACGTGACTCAGTTATATATATATATATATATATATATATATATATATATATTCTTTTTCATATTCTTTTCCATTATGGTTTGTCTCAGGATATTGAATATAGTTCCCTGTGCTATACAGTAGGACCTTGTTTATCCAGACAAAACTATAATTTGAAAAGATACATGCACCCCTATGTTCATAGCATCATAGCAGCACTATTTGCAATAGTCAAAACATGGCAAAAACCTAAATGTCCATTGACAGATGAATGGATAAAGATGATGTGGCATATATATACAAAGGAATAATTTTTTTTTTTTTTTTTTTTACTGAATTCAAAAACAGAAAAGGAATTCAAGGGCTTCCCTGGTGGCGCAGTGTTTGAGAATCTGCCTGCCAATGCAGGCGACACGGGTTCGAGCCCTGGTCTGGGAAGATCCCACATGCTGCGGAGCAACTGGGCTCATGAGCCACAGCTACTGAGCCTACGTCTGGAGCTTGTGCTCCTCAACAAGAGAGGCCGCGATAGTGAGAGGCCTGCGCACTGCGATGAGGAGTGGTCCCCGCTCGCCGCTACTAGAGAAAGCCCTCGTACAGAATCGAAGACCCAACACAGCCAAAAATAAATAAATAAAAATAAATTTAAAAGAAAAGGAATTCAATATAATGTGGTACATGCTCTTTTCTTTACATCATACTACCTCTTTGATTGTAAGTTCCCTTTTTCAGTGCTGTGATATTCTACATATTCAGATGATCTGAGAATATGTTCTGGGAGCAAACTGTCAACTGGATCTTGATAATGGTTTAGCAGTTGGGTAAACAGAGGGGTGGGAAGGATGGGCTTCCACTAGGAACCGAAGGAACACAGTTTGGCCAGAAGTATCTTGGAATCCACTGTACTATTTATATACGATGGAACTCTGGTGTGGGATCCTCAAAGGAACATACATGTTGTCACCTCCCAGACTTACCTCTCTGTTCATTGGTCTTAACAATTAACCTTCTCAAATACAAATAATACTACAACAAGTAATTATCCACAGTATAAATATCGTGATAAAACAGCTATTATGCCTTTTTTTGCCAATTTATATTTTACTTTACTTGCTGTCATGTATAATACTGAGTTGTCTGAGAAGCAGACGAATATTCTTAGCACAACAGCAAAGAGAGGGCACCTAAAATCATTTGTTGGTGAAGAATTAAAACATTTGGTATTTCAGAAGAGTTACCAAAGTAGTCATCAGATTTGTGTTGGGCTTCCTTAGACTTATTTTAGTATTGGCTTTACTGAGTTACAGAGGGAGGTTATGGTTTCAGTTCCTAGGACATCTCAAGGTCTTAACTGGGCTCTCTCCACAAGCATTAACTCACATCATTCCATGTGATGTGGAAATGATAGGATCTCTGGAGCCACAGAACTCTGGCTTTAAGTCCTAGCTCCACAAATTTCAAGTTGTATGACTTTGGCAATGTTTCCTCTTGATTAAATGGGGTCTTTGGCTGATAGTCGCAACTATAAATAGGGGTAGAGCTCCTATGAGAGTTCAGTGGAATAATTAATATAAAGTGCTTGGTAGAGAGCAGGAAGTTGGTACATGTTCATTTCCTTTCCACTGATGGTTGTGACCTTCTGTGTGCTAGGTATTCTCCTCATTTTGTGGAGAAACATGGGGAGCATGCTGCCAAAGATAAGGAATTCTCAAACAGCCTCGATACTTCCAACAAAAGTAAGAAAACTGGTTTCTCACTCTGCCCACTCACCTTTTTCCTCAGCATCCCGTTTCTGTCAGCTCTCATGACCCAACCAGAAACTGACTCTTGGAAAGTTCTGGTGAGAATAAAGGTTTGGAATCCCCCCAAACCTCCATTAACAAGGGTAACTTCTGGCATATCCCTTGTCTTCTGCCTCTTACCCCAGCCAGCAGTACGGAATTTCTGCCTGCTTCTTCTTCAGTCCACCACCTCCCAGGTGCTCCCAGAGCACATGTTCCACAACCTCACAAACAGTTTAGGTCAATCACCACATCCGCCATCCATGGAACACTCCAGCCTCTCCCAGGGCATGGGGCCCCCAAGTCACTAAAGCCATTCAATATTTTTCAAAATGAGAACACATCCTCCCTTTTGAAAGCTTCTAGCTATTAAAAAATATCTGAAAGATGCTCTAAAGAAGAGTGGATATATGTATAACTTACTCACTTTGCTGTATACCTGAAACTAACACAATACTGTAAGTCAACTATACTCCAATAAACAATTTTTTAAATATAAAAATATCTGAAAGATGCTCTTTTGACCAAAAAAAACCCTAGATGACATTTTAGTAAAGTAATTTATGTTCTACTTTCTACTCTCTCAATACCCAATATCCATAGATTCATAAAAGTATATAAGGTGGGTGTTAGAAAGGGGAGAGAGCTGGTTGACAAATCCCAGGATTTGCTAAGAATTTTCCTTCTTGGAACAGGCAGGCTCGGTCCCTTTCTATTTCGATGAGTTTTCTCCCAGGAGGAGAATTAGATTTCTGATAAGTTCTTGTGTATCTGAATCTCCTTGATGGATGCATCCAAACCCCATTGTTCTGGTCACAGATGCCACAAACCTGTTCTCCTGAGGCTTGCTTGGCAAACTCTGAATCTCAATGGACAAGTTTCCCTATAAGAAGGCTAGTAGTGTCTTAGAAAACTATTAAAATTTCATATTGAAAAATAGAAGACAGAAAGAAAAAAGAGATCACAAAGATAAGTAAGAAATTTAATAAATCATTATTTACAGCTACTATTAACAGTAGCCATGTCAAGAAACAGAACACTGTCAGGCCCTTTCCCCAATCACATCACCCATCCTCCCCACTAAAGGTAACCATTATCCCAACTTTTATGATAATCACTTTTTTGCTTTAATTTATATTCTGTATTAGTTTCCTAGGGCTGTCATAACAAATTACCACAAACTGGATGGCTTAAAACAGCAGAAATTTATTTTCTCACAGATCGGGAGACCAGAAATCAGAAATCAAGGTGTTGGCAGGGTCATACTCCCTCTGAAGGCTCCAGGGAAGAATTTTTCCTTTCCCCTTCCTAGCATCTGGTGGCTCCAGGCAATGTTTAGCATTCCTTAGCTTGTAGACATATCACTTTAATCTCTTCCTCTGTCTTCACATAGCATCCACTCTGTCTGTCTCCACATGGCCTTCTGATAAGGACACCAGTCATTGGATTTAGGGCTCACCGTAACCTCATCTTATCTTAATTACATCTTCAAAGACTTTATTTCCAAAAAAGATGACATTTACAGGTGCCAGGGAGACATGCCTCTTTTGGGAGGCCATTATTCAACCCAGTATAAACTCTTAGCACTTACATATATGCATCCCTAAGACTCTAGCTTACTTTCCCTCATTTTGAACTTTATAAAATGGTGTCATAACATATACACACTACTGTGTATAAAAGAGATAACGAACAAGGATCTACTGTATAGCACAGGGAAATATACTCAATATTTTGTAATAACCTGTAAGGGAAAATAATCTGAAAAAGAATATATATATATATATATATATATATATAGCTGAATCACTGTGCTGTACACCTGAAACTAACACAACATTGTAGACCAGCTATACTTCAATTTAAAAAAAAATACAAATTAGAAAGACTCATGAGAGAATCTCATCCATTCCATCAACATTTTTGTTAGTTAGTTATATATATATCATGGTATTGCTGAATATTTAATAAGAGCTAGCTAAGCCTTTAAAAACTTGCATTCCCACATTTGTATATGGGAAAAATGTATTAATTATGCTACTCAGTTTTAAGAATCTAATGAAGTAATGTATATGTAAATACATTATAAATCATTGTGGACTTCAAAAGTTAATTTAAAAATAGTATGATACAGTATGTATTCTTTTGCATCTGGTTTCTTTCATTCAACATTAGGTTTATGATTTTAACTATAATATTACATGTAAATGAAGTATGTTCATTTTCACTGCTACATGATATTCCAGTATATGAATATACCTTACTTATCCATTCAACCCCTGATAGCTATTTGGGTTCTCCATGTTTGGGGTTATTATGAATACGGGATATGTACATTCTTGTCCATGTCTCCAGGTATATATGTGTATGCATATCTGTTGAATATATGCCTGTAGAAGGCTCAATAACAGCTTTCAAAGATATTAAGTCCTAATACTTGGGACCCATAAATATCATTTTATTTGTCAAAAGGATCTTTGCAGGTATGGTTATGTTAAGGATCTTGAGATGAGGAGGTCACCCTGAAATCTCTAGGTAGATCTTAACTTCAATCTATCACAAGAGTCCTTAGAAAGGAGGGACTGAGGGAGGTTTGACACAGACAGAAGAGGAAGAGGCAATGTGACCATGTAGGTGGAAATTGGAGTGATGCGGCCACAAGTCAAGGAGTGCCAGCAGGCACCAGAAGCTGGAAAAGTCAAGGAACTGATTCTCTCCTAGGGCCTCTGGAGGGAATGGGCCCTATTATCCCTGTGATTTTGTCTGTGTAATACTGTTTTCTGATTTCTGGCCTATTGAAATATGAGAAAATAAATTTCTTTTGTATTAATCCACCACGTTTGTGATAATTTTGTGGTTAAAGCAGAACAGGAAAAAATACAATACCTAAGATAAGATTGTTCAGGCACAGGTATACATATTTTCAAAGTTAGCATATAATGCTGAACAGTTTTCTTAAATGGTTATAACACTTTACACCATCAATATAGAGAAATCCCTGTTACCCATGTCCTGGTAATGGAGTGAAAGGCCCTAAGATGCAATTAAGTTATTCTGTGCAGGCTGTAGAGACTTCAAGCCAAAGGCACCTGCTCAGAATTTCATCTACATCTTTCAGGATGATTACCTGTTGTGGGAATGAGAGTTCTAGTTGGACTAGTGAGATTTCTGGTATTAGATCTCTGAGATTAAATGAGCTATCTTGTATGATAAGCAGTTGCTGTCCAAGAAAAGATAATCCACCCAAGGAAGATGGTCAAAAGCGAGATGATCAAGAATGAAGTTAGCAGGGACTCAGAGGTTAGGTCCAAGACACTAACAGAACATGGCCAGGCAATTCTTGAGCCTCTTCAGGAACTGCAGGGTAGCTTGCAACAGAAGTTCTGGAGGTGATAGGGTGGTGGCATAAGAAGAATATAGATTTTGGAAATAGACAGACATGATCATAGATCCCAGCTCTACTATTTACAAGCTGTGCGACCACGTGCAAGTGAGTTAGCCTTTCTCAGCTTCAGTTCCTCATCTATAATTCTGGAACAATGATATCATAGGTCTGTTATTATGATTAAATGAGACAAGGTGTGCAGAGAGAGTCTCACATTGGATTAATAAATGCTAGAAATCCTCCTCTGCACCACCTCTTTCTCCCCACCTTCCTCTTTGGTACATAATGAACCAAACTCCTGGGACCTGTGAAGGCTATGGCTTGGTGGACAGGAAAATACCTACTGTTCGACCTGGGGACACCAGTTTTCAAGTCCGTAGCAGCCAGATTGATTTCAGACTTCATTCCCTGATGGGCTGAGAATTCTAGTTTATTCTTTCTCTTCCCCTAGTCAGAATAAGTTTATAAATTTTGTGATAATGAATGAAATCAAAAGGTGGAGGGCAATAACCATTTAACAAAAGTTAGGAGGACAAGAAAGGCAGGATCTGATGCTGGATAAATTAGGAGGAACTTTAAAATCTTCTTTTAAAATACCAAGCAGTGCCTAGAGTGAGGTGATGGATATTAAAGCAGAATTGTGGAGAACTGAGGACCTTATTGGTGACACAGGGACCCTAGTTAATCAGGAGAAAACCATGGAGACAGGGTGCCTCCAACTGGGAGAGGTTTCTCTAGAATATGGGCAATTCCTTTCTCTTAGTCACATATGCCTCCAACAGGACCTTGTTATTCTACAACTTTTAAGAAATACAGCAAAATATTTCTGAGTATCCCAATTTCTGTTAGCAATTTATCATAGGTTTGTTATCCCAGAACCTTCCTGGGAAAGTCTTCCTGCCATAGATAGTTATCTATGACATACAAGTTTAAGTTCTACACAAAACTAGGACCAGTCAACATTATTCTTCATCTCCTGTTGCAACCTGCAATTTCATGCTTGTTATCTCCAATGTCTGAGTAAAAAAATAGTTCAGCAACTCCTGACTGACTCTGTTTAACCTCCTGGCTGCCAGGGCCAAGTCCCACCCCCTGGAAGGACCTCAGAACTCCACCTAAACTCACAAAATACCCATAATAGTAGTAGTACAAAGGCTGAAACCCTGAAAAGAAATGTTGAATGAAACATAAAGCAGAACATTAATCTCTTTCACATCTTGTTACCTCTCTTCTGAGTGTAATATGGCAAACTGCTAATTGCTTGACTTACTGTAATAGTCATTCTGCCAACAGCAATAAATAAAGGTAATTAATAGAAGGTAACTTACTGCCAGGAGAGCTAGTAATTACCAGGGAATTGGACAGAAGTTTTCTTCATGATACCTTTAGAAGAGAAAAATACAACTTACTATCCTCCTTCTTGAGTATCTATCATTTTTTTTTAATTTGCTTGCCTTGAGCTTTCTGTAGAAATACTCTAATTCTATCATTTGTTTTCTTTCTTCCCTCCCATCAAGATGGCTGCACATTTGTGGAAAAGGAGTAATTGGGGCTTATCTGTCTTCAACTCCTACTACCATGGGAAGCTGAAACGGCTTTAGACCATGTGGTCAACCCACTGGGGTTTCTGAGTATATCCAGTCTCTGCTATTGGAAGGGATCCACCAGGAGAAATAGACAAGAGTGTCTTGCTCTGACCACCCAACACATTTTTGCTTAATTTTTTTAAGTCAGGGCTCTTTCTCAGACAAGACTTACAGATGGCATGTTGTAATTGAAATAGGATGGTCTTTGGAATTGGAGACTTAGGTTCATACTTAATAGCTGAGAAAATTTCTAAATATTTTTAAGACATCTTAGACCTTCAATTTCCTATTCTCTAAAATAGGAGCCAACACATTTTGCATAGGATTTATTTTGAGAATAAATGGGATAATTGCTGAATAAATATTATCTTCCCTTTTCTCAGCCTATTCTTAGAACTGTCCTTAAAATTATAGCAATTTTTCTTTGTTTTCCTTATTGAGTTGGGTGCTGGAGAGTTTAGAGACAAATTTATCTCCCCTTTTACTAAATGTACAACATGTATCATATATACTAACCACTTGTGACATCTTATCTTTGATATTCTGATTTTCCTTTTTCCCACTTTCCTCATTTGGATATTTTAACTTTTATTTCATCTTTTTGTATATGTTTATGGAGTCACCTTAAATACTTTCTAGATGAAGAGTTTATGAATGCACACATGCACACACATATACAGACTTAACATGCATATATATGCTTATGAATATGATATATTAGTTATATTCTGCACTATTCTCTTTTTCTCATAATCATACACAACACTTTTATTCACTAATTGTTTTTTGTTAATTAATTAATTTATTTTTATTGAAGCACTGTTGATTTACAATGTTGTTTTAGTTTCAGGTGTACAGAAAGTGATTCAGTTATACATACATATATATTTTTTTCAGGTTCTTTTTTTCCCTTATAGGCTATTACAAAATATTGAGCAGAGCTCCCTGTGTTATACAGTAGGTCCTTGTTAGTTACCTATTTTATATATAGTAGTGTGTGTATATTAATCCCAAACTCCTAATTTACCCCTCCCTCGTTTTCCTCATTGGTAACCATAAGTTTATTTTCTATGTCTGTGGGTCTATTTCTGTCTTGTACATAAGTTCATTTGTATCATTTTCATCATTTTTTTAGATTTCACATATAAGTGATATCATATGATATTTGTCTTTGTCTGGCTTACTTCATCTAGTATGATAATCTCTAGTTTCATCCATGTTGCTGTAAATGGCATTGTTTCATTCTGTTTTATGGTTGAGTAGTATTCCATTGTATAAATATACTACATTGTCTTTCATCCTAGGCAAAATCCCAAGCCCCTGAGGGTGTGAAGAGATTTCTATCTCACATATTTGTTGAATCTAATTAAATCATGTAGCTTGGTTATTTCCTTTATTTACAACAACTATGTAGTCCAATATGAAAATTGAGATAAGCCTGACCACAGAATGTGAGATATATGGCTTGCAGAGCCAAGGCTCTTTCCAATTAGAGTAGCAATCTTTACTATAACCATAGAGTAGCAATAATTACTATAACCATATATCCCCTCCAAAAAATAGAAATCCATTTTTTTCTCACATATAACCAAATTTGATGTTACCTTTGGCAAGGTAATCTGTGATGAATGAATCACTAGCTAAAAATTCAGTTGTAATAAGGGAACAATTAGTATTTTTGAAGAAAATACATATGCTCCATACATATGTGAATCTTACTAGTCACATAATATATGCTCAATAAAGATTCACCATATTACTTGAATATTGCAAGGTAGGGCAGAAATTCTTAGACACTTGATGCTATGCACTTTGAGCTTTTTCCTATTAGCATTCCTCTCTTTCTCTTGTTGTGAAGTCAAGAACTCAGAGAATTTCACTACTCCATTGCTCATCAGAGCCAATCTCTGATTCGGGCTATAAAGCCAAAAGTAGGCTATTTTTGAAGACATATGTAAACTAACTAGAACTTTCTGTCTTCAGTTAAGTGATTATGAGACCACAGGTGTGGGTTTAGAGCAGGGTGACAGTATAGCAGGAGTAGGTACACAGAAAATATGAGAGTTGTATGTGAAAATTACATGTGTATGCAGAAACTACCTGATCGAGATCTCTTATGTGTTACCTCTACTTGATATTGCAGTCTTGTGGACATACTGAAATATATGGTTTGATGGATCGGATAATACCCAACTTGAGATGGGCAGTTCAGGTCACATCTTACTTTGTGTCCCATAGTCTGTCTTTAGAAAGCTAAGAACTGATTCCCAAAAAGGGAAGAAGTTCTTTGCTGAAGAAACATGGCATTGCTTCAAAATCCTAGGTCCCAACCTTGAGACTCGGTTCTCAAGACTTGCTACAGGATCTTAGAGCATCTTAATGTATCTCTGACATTTTAATCTTCTTGGATCTAAGGCTCTTAACAGCCAAACAGCTGTGCCACTTAAAATGTAACTCAACCTTGAGAATCATCTAAGATTGTCAATACATATGAGAGCAATACGTATATACAAATAACATATATGTTATCTCCAAAATCCACAGAGACCCTCCAAGCATTGTGCATCTCTCTCAAAGATAGGGAGAGCAAAGACTACAAATTGTTCTTTACTTTGGAGAGGTATTTCACATGTCCCTGGATGAGATGGAAGACCCCTGCATTATCATGTAAATTGTTTCCTTCCATCTAAAATCTATCTGTCCCTTTTGGTTACATACTGCTTTTAATGCTCTAAGTTCAATCATTGTGATGTCATCGATGTAGTAAACCAGAATGATGTTCTGTGGGATGGTGAGGTAAGCAAAGTATCTATCTGTGGACTAAATTATTATTGAGCCAGATAAGTAAAGACCACAAGGATATATTGTTATCCCTGCTGGGTGAAAAAAACTTATAATCTTTGGGGGTTTTTTCTGTGTTTTCTTATAGAAATGGGGGAAAAAAACATTTTACAGATACATAGGATCACATCATATGCAGAATTTGTATGATTTGCTCCAAAATGAAAACATCTGGAACAGCAGCTTCAACTGGAGTCACTACCTGATTGAGCTTATGATAATCCACATCACATTCTTCAAAACCCAAGAGCTATCATTTCTCTGCACTGGATAAACAGGGAATTAAGTAGGAATATGAGAGAAGACACTATGTATATTCATCAAATATTGGCTGCAATAATGCTGGAAACATTATATTATCCCAAAATGTAGGTTGACTGAAATTTAGCTGGTGAGGCTGGTCTCCAGGCTTCAGGATCTAGGCTCCATGCTCTAGCTTCTGACCTCTAGCTCTAGGCTGCATATTGGTTTCAGGTCTCCTCTACATGTCTCCTCATTTCTCTTGAGCTAACAGCTACCTGGGGAGTGTCCTCTTCTTGATGAATTATAGGACCAGGTGCTAAGCTAAATCATGCAAGAATAGTCCATTAGACACACTCCACTGGCCAAAGCAAGTCATATGGCCAAACCCAAAAGTAGTAATTCAGAACTTATTCTCCTTCCAAAGGGGAAAAGTAGTGTAGTGGATATTTACTGAACAATTATCAAATCTATTACATCACCCCTGCATATTCCAAACTTTGATAATGCTATTACTTTTTGTAATTTCTGCAGGGTTGTAGCCTTATTTATTGTTTGCTATTTGGAGAAATAGTAGGCTTTTTCAGCATAATTGCCCTTACTTCATGATTCCCTGGGACATACTGGAAAGTGACTTAACTTATAGGTATTGAGATTAGGAGAAAAAGTGGGGATGGGCTATTAGAAAAATTAGCTTCCTCTTGCAAGGTAATTTATTTAAATGAGGTCCATACAGGATCTTCAGTCAAGACAGGAACGTCTTAATTAGACAAAAAAAAAAGGGGGGGCCTGTTTTGACTATTAAATGATACTTAGAGGAGCTTGGAGGTCATCATCCTTTGAAGTTTCTGATTTGTGTTATATATCCCATTGAAAGTTTTGGAGTGCCACTCTTTCCCCATAAATGTTTTAGCTTTAATCTGAGAAACATAATGAAACTATGAATACAATGAATATTATACTTGATGCTTACGGGATCAAATTTTAAGCTTGGTTTTGATGGTTTCAACCTTAAATATGGAGGAAATCAGAGTCTTTTAGTACACTCACAGAAGGTGCCTGATTCTCCTGTAGAAGTTAGAAGTTTACTCCATTCATTCTTTCTTTTACTGATACTTTGCAGCACTATTTGAAAAATCTTTCCCACTCAGTGGTGATTGATTTCCCCTTGTCATTCACACTGTTTCTTGTAACTGGCTACTTGATGCCCCTAAGCTTTGCCTTCAGTGGTCATATTATTATAGAAGACCACAGATGATAATTTGATAAGCAGTTTTGCCATTGCAGGCCACTGTCAGAATTCTATCCTATAATGGAATTTGGATATTTACTGCCCCACAAATTAATAAGACCAGGTTATCAATTCCAGGCCTGAGGGTCTGTTGTCTTTGATCATGTCTCATGCCAACTTTTGTATCATTCATGGTTCTTAATTGCAAGCAACAGAAATCAGTTTTAGTTGGTTTAGCAGAAGAAATTTTCCAAAGGAAATTGGGTGGCTCTCAAAATCTTCAGGAAGTACAGAGAACCAGAGTTGATGGCTACAAAGCCAGGAACACAGCCCCAAGTCGCATCACAGAACTAATGAGAGGAAAACATCCCTGCTGCCCTCTCTGGGCACTAGATGTCACAGGTTGTCTTGTGGTTTACCACAGAAATTGGACACAAGTCACAAATGCCACTCTTGCCTTTGGGTGCAGATGTGGCTTCTACGGATCTGCTATTGTCACCACTCTCTAACAAAAATATTCTCTACGGTTCTTTTTTTCTTTGTCACCAATTTACAACGATTTTGCTTGTCTAGTTGAGAGCCAGGTGATGTATCTCTACTCAACTTGAAAGGTAGTCTAGGATAGTGATTATATAATACCTTTTAATAATATATAATAATATATTCATTATATAATAGCAGTCAGTTTCTGACTCAGAAGATGGGGAATTCCTCCAATGTATTAAGGGAGTTCAGTTATTGTGTGGCTAAAAACACATGCCCATTATAGTAAATCATAAGGGTTCTATAAAAGAAAAATATTTTGTCTGGTTGTTTGCATGAGTTTTGGATAACATAGCTTTTTTTTTTTCCAAAAAATTCTGTTCCCTTGCCAGTATATTTGTGTGTGTATGTCTGTGTGTGTGTGTATGTGTGTGTGTGTGTGTGTGATGCAAAATCCCTGGAAACCTATCTTTCAATAGTTTCTTTCACACATACACACATAGACACAAACACACACATTTAGCTGTTTCAGAATACCTTCATCTGGCACTACAATGGTCTTGATGTTTCCAATGTTCTTCCTGTCTGGCTTTCAAAAGCCAAACAAAAAGAGACATCTCATCAACCCCAGACCAAACACACCTGGTACTTTCCAGGCAAACTAGGCCTGGGAATCACCCTGGGGAGGAGGCAAACCACAAAAACCTGGAATTCTTAAATTGCTCAGTTTGGAGGCTTGGCTGGTGATGATAGATCTCAATCAGGGACGAGACACAGCTCATAAGCACATGCTATGCTCGCCATATGCCAAGCATTTCCAGGGTTCAGACGCCTCTCCGTGAGTCTGCGAGATTCTGACAGCCTGCAACAACTGATACAGACAAATTGGTTTAGAAAAAGGGAATGGCAGCTCTTAATGATCCCATTCCAGAGCCTTGTTAAAATGGCATCTAATCGTCCTGCTAGTGTGTGTGAGGAGGCTTCACCAAGTGGCTCGTGTGGTCTGGGCCATGCTGCAACTGCTCTCAGCCAATGGAAGGAGGCGGAGAGAGTGGGAGAGGCTTGTTCAGAACAGATGGTGCATGAGAAAAGCATGTGGAGAAGTGGGTGGGGTGGGGTGAGAGCAGAAGAGACACTGGGATGGAGGTTTAAATACCAGGTGCTCCCTGGCATCCTAATACCTCAAGCTATTCTATCCCCTGGGAAGCATTCTCAGTCTAATTATAGCATGGCTGTCAAGATGTTTTCCCTGATCTGTGTGACCCAAGACAGGCTTGGCTGGATCATTTGAGCACTACGATGTCTCACCATATAGAGGGAATTTATGGACAGTTCTTGGCCTCTTTCCTAAGAACACTTGCAGAATAGTAGAAAGCAAGGAGGGAGTTCATACTGGCCCAAAGGCTGCCCTTGATCCTGCCTTATTATCGGGTTGAACTTGTTAATCTCACCTCCCTCTTCAACCCTCCCCTCCCCTCTCTTCCATTTTTTTTTTTCCCACACAGTTCCATCCACGTTTCTGTGCCTGGCACCTCAAGTCAGAAATGAATCTCCCAGTACATGCCTGCATTTTAGTTCTATAGGAGGAAGCCAGGAAGTGAGGTGATACCGATTTCTGGACCATGGATGATCCAGGTCATAAAGGCTCTTGATAGGGAATATTCTGACAGCCTAGGAGACACATTCACCCACCACATAGCATGTGAAAAACAGTTTTAAAAATCTAAACTGTGGCCATTTACTCTGAGAAAACTACAGGCCATTCTTTAAATATTAGCCTTAATGACAGTCAGAAATGGTATTCAGTGTTGTTTGAACCCAACCATCTTCTACGCATTCTTGTCCTTCACCATTTTCTTCTCCTTTCTACTCCTCTTTTCCCTTCTTCTACCCTTTCTCCTGTCCCCATATTCTCTCCTTTCTTCTCCTCTCCACCTCTAGCCTTTCTTCTCCTCTCCACCTCTAGCCTCTCGTCCACCCAAGGCTCTCCTTTCAGTCAAGGTCAAGTTTTGAGCAGCCTGCTCTGACTGGGGTGGACCAGGCACTTTGAGTTCCAATCTGTTGCTTAGCACCGAGGTTGCCTAGATACATCTCTCGATGTCAACTGGCCTTTGCCTTTGACTACTTATGTATATAAGCTATGCAGTGAATACCGTTGTTCAGAGGAGCATTGGGCCAGAACCAACTTTCACAGTCTCCTTTTGAGCTGCCTGGGTGGCGATAGGGGTGGGGGGGTTGTTTTAAAAGAAAAGAGACCTTAATTTTTTTATGCTGAGCTATAGGTAAGATTTAGCAGGGATAAAGAACTAGAGAGTGAGGAATGAAACAAAATCATCTGGTAAACACAGCTCTGGGTCTGTCTTCGTACCAGATATGAGTGAGTCAAGAGAAATATAACCAGAATCTTTAGGAAAAAATAACTTCTATCCTCCCCCCTACCCCATGAATCATCACCTGTACCCATGATTTGTGTTCTCAAGAGAAAAAGTGTTGGGGAGTGTGTGTGTGTGTGAGGATGGTGAGTACATGTGAAGGGGGGTGAAGAGAGAGAAAAGGGAGAAACAAATAGAACCTTTTAACAAATGCCAAGGCAAAGTGAAGAATTATAGTCTTTGTGTATAAAGACACCAAGGAGATAAAAATAGTACTTAGAGTTTGGAGAGGCCATTGTTTTATGGGGTTCTCAGACATACATATTCACTTCACTTGGGAGGTGAATACTTCTTCCCCCCCTGCTCTTATGTCCAGGCCTCACTTGTGCCTAGAATCCTTTAATTCAATCTCTATGTTCCATCTTGCCTAAGAGACTATGCTTGAGGATGAAAAGACCAAGGGAAAGTTGGGTATGATTGAAATAGTGTGCAAAGATGCAGAAAAGGCCAGACCAAGCATGAGCATCAGCTGAGGAGGCAGGATGGGGGTAACAGAATGGACAAACTCCAAGAATCCTATTCTGTAGGAGGGAAGCACTCCAAAGGTGGTGAAGAACAGAAGGCAAGACTCAGGGTCAAGATGGACTGAGAGATGGAAAGGTAAGTAAGGGCTGATTAATGGTCTGTTCACTAGAATGAGGGGAGAGGGTGATATCCAAGGTGGCTGAACAGGGGTAGGGGTGGTAAGGGAGGAATATGCTGAGTTCGTTTAAAGAGATTAATAAAGATGTATACATCTCTTAGTGCTCTGCATACTTTCTGTAGCATTTTCCCTTCTTTTCTAAGTGATGGTTATTACTGCCTTCTTCAAGCTAATGTATCTTCACTGAGCACCTATTCTGTGTATAGTCTCATACGTGGAGGACACACGAAAGGCACAGTCCCTGCCTTGTTGAGAGCCTAGTCATAGGGACAAGATGTAAAGGAACAAAAAGGCAACATGTAATGGATACCATGGTGGCACATGTGTTATAGAGTGAGTTCACATGAGTTCACAGAGGAGAGAGATGTAGTGGGCTAGAAAGAGAGAATTGGAATAGATTTAAGAAGAGAAGATGAGTTTTAGTGATGTGGCACTGAGTAAGAACTTACCTTTCTGAGCCTCAGATTCATCCTCTGTAAATGGGAAGGTGGGATCACTAAATGACTTCTGAGTCACCACCAGACTTCATATGCTATGGTTCTAAGATGAGACCACAACCAGTGTGTTTCTGAATCTGAAGGTCCACCCACAAACTTTCATAGCAGCACTCATGGTCTCTGCCCCCATGGTCAAACCACTTCTTTGCACTTGTACCACCTAGGTTTCAAGGTTCATTCCCAGTGATATATGGGCTTAGCTGAGGCTTGGGAGAGAGGAGATGTGTGCAGCAGAGGAGAGAGCTGAGACGGCTTTTGCCAATATAGAGAGAGTTTCTAGACACCCTTTCCCTGCTCCATATCCTTGTGAATAGACAGTGTCTAGAAACTGTGGGTGTCTGCTTACATTAAACCGCAGCCCTATTAATGGCCAACATGGGACTGAGTTTTCCCTTCTCCCTCCCTCTCTTGTGTGAAGCCGCTAACATACACTTGTTTCAGTATTAGCACATTACTCAGAGTTGTGTGCACTGCTATGCCAATAGGGTTCCCAACTTGGAAAAGGGATCTTAAAATTTCTGAGAGAAAGTTGGGGCTTGGAAAGGGGAAATGATCTGCCTCAACTCACCTACCTAGTTCTGGACTCAGAACTCAGGTTCTTTAATATTCTTCCTGAGTTCTGTCCATTCTACCAACTCCCAGAAAGTCTGGGTCCCAAGACCCTTGGCAGTAGGTGGGGACTTACTGAAATACTTCACAGAGTTGGGATTTCTCTGGGTCTGAATGATAAAGGTTGAGGGAGTGTGGGCACACTCCTTCTAAATGGGTGAACTAGCAGGTTCTGTCTTTCATCAGGGACCCTTTTTCATTTCTGACCCTGGAGATGAGCTCTTTAGTAGAAAGCCAAACAGAAATTTTCCTTTGGAATTGAAACCAACTTCCCCTAGAACCAAAGTCCTCTGCTGAGTTTATCATTTAACCTCTCCATTATCATTTAACCTCTCCATCCAAAACTTTATTCCCTTTCTTGTCCTGCATCTGTTCACCTCATGATTGAGGAGTATCAAAGAAAAGGGGGGATTGAAATCGAGCAGGACCCTGCTGGGCCCTCCCAGGTACAAAAGTCTCTCCATGTCCCCATTTCTTGTTTGTACAAAAATGCTCTTTAGTCTCCTAGGCTTTCTTTGAGTTCCAAAGAGCAGCTCCAAGCAGTTACTAATTAGGGAAGTGAGGGGATGCAGAAACAAAGTAAAAGTGTCCAAGAAACAAAGTGCTGTGATAAAACAGAGTCCTAGTTCCTCCTCAAGGGATATACATAACTATCTGATACATATCTTTGAGTTGTTCTGCAGGAACTAAGGCCCCCACCCAAGTGAAAGATGTTGGCTTTATGCTGAGCACAAGCACATAGATCCCAGACTGGTTGGATCAGAAGGTAGTTGATGAAGATTCCTGAAATACTACCTTGTTACCTCATCACCAACCAATCAGAAGAAAGCCCTCACCCCAAATGTTGCCTTTAAAAACCCTTCCCTGAAAGCCATTGAGGAATTCAGGTCTTTTGAGCATGAGTTGCCATCCTCCTTGGTTGGTTCCCTGCAATAAACCTTTCTCTGCTCCAAACTCTGATGTTTCTGTTTGTTTGGACTCACTCTGCGTCAAGCGTGCAGACTTGGGTTCGATGACAGAATCTGAGACCTCTTGTTTCTCCCATGGGTTCTGCTGAGGTCTGCTGATTAGGGCACAAGGTTTTCCAAGGAGGAGAAACATTAACAAAAACATCCATGTAACCTTGAATAAGTCCCATCTACAACCTTAGTTTCCTAATCTTTGAAATGTCAAGAAGATATATCACCTAAGGGGCTTGTTAAAAATACACATTCCCAGTGTCCTCTCAGGACACATGGAATCAAAATGTCTGGGGCTGTGGCTCAAGAATCTGCCTTTATAACAAGCTGCTTAGGTAATTCTAATGAGGATCCTGGTGTGCAAATTAATCCACTGCATGAGCCCTGAAATTCCTTCTGTCCTTACATTATATGTGCAGGCAGGATGTGAGGAAATATTCCTCAAAACCAAGAGGTTTATACTCTCCAGGTGTCCTCATCTAGCATAGAAGTAGGAGAAAGAAAAGCAGCAGATTTAAAGGTGAGAATTTCTTGTGACACCCTTTTTTTCTTCTTATGGTTCCTGTGGAATGAGACAGAATGACTTCAGGGCATTGGGCCATCCTTAATAAACCAGATAGTCTGAATCCCTATTGCTTTCTGCGTTCATTTCCCTTCTTTCTTCCTATCCCCTTTGGCTAAGTCTTGTATAAATGTTTCAGCATTGTTGCAATTGTGCTATAAAGTATTATGGGTTGGGTCATGTTTTGTCCAAGCATGTGATGCATAGTCAAAGGGAAGTCCTAACCCTATCCTCTCACCTCCCCCCAGCTGAAATCACATCATAACCAATGAGACACTCTAAGTAGGTGAAATTCAGCTGTCAAAACTTTCCTCCTTCCAAATGGATTATTCTTCCAGTATTTGCCTTGGAGGTCATCAGGTATATTTTAATTACTAAAGTGGCTTTTCCTTCTAGAAACCCCTAGAAGGGGTATGGTACAGAGAATCTGAGATATCCTGCACACTCACTGAGGGGACACCGGCATGTAAGCACAAGCCACTGCAAATGACATGTGTTAATGGTTGCTTGAGACCTTGAAGGAGTAGTGAGGATTTGTAGTTGGTGGATGGGAACTAGGTCCCTGGAATCGCACCTTTAACAGAACATAATTCAAAAGAGCAGATGACTGACATCAAGGCCAGTATACCTGTGTTTTTCTTAGGCCACAGACAACGAATGTTGTGCTGTGCCTCACTGTGGAGTCCTCTGTCCCTGTCCAGGGCAGCACATTCCAGATTTCTCAAGAGAAGAAGGAGCTGTTAGAGAATAGAGAGCCAATCTCCCTGATGAGAAGGCAAACAGTAGCCATGGGGAGACTGGTTTCCCTCCCGAGTGAGAGCAAAACTGCCATCTGTGATAGGGACCAGCTGTGCTCAGGCATGCACCAGAGCCAGAAGCCACCATAGCACTCTGGTTGGAATGATCACCATCAGAGGAAGGACAGGAATTAGAGGTTGGGGGTTGCCAATGGTTAAAGCTATCAAACTGACTCTTCCTGTATGGACTCTGGAGCAGTGAAGTGAACGGGTAATTCTATGTCTTCTCAGCTCCTCTTCTTTGTCCTGAGAAGGTAATTTTCCCCAGGAGAAGGAAGTCCCTGAGTTGATGTAGTCCCGTGAATCACCTTTTATAGATGGTGTATTTCCATAAAGGCGTTTTACATTTGTGGATACAATATAATACAAAGGCATATATACATATGTGTATTTCCAATAGTTACGATTCTCCTGTTGGCCATCACATATGATGCCACATGTGTAGCATGTGTGTGTGTCCATGCTCAGGTGTGCACCCATGCATGCCCACACACGTGCCCCCTGATATACACACACATGCGCTCACATGGCGGATGCTTCTGGCTGCAGCGCCAGGAGGAGCCCCTACCATTCACACATAAGGAAACAGCGAGACCTGCCTTCTGTTCAGGGTGTTTTCCCTCCTTTATCATCCACATTAAATGTTACAAGCACTTGACTTTATGACCCCTTCAGTCTGCATATTAAGCAGCTGACACAGGCAGCCTCCTCCTGACAGAGGTCTGTGCAAGCCTGCAGTGTTATTTAGAGTCCCGCCTTGAGGAACGAGAGACAGAAAAGGGTCTTTCATGTCAGGCCATGTAGCTTTCAACGACAATGCGATTCTTCCCATTTCAAAGCTCCTCTTCTTTTGTTAGAGAAAAAAAATAAAGGATCAGGAACTAGACTTCTTGCCACCCCATGCAGAGGGATAACCAAGTTCCCAGCCACTATATTTGCTTGTTCTCTTAATAAGACCCTGGGCTGCATATTACCTAGAAAGGTCAGGTATGATTTTCAAAGTAATTTTCATCCTCCTGTTGGAGGTGAGAGTGTCTGCATATGTGGAAGGCTGCTATCCCTTCCTGCTTAAAGTCATCTGGAAAGTGACAAAGCCTCATTAGGAAGCTGCCCTTTGCTGATGGCAGGCCAGGTTCTGACTCTGGGACCAGGGAAACCCCTTCCTCACCTTTCTTTCTCCTTCCCCTTCCTCCCTCCTTTCCTGTCCTCATCTCCTCCTGCATCCTCATCTCCATTTGTACTCTCTCGGCCCTCATCTTCTTATCCCTTCTCCTGACTTCTGACCTGGACTTCACCTGTATTTGTTAATGGGGAGTTCTGGAAAATCTGTAGTCCAAGTCCCAGAAATGACAAGTGGGTTCAATTGCTCATCTCGAAGGCAAAGAAACAGAGCAGCAGAGGAGCAGACGGCCAATCTGCTGACTCTGTGCCACTCGGTGTGAATGTTTTCCCCTCTGACCGTCCAACCTCCTGCTTATTTCCCGCATTCTCTCTCTGCAGCCTGCCTGCCTGGTCCTCCATTTTCCCACTGATTTCCATGACTGCTCTGTTTGTGAGCTGTTCTGCAGTGTCAGGCTGTGATGGAGAGGCTTGGGGACTAGCTGCCAGGGAAGCATTCTAGCTTTGCTTTCCGATTTCCCTTCTCCCCTGGCCCACCAACCAGGTATGAAAACAACTGTGCCCTGGGTTTACACAGAGCCTCTCATCCAAGAAATCTCAAGAAGGGTTTGCCAGCCAGTCTGATTACACTCATTTTTCTGGATGAAGAAAGTTTCTTTTCTGGAAGGGAAGTCGATTGCCAAAGACTGTTCTAACAACTCCTGGGAAGAGCTAAAGGATGGCTGGGCAACTCTCCCACTGGCATCCTGGGCCACCTGCTGGTCCTCCCTAGCTTTGAATGTATGGATTTAGATCATGGGGACCATAGCCAAAAGGCTCTTCCAGAACAGAAATCCAGCCCTAAAATTGTGGGATGAAGTAGGACAAGGCACCTCCCTCCTTATCAGCTCCTTGTTTTTCTAGTTAAGTAAAAGATAATTATGAGCTATTACAACCTCTAGAGCCCCTGTTTTCATGATACCTAATTTAGTAGACTCCATAATCTTAAAAGCAGACTCTGTCCCATGAGCTTCTGGGTATCTCACCTGATTGTTACACTTCTGTGACTCTGACCAGTACAGGAAAGTGCCAGAGTCTTTCTTTTCCCTTTTATATGAACATGAATGCTGCTTGGATTGCTTCCCTGCCACCCAGCCTCTTTCTTCAAGCTGAGAGGCTGGAGGTCTATGTATTTTGGGTGAAGCAAAGAAATAAGGAGAAGGAGAAATAGAAAAAAAAAGGGAGAGGGGAGGGACAGGAGGGAAGGAGGAAGAGAAAAAGACAATAAAGAGAAGCAGGAGGAGAGGAGGTAAATTTGCCGAATTTGAAGAGATCACCCTTGACTGGGTATTGTTTCTATGCGGGAGTTTCAGACATTGTATTATATAGCGAGTGGGCCCCTCCTACTATCTTGTTGGATTGTTTCTTTATGTCTTTGGATGTAGAATATCTTTTTTTCCACAGATTCAAGTCTTTTTTATCGATGGCTGTTCCGCAGTTAGTTGTGATCTTGGAGTTCTCATGGGAAGAGGTGAGTTCAAGGTCCTCCTACTCTGCCATCTTGTCTCTGACTCTCAGACATTGTATTAGTTCTCTAGAGCTGCCACAACAAAGTAGTACAGACTGGGTGACTTCAACAACAGAAATTTATTTTCTTACAATTCTGGAGGCTGTAAGTCTGAGGTAAAGGTGTCAGCAAGGGTTGGTTTCTCCTGAGGCCTCTGTCCTTGGCTGTAGATGGCTGACTTCTCCCTGTGTCCTCACATGTCTTCTTTCTGTGTGTCTGTGTCCAAATTTCCTGTTCCTATAAGGACATGAGTTGTTTGGACTAGGGCCCACTCTACTGACCTCATTTTAACTGAATCAACTCTTTAAAGGATCTATCTCTCAAAAGTTACATTCTGAGGTACTGGGAGGGGGAGGGGTTAGGACTTTAACATAAAAATTTGGAGAGGACACAGTTCAGCCCATAGAAGACAAATTATCTCTAATCCTTATGATACTTCTCAGTGGTGGTAATTATCCCCATTTTAAAGATATGAAAATGGAACATAAGAGAGATGAGGCAACACACCCTAAGTCACTCAGCTAGGAAGCAACAGAGATGGAAGGAACACCAGACCCATCTCTCCAAAGCTGAGCCAATGTAGCCATGCCACATGGCCTCTGGACAGAGGAGGGGTGGCAAGATAGTGGACAGAAAGGAAACATGGCCTCCAGAGTCACACCAATCCCAGCTCCTTCAATCACAGCATGACTATGACCATGTTTAACATCTCTTTGTTTCAGATATCTCATTTTTAACATGTATGTAAGACCTGCAATAAAAAATTATGGCTAACAATAAACAAGACTTTACCTCCTTGTGATCATTCTGCATGGTATACACATATATGTATGGGGGTGTGACAGTCTGTGGCAAATATCTAGTTATATTATTATTTAATACACCTTTTCAGAGTCAGCATATATATTCTTGCAAGACACAAAAAGTGGGGCATAGAGGTCTAAATCCCTGACAAGATCAGTTGGCAGCTGGCTTGGTCCTTCCCATTATAATGACTATGATTTAGCTACAATGCAATGCCATGCTGAGTTGTGGTGTTTGTTTTATTACCCCCGTGTAGACAGTGGTATCTCTGAGGGCAGGGGTCATACCTTCCACTTATCCTGTGTCTCCACAGGGCCTAGCATTGTGCTGACAGGTTGCAAATCTTATAAATCCTTTGTGAGTGAGGGAGGGACCTGAGGAGGTTGAATTTTATGGCCACACAAATAAGTGCTTATATTCGTTCATCATTGCTGCAATGATGCCATAACAACCAATCACAAAATATCAGTGGCAAATAACAATAAGTGATTATCCCTCACTCATGGATTTGCAGGCTCACTGGGCAGCTCCCGTTCACCAGGTGGGCCTGGGTGGCTCTAATCCATGCGTCTCTCACCCTTTACCTGCAACTAGTGGGCTAGCTAGGGCGTGCTTTTCTTAAGGAGGTGGCAGAAGGCAAGTCCTACTGCTCAAGTACATTTCAAGACCCTGCTCATGTCACCTAACACTTTTGCCCAAAGCAAGTCCTATGATTGAGCCCTAAGTCAAGGGGTAAGGAAGTATGCCATTCCCATGATGAGGCAAGAGTGTGGTTGCCAGGAAGGGAGAAGAATTGGGGCCAAAAATCTAATCTATCACAGTTCCTCTTCTGACTCCCCGGACATTGTTAAGACTCTGCCATTCTGTCTCATCCTGCATTCCTCATTCATAGAAATTGTGGAAGAATACCAACCTTTTTCATCTCTTTGAGATAAAGTACCAAGAGCATATGTCCTAAGTCTAGAGATTAATTACAGGGAACCATGACAAAGCTGGGTCTGAAAATGAAGTCAGTCCTAAAACAGCCAAAGGGTTAACATCCCCACCATCCTATCTCAGAGAACTCATCTGCCTGTGCTGTGCATATAATGCTGTGAAAATCACGAGGAACACTAGATGTTGACCTTCTGTGTCAGATTAGCTGGGTTCATCCCAGTCACTGGCTGTGACCCACATCTCCAGCTAAAAAAGTAAAACTAGTAGCCTGTAACCTAGAGGCCTGAAACCTCCTGCAAGGCTGCCCCGCCCTCCTCCCCCATGTTCTGTTGTTCAAAGAGGTCTTTTTAAAAGCTTTTAATTTAAAGGGACCTTTGAGTGCAGTGCTTGGGCAAATACAATCACAGGTAGGCATGATAAAGTGACTTCTTAAGTGGGCAGCCTGAGGCAGAGCCAAAGGGCAGCCACGAGTCTGTAAGCACTGCTGGAACAACCAATTTCAAGGGAATTGCAGTTTTGCACAATCTCAAGTGGTCAGAATCTCTTCTCCCACTAACTCCTACCCGAAAGCATTGAGCAAAGCTCAGTGTTTGGAGGATATTTCCCATCTTTTTAATGGAGCATTTTCCCTAACAGACATCTGTGGATGGGCACACAGCAAGTGACCAGGTGGAATGATACATATGCAAGGGATTATATATGTACAGTGAGTATAAAAGACTTATCCATTTGCTTATCTGTGTGTGTGCTTAGAATAGCTCACTTTCTTCCATGAAGATTTGATGTGCGTGAGTATATTTCTGGAACTGCAAGTCAAACATATCATCGGATCAATAATAGTTGTACCATTTCAGGTCAGAGTGAGTCCCCCGGCTCTGCTAGTTTCCATGTGAACTTGGAGAAGTCACTTAATCTTTTACAGTATCCATTTTTCATCTATCAAAGTGGGGTTAATGACCCTTGCCTCAGAGGATTGTGGTGATGAATAACAGAGATAATATACTTGTACTTGGCAAGCAACTTTTCAATAAGTTAGCTTCATTACATGCAGTGGAGATGGTGGAAATGGATACTCTCAGTGTTCACAGGGATGGAGTTTTTGAAAGCCTGGACATATGGGGGTTGTACAGCTGAAAGTTTAGCCTCCTAAAACGGGAATGGAGAGCACAGCTATAGCTCTATTCGTCATTTGGAAATTGAAGTCGTCGTTTCCGTAGTGTCTGAGGGGTGGGGTAGAGAATGAGATTTATGCTAGCAGCAGCAGCAGAGGGTCCCAGAGGAGCCTGTGGGCTCTGGCAGAGACAGCCTTGGTAGGTGGATTCCCACAACTCAGGTCTCTGCAAAACTACCCAGGCTTGGGTCATTCTACTAGGTGGACTGGAACCACAGGGATAGAATCTAACTTCTTAGTAAGAGGTTTCAGCAACTTCATTGTTATTTTTAAATATATTTACCTCTTTTACATCTTTACATGAGGTAAATAAGGTAAATGGTTTGTCATTCTCCTTTTCTGGAAGAAGAGACTGACGTTATAGGATCATGTACTTTGTGTGAAGTCACAGGGAGCCACGTCTATCTGACTCCAAAGCCTGCATCCTGTCAGCATCATCACTGGTCTCTGCAGCAGCTAAGGCTCCATCCAGCCCAGTGAGTGCAGGAAGCAGGTCCAACCCAGCATGTATAGAAATGCACCCAAACATGATTAAAGAAAGGTCTCACAGTTTCAACCAAGCTTAAGGCACATTTCCTCCAGGGCAACCTACACCAGCACCGCCTCCTTGCCCCTCTCAACACCTACGACACTTAGAGTTGGATCCATGCAAAGTTCACCCTTGAATCATCTACTCTGTTGTGGGTGTCTGTCTTATTTCTTGTATTGGACTATTTTCCCAAGGCACTCTACTCATTTCTCAGAAAAGCTGAAACACATCCTTTTTCTCTAAATCTCCTCAGAGTTCAACACAAACATCAACCCCAGAGATTTCTGTTACTCTATTTTAAAAATGCTCTGGCATTTGGATGGCAGACTTATTTCCTGAAGCCATGCCATTTGCCATTCTTTCTGCTAACAGCTGCTGTGAGCCATGGGAGCTTTTCGTGAAGAGAGACAAAGTAGCTGAGTGATGGTGAGAGAGAGCTAGCTAGTCTGATGGAGGAGAAATGCAGAAGGACTGGAAACTCACTTTGATGGCATTTCAGGCTCATCAGCCCTTGTCACACTGAATCAGAGCAGGCCTTTTGTTTATAGGAGTCCTGCAGGAAGCAGGTTGGTGGGATAGTGACCACCACTGCTGGCCTACATGCTCAAAGGCCAATGGGGAGGAGCCCCTTCCTAAAGAAAATCTCCTTCTCTAAATGATCGCAATGTCTGAAAGTCCACTATTCAGTTTTGTTCCTTTTGATTTTATGTTTATCCTGCTAAAGGGAAAGGTTATTCATTAAACTATTATCAGGTTGGATTAGTGAGTTCCCCTCTTGAAAGGCAACCAAAGAAGCAGAAGGATAGAATTTCCATAAAGGAATGAGACAAAGGGTGTAGATTTGATGGGGGGCAGGGGTAAATGAGAGTTAGATCTAATATATGGGGGGCTGCTTGGTGACAACAGAATATTTAGGGAGAATGGAGGGAGGATCATGCCACATCCCTGCTTTTGAGTCTCAGTGGCACCTTCAAGCTGCCTGGAGGTTATCCTAGCCAGGGCCCCCAGCCTTGTTGTGTGATGCTCCATCCAATGTACCTGGCCTCCTTCCAACCTGCCTCTCTCTATATGCTCCCACCTCAGGGCCTTTGATTGTGCTATTCCATCAGCCTAGAGCAACATTTACACTTTATCTGCCTATATAACTCATTTATTTTTCAGGGTTAAATTCAAGTGCTGTTTCTAAGAAGAAGACTTCTTGGATCCTTTCAGGTTTTGAGGTGTTCCTCTTCCCACTCTATCCGACTATCATTTATGATTCTCCAACACTCCCTCTTACGCTGAGAGTTTCTCAAGGACAGACGCTTTAGGCTTAAAGCCTAGGGCAGTGCCTGCCAGAATAAGAATTCCAAACCTTTCCAAGGAAGAAGCAGTGAAGGAGGAAAGGAAAGGGTCTATAAAAATGGACTTGGAAGAGTGCCACCAGGGTCTTTCTTCCTGAGAAACAATCCCTGTGACAGAACCATTTGCCTTCAGAGCAAGAAAATAAAATCCACTGGGAAAGAAGTAAAATTTATTTGACTCTATCACGTGAATTATAAAGAACCCAGACTCTTTGGCACTCCCACGCTGCAAAATGAGGAGGGCAAGATTTACCACCTGCCACCTGCTTGAGGTTCTTAGGACCTTCACATTTGGAAAATTCGTTAGATTTTTGAGAAGTGAGAGGGAAATCCTTGTCCATCATTCTTAGTCTTAGAGAACATCCAAGATTTTCAATGCTTATTAAAATCAGCTATTCCACAGAGTCTTACACAGGGAAGAAGCCACTTAATGCATCACCTCCCTTTGTAGATTGGCATGATGTCAAATAACATAGCAGACACAATAAATAATTGTTGAATGAATAACAGAAAGAATTCCTGAAGCCTGAGGCTGCAGAGCTTATTAGGGTCAGAGCTCATTCAGAATCCAGGTCTCCTGTCCCCCCGTCAAGTTCTAAGATACCATCCAACCCTCATTGCAATGTTTGTCTCTCGTTGTAACTACTAAGTATAAAAACCATATTCGTTTCCATTTAAAATGCTATTGTGTGGGGCTTCCCTGGTGGCGCAGTGGTTGAGAGTCCACCTGCCAATGCAGGGGACATGGGTTCGTGCCCCAGTCCGGGAAGATCCCACATGCCGTGGAGCGGCTGGGCCCGTGAGCCATGGCCGTTGCGCCTGCGTGTCCGGAGACTGTGCTCTGCAATGGGAGAGGCCACAACAGTGAAAGGCCCACATACCGCAAAAAATGCTATTGTGTGCTATTTCAATTTCAAAAGTAAGGTACATGAATCTCTGAATCATTGAACTGCAATGAACCATTGAACAACAAAAAACGTACTCCATGTGGTGGAATCCAAGCTGATTTTCCATCAGGTGGATAAACACTATATATTGAATAGAAATACTGTCCCAAGTACAGCCTTGCCTAATTCTTTTTTTTTTTTTTTTTTTTTTTTGCCTAAGTCTTGAACATTGGAATTGCGTGGCAGACCACAGCTGCCAGGGTCTCCAAGGCAAAGAGGTGGGTGAAGGTTAGGGAGAATGTCTGTGTGGGCTGGATCCAAAGAAATGGAGGCCGAGAACTTCAGGCTCCCTTTCTTATTTTTGTTTTAAATATTTTATTGAAGTAATAAAGGACCTCTCATAATTCTGAAGGCAGGACAAAGTATTTTGAAAACACATAAAATAAAATTGTTCTCAAAACCCTGACAAGTCCTTAAGAAAGGATCTCTCTCTCTCTCATAATCTGTTTCTGACTGCAGTCCAGGCAGTGGTAGAAGGCTAGGAAGGATTTCAGAGAAGTGTCTGTACAGGGAAGAGAATGAATCCAAGGCATCACCTCCGGGCCAAAGGGGACAGAGAAATGCAACAAATGAGCAGCATCACACAGGCAGTGGAGCAGCTCAGGGCTCTCCCATTGGGCTGAATGAGTGGGAGGGGTTTCCAGGAACACCGCACAGGAAGTCATCAGGGTGTCCACAGGGCACTTGCAAAAACTGTTGGCAGTGGTTATGCTGCTGCCAGCAATGCTGTTCTCTCAGATAAGACAGAGGATATGAAGGCTGCTATGATGAGTTAGAATGCCATCTTGACCCAGTAACTTGGTCCTTTTGATGCTGGAGCCTGTGAGCCTTTCCTCACCCAGGACATTCAAAACCACATGCTACTAGTCCTTTATGGCCCTGCACAATAGAACACTGTGGAAAAAGTTTGTGTCTAGGTGCTCCAGCTCTCATTATTCTTCCTTCAATTCCTGCTCCCCCCAACCCTCGCCTTCCAAGTGACCCTCTTCCCTGCAGCCTGGGACATTTATATGGTCTCCATCTTTCTCCCTTATCCCAGCTATTTCTAAAGAGAAGGGTCCGATCAATAAAACCACCATGGGATATAAAAGATTAATAAAGTTTAATAACTTGCCTCTCCCAGGAGTATTTGCATGTTAACAGGGGAATTGCAGCCTAAGCTAAAGGAATTAGGCTGTAATGGTACAATTTCAGGCATCATCAAGCAGCTGAGAGAGGTAATTTGTGGGGGACAGAGGTCTCTCCAGCACCTCTGGGGCTACCCTGCTAGATGTTTCCTCCTCCAAGGTTGACCAGTTGGTCAACAGGAAGACAGCGTGATCATGCTTCCTGAAGCTTTGTTCCCAGCGCAATCCATAGGCTTACTTTTCCAGAATGGTTTACTCCCTTACCCTCCTCTTATTCTCTCATTCACTTAACATTTCAGTCTGCAAACACAGATGGGCCTGCTATGCTCCTGGAGACCTCCTATGAACATCAGCAGTTCCAAAGACCAGAAATAGCTTAGACCCAAAAGTCAACCTGCCTGGACTCTGCTCCTGCTGCTGTGTGCCCCTACTTCAGGCTCCTTCTCTATTAAACAAACAAACAAAAAAAACCTTATCATATTGCCTACCTTTAAGGATTAAAATGAGATTCTGCATGCAAAGTTAAATAATAATTGCTTGGTAAATATTTGATATTATTATCATAATACTAGTATCTATAGATTCCAAGAGCCTGTAGCCCAGAAGCAGAAGCAGAGAGGCATGCAAATGAATAACTCCAAGGCCCATGGGAATTTTCTTTCAGGCTAACCAGAGAACCGTCATACTGCTAGAGCAGCTCATTCTCATGAGGGGCAGAGAAGGGAGTGACTAAGGAACAGCCAGTCTTGTGTCAGCGGATCAAGGGCAGAGAGCAGGATGCAGGTAGATTTTGTGGGCCCTTGTATATCGGGGAGCATTTAAGGTCTTCTTAAACAGATATCACATCTGTGTTTTGAGAAGACAATTCTGGCCAGGTAGGAGGGGAATGAGAGGCCAAGAAAGCAGTTAGGTAGCTATTTGCAAATGAGACAGTCAGAGCTGGACAGAGAATGGAGGCAGGGTTTAGGAATCAAGCAGGCAAGGAGGCAATAGGTTTCCGACAATGTTGCAGCTCTCTTTCTCATACTGTTGGTTGAAACATTCCAGACATGCATTTGTGTGTATTCAGACTTCAGGTTGATGGAATTGAGCATTAGGTTGGTGGAAATGAATATTAGCGCACAAGCAAAGTATCTCCATTTTAAACATTTTATGGGTTTACTTGTGTCCTTGGGAAGTTCCCACACCCTCCCCTCATCCAGGCTGGTTTGCATTGTGTTTCTCCTTCTTTTTACTCTTTATCTTCTCTGTCATTTCTAAGCATCTCCCTGACTTTTGGGCCGATGCATGTCTTTTCCAAGGGCTGCATAGACAAGATACTATCTCTGAATGTGTTCCTTTCCACTCTCCGTGGCCTACTTCCACCTCAGAAAACCTTCCTCTAGAGTTTGAGATGACCTCTATAAAAGAGTGACGACCTCGAATATTCCTAAAGGGCAAGTACATCAGCTCTTGTCACACTTTTCTGAGTCCGTGGGCCAGTGCAGGGCCCCAGGAGCCATGGGCACCTCATGTGGTATACATAACAGGGGGGCATGAATGGGATTTGGTCCAGCAGCACCTCCATTCCAACTCTCAGTCCTGCCCTCAGGAAAGGAGCAATGGGTTGGAGAGATTCAGGTAGAGGATGAGATAAGAAAGACCCAATACCAACATGGGACTCTCCCTCAAACATGTATCATGGAGAATAAGGATAGAGGGAAGTAAAATAAAGGGACAGAAAGACAATGGGTTGTTAATTCAATCCCACTAGATTGAGGACCACTAGAAGGCAAATATTGTGTCTTATTCATATTTGTGTCTACACATCCCAGCTCCTTAATGCCTGGCATAGGTTAGAAATTCAATGATAAAACGAGGTCACTGGAAATGTCAGGTGATGCGGTGTGGAAGGGAGAGAGTCACTGACTTGCAGATGGGGTCAATAACAACAGACATATCCTTGCCCAATTTCTGAACCAACTCTGATGAGAGGAAACAATGAATTAGTCACCTTATCCTGCCAGAGGATGCGGTCTAGAATTACCCATATTCCCCTGGGCCATGTTTCTGCTATATCTGGCAAGGGTCCTGGACACCTGCTTGCTCAACTCCCTGAGCATCTGCCAACCCCCAGCCTTGATTAGCAGAGGAGTGGCTACCATCCCTGATGGCCTGCTTCCTCCCCCATGCTCTGGCCCTTGTATGTACTGATTACAGCCCAAACCAAGCCTGTGTTAGCTCTAGACTTCTGTGAGTCTTATATTTACTATATTAACCACAGGTATTCCTAGCTGGGGCCCAGCCCAGTTCACCTTCACACCTGCCTGCATTTTGACACACCAGCTAGAACTCAGAGTCCCACAGTGAGGCTTAGAGGAGGCAGAGGGAGCCTGGGACAGATGAGAGCCTGGCCCCTCCCTCTCAGCCAGAGGATCAGTGACATTCTCTAAGAGGGGAGCATTAATGGAGTTTTTATTACTTGTGCTTCATTGCATTTGATCCTAATGCAAGAAGGTTATTGTGCAGATGTTTTTTCAGGTCAATGCTAATTAATTTTATTAATGCATTTTTGGTGAAAGGAAAGCAATAGAGCTAGGCTCTGCTCATATTTGTTTTGCCCTTACTGTCAAGAGGCATCAGACTTAGCATATGTCTATTTAGAATCTGGGGCTAAGAGGCAGTGACCTTTCTGGATGGTCCAGAAAATTGAGTGTAGAACCCACAGGACCCAGAGAGGGCCATCTCCAGGGAGAGGGGAAAGTAGCACAAAAGAGATAAAGACAAAATAAATGGGTGAAATGGAAAGAAAAACAAGGCAGTGTGCTAGAAGGAACTCTGAACTTGGAATCTTCCCAATATAATATTTAACTTGTAGTAAGTGCTCAACATACGTTAGCTGAATTTTAATGGGATCAGTGTGGCTGAGGTGTGGGGTTTCTAGGTTCATTCATTTCTTTCCTTTGAATAAATATTTACTTAGTATCTACTGTAATCCAGGCATTGCAGCAACTGAGGATATAGCATAAGCAAGAAAGACATTGATACTAATAGGACCTCACATTCTGGAGGGCAAGTACTGTCCCAGAATAAAACTACTCATTACCTTATATTTTTATTGGACTTTGCTTAACTGCTACCTCCTCAGGTAGAATTTTTACTCCATAGGGTAGCGACCATGTCTTATACCCCTTGGCATCACCACTTTGAGCCTCTGATCTACGTGTAATACACCCCCAATAAAAATGGACACATTCACTTCTACTAACTCCAGCTCAAAAACAGAGACAGAGCAGTGAAGTGGGAACCCAATGGCCCTTGTAGAGTATGACGCAAAGTCCCTAACGAAAGGCCCCCTCTTTGGGGATGACCTCTGCCGTTTTGGCCAGGCTTATTTCCATGATGCTAACCCATGGAAACCCAGAAAAGACCCTACCACCTCCAGAGAAGGGTTGAGAAGATGGGAGCCAATCTAAGCTCCAGAAACATCCTATTCTTTCTTCTTTCAAACAAGAGCAAGAGTGAGGTCAAAGTTCATATTTTCAAACTTAGGAACCCATCATATCAGAAGAAGAGTCTGAGTTGCATGTGTCTGAGAGCCTTTGAGTTCTCCCCGACTGTGCATGATTCATGCCTCAATCAGAGTGTTTCCCTGAGAGATACTTGTAAGTTTCCTCAACAACCAAGCGCTGGGGAAACCACCTGTCCTCCTCAGCCTTGAGATGGGGGAGGGAGAGGGACCTTGGAGGCAGGGTGTCTGGGTGCCAGGGAGGTCCTTGGTTACGGTCAAAACTAGGCAGCTGTGGCAAATGGAATCCAAGGACTAAAGAGAGTTCTAAATCACTATGCATTTCCTTTGGCAGTTAAAAGAAAGTAAAAGGGGAATTCTCTGGCTGTCCAGTGGTTAGGGCTCCACACTTTCGCTGCCGAGGACCCGGTCTGATCCCTGGTCAGGGAACTAAGATCCCACACACAAAAAAAGTAAAGGGTAATATAAAGAAATTCAGCATCTCATGGGGTTACAGAAGAGTTATTTCAGTAGGCATGTTCTCAATAATGCACACAATGTATTCACTCCCTCTCACACACACATACACACATCACAAATACAGCCTCTAGATTCCTAAAATATAATTCTACACAAACTATGCCCAACCCACACTCTCAGAGAGCATGGGCATCTATAAGAGAGTGGGAGACCAATGCACAATCACACATGCTCACAAGTACACTGTAGGGCACACACACACAGAGGAAGATCCCAGTGAGGAAATAGCCATCAGAGGACTCTGCTGCATCATTCTTCCCATTGATTTTTTTTGACAAATACATAAATAATAAAATGGTAATAAAACTCCATTACAGTTTGCCTGCTGATATGGAATGACTCATCTCCATAATTCTGCTTCCATTTCCCAAGTGGCTCCATAGATCACAGAACAGATTCAATGTCTTTATGTGTAATTTGGAACATTTGCACAGCCGAGGACTAACAGCACACTGAGATGCCAGGCTTCGCCCACTGACTGGTTGCCACGTTAGGGAAGCAAACTGGCTGGTGCTGGGGTGGCCTGGGTTCAAATCCTGGCTCTGCCACTTCTATCATCCAGCCTTAGGCAAGTTGATTGGCCTCGTTTCCCTCACCCCGGAAGATAAGAATAAGAGTTCACCTAGCTAGACTCTGTGAGGCTGGGTGAGGTATTTTTTGTTGATTTAAGTGTCTCTTATTTTTTAAGTAAGTGAATGTCCTTTTTCCCGTTAAATAAATGAATATTCTAACCATTTCCCTAGTGTCTCTGAATATTAACATATCGACTTGGGATTCCCTACTTGATTTCAACAGTCCTCCTTAAAAATGTAGCTTTCCAATTATTTAGGTGTTTAAATTAAAGTGATTAAAGATGAATTATCTTGAATTCTGACAAAAAATTAAAGACACCCTAGGACATCTGAGAATTTAACCTAAGAAGATTAAAGGACTGAAATCCTGTGGATGATAATCCCCCATATTCATACAGAAATTTTACTTTTAAGATCATCTCTCATGTAGCAGAGAGCAAGACCCCCTGCAGTGAGTGGAAGGCTGGAGCTGACCTACCAGTGGGAAGGCTGCAAAGCCTGTCAGATGGTGTCTGAGCCAGTCCCAGATTAGCTCTGACTCCACTAGGCTGCCCCCAGGGCAAGCGGGCAGACTGTGCTGGCCTGGATGGGTACCACCCGTGCTCTGCAACATCTCACACTGTATCACTGCCATCTCAGGCCATGGTACAACCAGTTGTGCCCATAAAGGACCCTCTGACACACTGTCAACTGCCCGTGGGCTTCAGACACCGCTCCCAAGCAACTCTGAGCATGTTTCCGTGTATCAGACTAAGCTCTTATTTAAGTCCAACAGATCTCACCCACAACCCTGCTCCACACAGCTTTTCTGTCTCAATTTCTTGAAAGTGGAGTTCTTGGTTAAGAGTATGTTTAAGGCTCTTGATAAAAATATCTAAATTGTTTTACCTAACCAGCAGTATAGGAGAGCGTCTGTCTGCCTCACACCTTTCCCAGCTCTGAGTACCGTGTGTGTGTGTCTCTGTGTGTGTGTGTGAGTGTGTGTGTGTGTGAGAGAGAGAGAGAGACAGAGAGAGAGAGAGATTACCTGCACTAATCATATTACAAATATTAACTCATTTAATACTCATAGAAGATCTAAGAATGGATCCCAATATAGCTTCTTTATAAAATAAGAAACCCAAGTTGCCTCTGTTTACTGAGAGGTGAACCCATGGTGTCAGGCTCTATGTCCATGAGCTTATCAGCTTCACTAGGTTTCACCTAACATATTGGTACTCATACAAGAAGAGAGAAAATGAATATCCTCAAATTTGTTGTTGACAAAATTTTAAATATAATAATAATTAATAGTATATAATTAAAATAATAAAAAATGAGTGCAGTTTTTCCAACTTTATTGAGGTATGATTGACAAATAAAAATTGTATATATGTAAGGTATACAAAATAATGTTTTGGTATATGTACACACTGAGAAATGATTACCACAATCAAGCTAATTAACATGTACATCACCTTGTATAGTGCATGTGTGGTGAGAACACTTGTTATCTACTCTCTTAGCAAATTTTGAATATAGTTTTTTACAATACATGTCTACTAATCAGAAAAATGGAATCCTCTTTTAGAAGGGATTGCATTTCCCTCATTTGAGGGCTAAAAGTTAGATTTCCTTGTCATCAAATCGATGGCAAATGTTCATTTGTAAAAAACATCCATAGTTTATTGGCTGTAAAGAAAAAACAGATATGGGACCCGATTTGGTTCACTGGCCGTGGTTAACTGGCCCCTGACCTAAATCATTCCCTGGTACATAATAGGTATTTAACAAATATCTGTTTCTCTCTCCCTAAAGTAAGCTGACTCTAGTCTGCTGGATCCCATTTAACCAAATGGCAGCTCTTTGAGTGATGGTTTCAAAAACATTCTAAGACTTCCTTCTTAGTCATCAAATCTCACACCTGGCTCCAACTGTCCATGACAGTGGAAGCAACAGGTTTGTTAAAGAATCTGTGCCTCAGCTTCTCTCTTCCAGAAAACAGAGATGAATATGTTGTTTATGTTTATAATCCAGCCAGGCTAATGGTGGGGGGTGGGAATGGTAGTCAGAACAGAGAGAGAAAGAAAACTGTATTGAAAAAATCTGTTGTGAAAGAATTTACAGAATATATATCTGATAAAAGACCTATATCTAGGCTATATAAAGAACTCTCAAAGGAAAACAAATAACCCAATTTAAAAAGTGGGCAAAATATTTGAATAAGCATATCATTAAATAAGATATAAAGAAGCACATGTAAAAAAAATTAAAAAATAATAAAAAAAGAAGCACATGTAAAAGGTGTTCAATATCATAAATCATTAGGGAAATGGAAATGGAAATCTCAATGAGATACTGCCACACCTACCTCTATTAGAATAGCTAAAATTAAAGACAAACACACAAAACCAAACCAAAAAAAAGAAAAAAAAATGATAGCAAATGTTGAAGATGCAGAGAACTGAAGCTCTCACACCTTGCTGGTGGGATTGGAAAATGGTATAGCCACTTTGGGAAATAATTTGTCAATTTCTTAGCAAGTTAAACATATATCTACCATATAACCCAGAAAATACCTTAGATGTGTACCTGAGAAATAAAAACTTATCCTTCCACAAAAATCCATATGTTAATGGTCGCAGTGATTTTTTCCATAAATGCCTCAAACTGGAAATAGCCTGATGTCCATCAACCTGTGATTGGATAAACTGTGGTACAGCCACACAACTGAAAACTACTCAACAATAAAAATAAAGGAACTATTGATTTGCACAATAACATGTATAAAACACAAATTCATTCTGCTAAGTGAGAGAAGTCAGACTCAACAGGCTGAATACTGTGTGATTTCATCATATGACATTCTGGAAAAGACAAAATTACAGGAACAGAGAACATATCAGTAGTTTTCAGGGACTGGGGTTAGAAGGTGGATTACAAAGAAGTGGCAGAAATGTTCTAGGTCGTGACTATGGTGGTGGTTACATAACTGTATGCATTTGTCCAAACTCAGAACTAGATCCCTCCAAAAGGGTGGATTTTACTGTGTTGAATTTAGCTTGATAACATGACTTTAATAAGAAAAAATAAGCATGTATCAAGTAGGGAAGTTTCACTGATGGGCCTTACATTGCAGACTGTAGTGTGTCACAGGCCATGTTAGGAATAGGTGAAAGGGGCATTGGGTCTGGGTGGCCTGAAGATTGCAAGCCGTAAGTCTGAGCATTCCTTCTGGAAGGCCATTCATTTCTTCTTCCTCTCTTTTCTCTTTTCTGCACACTTCTAAATGGTCCTCAACAGCTCTGCAGAACAACTCCAGTGCTGCCTATCACCTCAATCGTCCTCTAGAATGTGGGCCATGTGGGAGGGAGGCCTCCCCATATCTGCCCTCACTCCCAGCCAGGGCTCCTTTGCACTTTGCAAGAGAAAACCCAGGCTATAGACCCGCTGGTTGAAGCAGGTCATTATGCTTGCTCCTCGGTGGTGTGGGGATGTAAATGGAAGTCAATGCATAACGTTACAGAAATCATGAGCTCTTGTTTTGTCTTGGCCAAGTTTAATCAGGATGGCTCAGCTTATATTTGGGCTATATTTTTGTAGCCATTGGGAATGATCTGAACTAAAGTCAATAAACATCTATGTTTCCAATTGAATCACAGCCTGAAAACCAAGCCAGCAGGGCCGCCTTGGTGTGACTGGCAAACCTATGAACAGGGATTGTGAGGGGGCAGGGATGGACCCCAAACTACTCTACAGCCTTTGGGATCCCACTTCTATCTCAAGAAGCCTGGGGAAACTATTCTGAGACTAGAAATTAGCCCTTTCAGAAAACGCCTGGTTAACAATTAGATATTTCAGATATGGCGAGTGTCCTGCCAACCTTCCAGGGCAGGTCAATGCAGGGCACTCCCTTGGAAGGATAAGTGAGGAAGTTGATGATGAAGGAGCCTTTCCTGGAATAAAGGAGCTTCAAACAACCTAAGTGTCCATCCATAGATGAATGGATAAAGAAG
This sequence comes from Lagenorhynchus albirostris, assembly GCF_949774975.1. Classification (NCBI taxonomy): domain Eukaryota; kingdom Metazoa; phylum Chordata; class Mammalia; order Artiodactyla; family Delphinidae; genus Lagenorhynchus; species Lagenorhynchus albirostris. The sequence continues at coordinate 97,757,636 of NC_083101.1, read as the reverse complement.
ATGTGGTATATATGTATATAATGGAATATTACTCAGCCATAAAAAAGAATGAAATAATGCCATTTGTAGCAACATGGATTATCATACTAAGTGAAATAAGCCAGACAGAGAAAGATAAATATCATATGATATCGTTTATATTGGAATCTAAAAAGAAATGATACAAACGAGCTGATATACAAAACAGAAATAGACTCACAGACATAGAAAACAAACTTATGGTTACCAAAGGGGAAAGCGGAGGAAGGATAAATTAGGAATTTGGGATTAACATATACACACCACTGTATATAAAATAGATAACCAACAAGGACCTACTGCATAGCACAGAGAACTATACTCAATATTTTGTAATAACCTATAGGGAAAAGAATCTGAAAAAGCATATATATTCAGTTATTCAGTTATACATATATATAAAATTGAATCACTTTGCTGTACACCTGAAACTAACACAACATTGTAAATCAACTACAAAAAAATTTTTTTTTATAAATAATAAAGGAGCTTCAAGGCACAGCCCTGCTGCACTGCAGTACAGTGATTAAGAGCAGGGCTCTCACCTAGACTGCCCGGGTTCCCACTCCACTTCTGCCTCTTACCACCCGTGTCACCACAGACCCACTAACAAACCTTTGTGCCTTGGTTTTCCCATTTCTAAATGGGAATCCTAATAATATCTACCGCAAATTGTTGCTGTAAGAATTAAATGGATTAAAAAACCAAAGCTCTTAGAATGTTGTCTAGCCCATGGTAGACAGTGGAGAAAAAGTAGCTTCCATTGCTATTTGCTGGTCAGATTCAGGGTCCATCCTACTTTGGACAGGAAATCAGATGTAAGCAGCATTGTCTGGAAGGCAGCTGGAGACGGGGCATATTTGGGAAATGCATTCTGTCTGATATCCTTCACCAGCTGAATGAGGCCAAGTATAGGGGACATGTCACCTACTGACTTCTGTCATCAGGGTTGGTGCTTACTTCAGCTCCCCTGCCTGTGAGTGTCCACCTCCAGGAAAGGTGGTGGAAGGTAAGGGTTGAAAAGGTATCCGACAGTGACGGCTCTCCCATCCCTTCTCCGCGTCTCCCTACAGCCCTGATGCAGGCATCTCATGCTTGTTTCCATGACTTTGCTTTTCTGATACAGGCTTGGCCTTTTGAGAAATTGAAGATCCCAGACACAGTGAATATGATGTGGTTCAAGACCCCACTCAGAGTTCCTGCCTTGTGCTGAAGGTGTTATAAAGTCCCTCTGGAAGCTGGATGTCTCTATACTGAAAATAAGAAAAAAGCAGCACAGGGAACAACCAACAAGGTCAAACACTGTCTCCTGACATTTACCTTAGTACCAGGGCAACCCGGTTCCAAATTAATGATTATAGTTTCAGGCCAACCTCCACACCTCCCGCCTCCATTCCCAGCTGATTTCAGTGCCACCATATTCTGCTTCATTTGTGTCTACTTGAGAAAACTGCCAACACACTCCGACCCTCTACCCCTCTACTGGTTTTCGCCTTTGAATTTAAGCCTCCACTCAACAATACTTCTTATTCCAATCCCTCCCGGCCGGTATTACTGGAACAGAGTGCTGCGGCACTAATTTGGTCCCTGATGCTATTCAGCATTTTCCTCTTTGATTATGGCTCTCCTACACCCACAGATTTCTTAGCTGTTTTTCCTCTGCAGCTCACCCTCTTCTGCAACATGCTCCAAGTCTTTAGGAGCTGTACTGGAGAAGTGGTCAGTCTGACGCTCACCAAACTTGATCTTACTTGACTGTCCCATCAGCCTTTCCCAAAGCAGAGTTTGTATCACTCACAATGGTAAATTCCCTCTGTTGAGCCCACATCCCCCTCCAGCTACTGCTCTGTTCTTTTCCTACACTCCAGTGCCAAAGTTTTGTAAAGAGCAGATTCACTGGCTACCCCAAATTGCTCATTTTCCATTTGTACATCAGCCCAGTCCAACTGATTTTCTACAATTGCTTTCACTTAATGTTCTTCAATCCAGGTCAAGAATGACCTTCATGTTGCCAAATCTACTGGATAATTTCCTCATTTGATTTTACTGCAATATTAACACTGTTGATGACCCCTCTTCCTTAAAACTTTCTTCTCTTCACCTCCTTGGATGCCACACTCTCCTAGATTTTTCTTTCACACTTGGCTACTCAGTCACAGCCTCCTTTGTTGCCATGACTTCCCAGGCCTTGAGGAGAACTGCTATGACCACTTCTCTTCTCTCTCTCCCTACCTGGTCTCATCTGTTCTCCCAGCTGCAAATGCCTTCTGGATTTGTAGAGATATAAGTTTGGAAACCAGCAACTTCCAAATTTATATCTCCAATGCAAACCACACCTCAGAGCTTCAGTCTTGTAGATTTAATTGTGTTCTTGACATCTCTATTTGCTTTTTCAATTCATTTTTTAAAATTTATTTTCTTAAAGTATAGTTGATTTACAATGTTGTGTTAATTTCTGTTATACAACAAAGTAGATTCAGTTATACATATATATACATTATTTTTCATATTCTTTTATATTATGGTTTATCACAAGATATTGAATATAGTTCCCTGTCCTATGCAGTAGGACCTTACTGTTTATCCATTCTATATATAATAGTTTGTATCTGCTAATCCCAAACTCCCAGTCCATCCCTCCCCCACTCCTCCTTCCACCTTGGCAACCACAAGTCTGTTCTCTATGTCTGTGAGTCTGTTTCTGTTTCATAGATAAGTTCATTTGTGTCATATTTTAGATTCCACATATAAGTGATATCATATGGTATTTGTCTTTCTCTTTCTGACTTCCCTTAGTATGATCATCTCCAGGTCCATCAATGCCACTGCAAATGGCATTATTCTGTTCTTTTTTATGGCTGAGTAGTATCCCATTGTATATATACTACATCTTCTTGATTCATTCTTTTGCTGATGGACATTTAGGTTGTTCCCATGTCTTGGCTATTGTGAATAGGGCTGCTATGAACATAGGGGTGCATGCGTCTTTGCGAATTATAGATTTTTCCAGATATATACCCCGGAGTGGGATTTCTGGATCATAAGGCAACTTTATTTTTAGATTTTGGAGGACTCTCCATACTGTTTTCCATGGTGGCTGCACCAATTAACATTCCCACCAACAGTGCAGGAGGGTTCCCTTTTCTCTACAGCCTCTCCAGCATTTGTTATTTGTAGGTTTTTTTGATAATGGCATCTCTATTTGGATATACGATGTGTTAGGCTTAACATGTCTGAGACATGTTAGGGACATTTTAGACATATCAGGGAGCTCTTGATATCCCCTTCAATGAGTTCCTTCTCCAGTCCTCTCCATGTCAGTAAATGGGACCTATTAAGTTGCTCATGCCCGAAACATGGGGGTCACTCTGGATTGCTCTTTCTTATCCCCTAGACCCAATCCATCAACAAATCCTGTCAATTCTATTTCAAAAATATATCTTGGAAACCTCAACTGCTTTCCTCTCCATGACTATAGCAATATCATTCCAACTGGTCTTCCAACGTTCTCTATGGATGCCACCAAATCCATCCATCCCTCACATTAGAATGATCCTTTGGAAACATCAATCATGTTCTCTATTGCAAGTCTGATAAAATTTTACCTGCAGGATCACACTTCTGACCTCATTCTTTCCCCGCAGTCATACACACAAAATGTTTAAGTGATTGAGAGCTCTTTGCCTTCCTTTATTTCCTCTTTTTTATTAGAGCCCTGGAATAGTTCCACTTATTAGAACTCCACTCTTTCTATGCTGCATAACTTCTCACCCAGTGGAAAATCTAGTCAAGTGGCCAGAATTTGTTGATGTGCTATCAGGGCTGGGTCCTAGCATGTCTTTTCACTATTCTTCTCAGCACATTTTTGAGTCCCAGTTTACCCAGTCAGGTGTTAATCCTACATCATTTACAATAAGCCCCCTACATACTAACGAGTTCCATTCCGAGAGCACATTCGTAAGTCCAATTTGTTTGTAAGTCCAACAAAGTTAGCCTAGGCACCCAACTAACACAATCAGCTATATAGTACTGCACTGCAATAGGTTTCTAATACTTTTCACACGAATAATACGTAAAAGACAAACACAAAAAATAAAGAAAACATTTTTAATCTTACAGTATAGTACCTTGAAAATACAGCAGTACAGTACAAGAGCTGGATTACAGGAACTGGCATCAAGTGAACAGGCAAGAAATAAAGATACTGCATTACTGTACTCTATACAGTACTATACAGTAAAGTACACAAAAGCACAACAAGTTGTAGAGGATGTACGCATGTGACAGTGTACGCCAGACACATTAACTAACTTATGTGATTGGACATGTAAATGTACGTTTGCATCTTTGAAAGTTTGCAACTTGAAGGTTCGTTTATAGGGGACTTACTGTATTAGTTCACTAATCACTAATTTCTTGTCAAAAAGCTGAGAGCAGTTGTATGTTGTATAAGCAGCCATTGCTCTCAACTCCATGTTATGCTTTGAGGAGCATGTAGAAAGCTGCAACTCTGTCCCAAACAACTCTTCCAATGACTTGCATCCAGTACCTGGAGTCCCCCTAATAGTCATTCGTTCATCATTGTCTCCAATGAGAAGAATAAAAGTGATTTACCAGTCACTCGTAATTCCATATGGAATGCATAGGGCCTTCTAAAAAAGACATCTACCTGGTAAGACTTAATAAAAGAAAGGAAAGAGTTAATTGTTACGGGCTGGCAAGTCTAGAGATGAGACGGGACAGCATTGGAAATTCGGGGTCATTCTGTGCAAATGGCAGGTGGAGAAAACCTGCATGAAGTGGGCAGTGGAAGAACAAGATCTTCAACAGACTCACTGGGCACCTTCCCAGTGTTGTCAAGGGCCCCAAAGGCTTACCTTTCAGCCAACAGTTCTCCTTTCTCCTTCGTTCTTACCAACCTATGATTCTGTCTCCTCCACTAGACATTAATCTCCTAATGGGAAGAGATGCTTACTCACCATGGAACCCTCAGCACCTCATTATGGTGTCCAGCATGCAATAGCTCCTCATTAAACATTTCCTGCAATCAAGAAAGAAGAGTTGTTGTGCGCTACTCTGGGAGCAGACAGGAGTAGTGAAATCAGAGATGTGGGGTTATAAATGGGTAACATCATAATCATCATCCACTGCTTCCTCAGGATGTCTGAGGAATGTCTTTGTGTCTGGTCCCTATCAGGCACTGAAGAAAATTCAAGAGCTGAATGAAGTACCCTACACCCTTGATCTAATCAAGGACTTCTAAGTAGAGATAAACAAAGTCTAACACCGTGCACAGTAAGAGTTCTGAGAGAGGATGGGTGAGTTGGAGGCACATCCACAATGAAGACGGCGCCTAAAAATTTCAGACAGAGACCAGGAAGAAAATGGCATTTTAGAAAAAGAAGATGAGCAAACAGTCTATGCAAAGATGAAAAGGTAGAACTGAGTATAGCTCATCTTTGAGGCAGTGAGGGAGCCTGCCTGGGAAATCTGAATGGAGTCAGAGCGCGGGGGCTGGAGAGATAAGCAGGATAGCTGGGGATGCAGATTGTGGCAGGTCTAAGCATCAGGCCCAGGAGTCTGGTCATGCAGGGGTGAGTAAAAGACCTAGAGCAAGATGCTGGGAGAACTAGGTTGGGATCTGGCTGTCACTTTAGTTTGGTAATTTATTGAACAAGGTTCTGCCACACCCCTCTCAGCTCTGATTTCTCACTCTACTGGGAACCTGTGTAAGTCCTTCCAGAAGCAAGGTTTTGACAAACTCTTACATGAAAAATGGAGAAGAGAGAGAGTGACCAGACGCCTTGGAGATGCCTCTGATTATAACCCTCCTGCAGGGGAGGCTGCATGAGAGCAGTGCACCTGCAAGACTACGAGTTCTGAGTCTTGGATATGAACCTATCACTTCATAGAAGGCTATGTGACTTTGGATGAGTCACTTCTCTTCCCCAAATGCCAGGTTTTCATCCATAAAACTGGGGTATGAATACCTGTCCCCAGTGTTGAAAGCATTTAATGGGAGAGTATCTCTGGAAATGCATACCAGGTTCTCAACAGAGGCCTGGTGCCCAGTAAGTACCAGCTGCAGGTGCCCTGAGCTTCTGAAGCTATTGTTGCACCAAGATCACATCAGGCAACCACAATGGCAGCTGCGCTTCCTGGTGGAGCTGAGGATTCTGAGTCCCTCCCCCAGTGCTCAGTCCCTGGAACAGGACACCCTCATTAACGTTGTTATTGTTCTTTTCCACTCTGCGGAGCCCATTGTTGGTGGTGACATTGCAGCCTTCCTACGCAGGGACCTCCGGTTGGGTGGCCGCGAGAGAGAGTTGGGGACAACGATTAATAAATGCCCAGGATGCCAGCCCTTCTGGGGAGGACACTGCATCTTCGGCATGAATATGCATGGACCGCTGGAGCTGGCTTGAAGCCTGGAGAGAGAACATGGTGGGCTGGCCCAGAGCTGAGAGTAGCAGGCAGGCTGGTCACTGGGGAGACACAACAAAGCCCGCTCTGCTCCTCGTCGTGTGGAGCGGAGCGGGCAGCTTTCATCAACAGCACCATCAGCCTTGCCATCACCCGAGAAGGCAGGCTGGCAGATGTGAACATAAATAATCCCCAGCTTGCCTCACCTCAGTGCTCTGAGGAACTATCAGAGACTTAAAATTACCATTTCAGCAAATGGGGAGAGAGAGAATTGGAGAGGAAGAGTCTGTGTGTGTTAACTTGGGGACATTTTTGGCTTTTCTAGCTCCGTTCTCTCTGTGGCACCCTGGGGAGTGTGGAGACAGGCTGGGTCTTCAGAGGTGCAGGAGCGACAACTTCAGATCCTGTCCTGTCTCTTCCTGAATCTCTCTTAGGACCCAGCCTCACCCAAAGTCAAAGAGACATCCAGACAGCATCGTAGAGAGCTCTGCGATGCCAGGGAGCTAGGACGGTGTCAAGTCTGAACCCCGTTCTGGTCCCCACCCCAGAGGAGGGGGGCTGGGGCCTGAGGTCACACAATAAATTTTCTAACCCTAAGTCTGCATGAAACTTAGACCCATTATAGTCATTTGATAAATGGTTATTTCGTTTGAATGAACACATTCTAGATATTTAATAAATCTAGATGTTTAGGTGATGGATGATTGATTGAATCAAGCAAGGCATTTGAATCCCCTGTAAAAGAGAACATTCTCTGGAAAGGCAGTCATTTAAGCTTAAATATGTCCCATCCTGACATATGCAGGTTTGGGTGGAGAAGGGGAAAGACATGCACACACACACACACACACACACACACACACACACACACGACTCCTCATTGTGGTCACATAAACACACCTGCCAGCAGCCTGTGACCCTCCTCATTTATTCACACCACAGGGGTGAATGGACGACCTACTTTGGAGTCGTGCTGTACGTAGGGGAAGGAGGATGAGCCAGGCAGGGTCTGACCTCATGGCATGAAAGCTCCCATGGAGAAGTCAGAATATAAACTAGGAAATGAACAGGGCAACTGCGGATCTTGAGAAGCCCCTAAATGTACATATTCCTCCCTGCATTCTGAATTTATTCCTCAGCTCCCATGAACATTTAAAACAGCACAAGCAGAACGGGTATCTGGCTTTCTAGGGTTCATGGCCCAATCTAATCTCTGAATTGTCATCTTCTTGTACTGCATCGTAACAACAGGACAAGGAGGGTCTACCTGCCATGCAAAGGAGAGAGTTAAGAATCTGGCCATGGCCCCATACCACAGAGCCTGGGTTTGGAGTCATTTCATAGCCTGGATGGCTTTTTACTGAGCTCCTCTTGGAATCCATTCAAGCATGTCAAGGGGGTGGGTATGTCCCACGGTCTAAACTGGGTTTCCTTTTCTCTCCTTGTGAAGGAGTGGCTCATTCAGCAGAGCAGCTTCATGAACGTACAATCTGAGAACGTCTTTGTGCTTGGTTTAATGCCCTGCAGTCACCAGCTTGAAATTCCTAAAACTTTTGAACCCGTAACCTGGCATTTTTATCTTGTACCAGGTCCTTCAAACTATGCTGTTGGTCCTGGCTTTCAAAGACTGGGTAAAGCTTGACTTCAGGTTCATCAGCAACCTGGAATCTCCCTTTCCTCTAGAATATGAGGCAGTGTTTGTTTGAGGATTCTTCCAGGCCTGTTGCCCCAGGAAGGAGGCTCTGAATATTATCCCCAGTCTAAGTCTCTTAGACAAGGAGATCCAGTTCTTGAGAAGAGATGGCTCAAGACAATAGCAAGCAAAGCCCCATTCAGAACCCATTCGTTCCAGTGATGCTTGTGTGATTGGAATCTCTCCATTTCATCTAAGGTATTAGGAGGCTCTTGTAAGCAACTTGGTGAATGGGGATCCCAGTCTTTCTTTTTTTTTTTGATCACACACCACTCAGCATGCAGGATCTTAGTTCCCCAGCAAAGGACTGAACACGTGCTTCCTTCAGTGAAAGTATGGAGTCCTAACTATTGGACCTCCTGGGAGGTCCAGGATCCCAGTCTTTCTATTGGGGTAATAAAATGTAAGACAAAACAAACACCCAAACAAAATCCCTCTTCTGTTTGCTACCTCTCACCGCCTGAGCTGATTGCTGCCACTAATAAACAGATCAAGACTGAAAGAGAAGAGGCAGAGAACAGTGGTCAATTGCTCACACCTTCCTTCTGATTGGGCTCTTATCAGAGCTGGGAAGCAGACTCCATCAGGAGGAAGACTCTGTGCTCTGGACACACTAGTGTAATCTACAACAAATTAGTCAGGATATGCTTGGTTATGCTGAAGTAACAAGTGACCCCTGTCTCTCAGAATCAAAGTTCATTCTTGCTTACACTCTGTGTCCAGCGAGAGTTGGCAGTGGGACTGTGTCCATCCTGGTCCCTCAGTGACCCAGCTGACAGAAGTTTCATCTCAACATGTGCTCATGTGATCACTCTAGCAGGAAAAGGAGGTGACAAGTTCTATCCTACATCTTAGAACTTCACCAGGAGCAGCAAATATAATTTCTGCTCACATTTTATTGGTCAAATCAAGTCACGTGGTCATAACTATCTTTTATTACAATCCTACCATATGTTCAGAAAGAGGGAAAACTAGAAATAATTGGGAGTAAAACCAAGGACTACCATGTGTCAAGACTGAAGATTTGGGACTTCCCTGGTGGTGTAGTGGTTAAGAATCCTCCTGCCAATTCAAGGGACACGGGTTCTAGCCCTGGTCTGGGAAGATCCCACATGCCGCGGAGCAACTAAGCCCGTGCGTCACAACTACTGAGCCTGTGTTCTAGGGCCCATGAGCCACAATTACCGAGCCCATGAGCTGCAACTACTGAGCCCATGCACGGCAACTACTGAAGCCCACGCCCTCTAGGGCCCATGTGCTGCAACTACTGAGTCCACATGCTGCAACTACTGAAGCCCGTGTGCCTACAGCCTGTGCTCTGCAACAAGAGAAGCCACTGCAATGAGAAGCCCATGCACTGCAACAAAGAGTAGCCCCCACTCGCCACAACTAGAGAAAGGTTTCACACAGCAATGAAGACACAACACAGCCCCTAAGGGGAAAAAAAAACAAAAAAACAGAAGATTCCTCTTCCCCACCATACCTAGCATCATGGAAAAAGTGACAAAGGACAGGATTCTGCCCCTTGTGTGCTGGGCAAAGTCTTTCCTTTCTGTTCCAATTAAAAGAAATTTTACCTTTCCTATTGCCCTCAGGGATACTGTGAGAAGTGAATAAAGCAGTGGATGAAAATAACAGATAACATTTGTTGAATACTAAGTGCCAGGTACTGTTGTAGCACTCCCATCCTCATGGCAGGGCTATAACATAGGTCAATTACTAGCCACTTCACAGAGGAGGAGAATGAGGCACAGAGCATTGTGTAACTAATCTAAGATCACACAGGAAGACCTAGGATGTAGTCCATGAAGTCCAGTCCAAAGCTGGCTCTTCAGAACCGTGCTGTGCTGAGGATCAATGCACTTGATAGAAGACTCCCAATAAGCTTCTAAACACTTATCAATGCCATCCTTCCCAAGTATCAACAGGGAGAAACCCCCCCCCCCGCACTTCTACCTTGGGCTTCACTTTGGCTGTCAGGGGCCTCCAGGAGGTCATGGAAGCATCACTACTTCTTCCTAGGACCCCACACTCATAATCAAGTATCTGGGACCTATTGGGCCTGGTATGATCTCATCTATCTGTTCCTGAGTTCAGAGGCCAAGACAGGGGCTGCCTGAGCCCCAAAACCTCCCAGATGCCAAGAAAAAAGAAGGCCTTTCCACTTGAGCCTTCTCTTCACGCCAGTCAGTTTCTCGCCTGACTTGGAGAAACACAGCCAAGGGTGGGGTCTTCTTCTTCCTCCAGCTCTCCACTTGCCACACTCAGGAACCATGCATTTTACTTCTTGGGGGCTGCCTTCCTTAAAATACTATCTGTCACTGCTGGTAGCCCTCGAGGGCCTGGAGCTGGGGGCTCACGCCGACAAGCAGACAGGAGTCCAGAAGGCTCAGGGGGGCTGAGGAGATGACCGTGAAAGGCTTTTAAAGGACAGAGCTCACGGATGAGCAGGGGGAGCCTGGGTGGGAAATGGGACCTCGCTCTGTTCCTTGATGCCCCAGAGAGCAGACTGACAGTTTCATGCCATGTCCACTCTGGTGGTGAACTCCTCTAAGACATGGCTTCCTGCGCCCTCCTCTGCCAGCCCCCTGCACCCACCCAGATGAATTACCTCTGAGCTCAGGGGCCATTCCTGGAATATGGAGGATGACAAGAGAGAAAGATAGGGATGCCTCAAGTCATAAGCTGAAATTTACAGCCTCAGCCACTAACCCCCAGTCCAATGCCCTTCTGTCCAGAAGACCATGGACAGAGCAGCAATTCCCCTTTGGGGCAGGATTTGAAGGCCAGCAGCTGCTCCACTGCCTCCTAAAAATAAAATTCAACACCTGGGTCTTCAGAGACACTCCTCTTGGTGAATAGTTGACTTTTCTCCAGTATTTTTCCAAGATGTAAATGCTCCCATTTGGTCTCCCTTAACTCAGCATGAATAAGCTTATTTAGTTGTCCCACCCCTCTCTCCAGCAGGGGTAGCCCAGGCAGTATGAGAAAGTGGTGGCATCATAAAGTATAAGCTTGAGGAAAGGGATATGGGCAGGGAAAAGCCCCTATGGTCCTGCAATGCAGGATGGGAAAAGACCTTCCTTCCAGGGACCCTGGGGATTGCAGGGGCTGCCCTTCAGAGGAGCCCTGCAAGGTGTCGAAGACAAGGCAAACATGCACTATATAACACTGGAGTCTCCAGTTTCATTCTGCATTTAAGAAGGGGGAAACTGAGGCCCAGAGAGGGTAGCTAGATCACTGCTCTTGGCCGACCAGACCCTGACTCTGACTCCACGGACCAGTGGGTGCAGCTGCCTCAGAATCTCAGGCACCTTGATGGAAACTTGGAAGGGGAGGCAAAGGTCAGATTCAGCAGCTCGTCCTGGTGCTCAGGCACCTGTCATGTGGCTAAATGCTTCCCAGCCACGCAGAGAACGGGCCTGACCCAGCCTTGTCCCCACTGCCTGGGGCCTCCCCTGGCGAGCTCAGCTCAGGTGGTCCTGAGTGCCAGATGCCAGCTTCTGGGTAACCCTTCTAAGGGTCTGGGGTACCTGGAGAGAGGTCAGTTGGCCAGCCCAGGACTGCTGATCTCATTACGCCTGGAGCCAGCGGCAGGCACAGTGCGGGCGCCTGGCTCAGATCAGAAGAGGATTTCAGGGCTCCTTTTAACCTAATTGGGCCAGCAAACTGGCAGTACAAAAAGCGAGGCGCTGCCCGTTTTGTTCCACTGTTTGCTTTGAAGTCTCGCCTCATCGAGTTTTTAGACAAGAGATGCAGATTTGGTTGCTCATATTTAATGTGTAACACAGGAGATCAAAGAACAGATAGAGATGGAAAACATTGGGGCAATAATTAAGGATTACGCCGAGAGCGGCGCCGGCTCCCCTCCCCACCCAGCGCCCAGCCCTGCTCCATTCCTCAGCCCCTCTTTCATCCTCTCCTCTGCCTTCTCCACCCTCCCCTGTGTCTTTCATTCATCTCCTCTTCTCATTCCCTCCCCTCCTTCCCACCTCTTTATCTCTCCATCTCCCCTCCTTCTACCTTTGCCTTCTCCTCCTGCAGCTATGGTCATTGCCCACCTAAGCTCCTGCTGTTTCCCAAATTAAAGACCCTCCGGTCATTCTTCCCTGGTGCTTAAGAATCCATGCACCCACTGCAGGGGGCACAGGTTCGATCCCTGGTCGGGGAACTAAGATCCCACATGCCACTCGGTGAGGCCAAAAATAAAAACAAACAAACAAACAAAAAGCAAAAAAGGAACCTCTGATCTTCCAGGAAACCCCTCCTCTGTCTTTCTCTCCCTTTCTCTCTTCCTCCTTCCCTTTTCTTTCTGCCACCTTTCTCTCTCTCTCTCTCTCTCTCCCTTTCCCTCTTTCTCTCTCTCCTCCACATCACCTTGCCTGATACAAGAGTCACCATGACAACGGGCCTCCATGACAATTACAGCCCAGGCACAGCCTCTTTCCTTCAAGGACTCCAATGCATACTGAAATCTACTCCCTGACTGCTTAGCCCAGGCGGGGAATGAGCCTCTCCACATTTTCGCAAGGCCACCGGGAATAGACTCCAACCACAGAGGGGGAAAAGCAAAGAAGGAAGGGAGCATGGAAGAGAGTGAAAGAAGAGCAGAGAACTGAAGCTGCTTCTTCTCTGGTTGGGACAGAAAGGACTACAGCCAGAGAGAGGGTGAGTTACAAAGACCAAGGGTGTCTCTTCTTCCATACTGCGGAGCTTAGTAGAAAGGAGCTGTTTCCTTCAGGTAAAGGCAAGAACAATGTGTGCAGTGGAACTTTATGTTCCAGCAAGTGAGACTGAAATAAACACAACTCCAAAATCCTTTGCCTGGTTCTTGAAACTCTTAACTTTTTATTATTCTACCTTGACTGGGAAGGTATTTCCTGGCCACATATGTGCTGAGTGTCTATTTCATATGCAATCCAGAGCAGACAGTAGTGGAATGTGAAGAATAGCATCCTGACCTGAAAAAAAAAAAATGACAGTCTATTTCAAAGATCCCAGGTAACCATACATTAAATACTTAAGGCTAAAATATATCAATAACAGATCAAAATAAAAAGATGCAAAGAGACATAGCACATTAATTTCCTCATAAATTATGAAATAAATGTAAGTTCAGGAAGATTCCTTGCCAGCCAGGCACTTCGACAGGCTTTAAGAAATGGATCTTGAGTTTCCTCTGGCAGGCTTAGTAGGGTCTGAGCAGTTAGAGGAGTTTGGGAGGGCGGCCCATGTAGCCTGGAGCAATCACTTAGCCACATCAATAGAGGACTTGAATGCCAGGCTAATTTGTTTAGACTTGATCATGTAGTTTACAGGGAAAGCATTGAAGACAGATTGCAGCTACTTACCCACAAATTAAGAAGTCCAAAACACGTGTAATTCATTTTACAAAAAGTGAGGGGCACTGAGAGATATCACTAGAAATTCTGTGCACAGAGGGAGAAGGGGATTCTAGGTGCGGCCAAGTGTGGCGGTGATACTGCAAGCTGACTGCCCCACTAACCTCCCTCCCCCTCCGCAGCAGCACGGTCACTCGGCCACCCAATCTGGTCATGGCAAGACCTGCTGGCTTATCGGCTACCATGATATCATCTGCTTCATGCCTGATGCTACATTGAGGAGATGGGGTTTGACTCAGAACACTTATTTTCCTTTCCTGAATGCCTCAGCTAGAATAATGAGCAGGTGAACCTGAAAGCTCAAACCATGTAGAAGGCCTACAGTATCTTGTTCGCAGGGAATATAACCAGTGTATGTTCTATAAATTTCAATCACGGAGCAGAAGGAGAGGAAACAAGGTCAAGATGGCCTCTCTGACAGGCAGGGTGATCCAGTAGAAAGAAAGTGTAATGAGGAGGCTGTGCCAGAGCCTGGCTCTGCCACCTGCCAGCCGTGGGAACTTAAAATGGCAAGCAACCTCCTGAGGCTTTCGTCTCCACATTTATAAAGTGGCCAAAATCACGTGGAGTCTGTTCATCTCATCAGGCTGCTATGGGGACTGAGGGAAATAATAAATGCAAATGTCCTCAGGATGGTGAAAGCTGCCTCTGATGGAATGCATGTCCTTTGGTGGTGGTGGCAGGGATGTGACTCTCAGGTGACCCACACACCTGGTGGTGTGAACAAAAGATGTAATAATCCACTTGGGCCTCAATTTCCTCATTGGTCAAAGGGAAGGTTGGGCTAAAGTCACATTTTTCTCTAAAATGTGGGGCAGTGAAAAAGGACTCGAGGTGGGGCAAGAGTATAGCATGAAGCTACATTTAATCCTTAGTGAGAAATTTATCTCTTTTTTAATAATCTTTCAATCCTTCAAGTCTCAGCTTGGTTCGAGTTTTTGGTTACCACCTCTCTAATATCTGCTAAGTTGCCTTTCCAAGGAAGATAAAGTAGGCCTCAGGCTCAGAACCTTGGCAAGCTGCAGTACCTACCTAGAATTTAATGATATTGCTGGGTTCTCTTTGTATTGCTTCTCTGCCTTCCATTTATGGGAAGTAATATTGGATTTTCCATTTACAGTAATGAAAGAAGGTCTTCTTTCTGTACATCTTTAAGTAAAAAGGTGAGTGCTATTAAAGGAAAATACCAGATCAATAATAGTGCAGAGATTACACAGATAATGGCAAAAACCATGGCGGTAGCAGGAGTTTGAGAATTGCTGGGCCAGATGATCCCTAAAATTCCTTCCAGTGGTTTCTTTCCCTGACACTCTCACTCCACCTTCTGATAGGGATTCAATTGCCCCCATGGCTTGTCTATACTTTGGGAGAAATCAGACCCCAGGAGACCCACATTTAGCACAAGAGCAACTGACAGCCCAAGGAGGGCCTTAAAACGTTTCTGCAGTGCATTCATGTATGATCTCCCATTTGATTTTTCAACATTGTACAAATGAGGAAAATGAGACACCCCCCTTTATTTACATTATTTGCCTAAAATCACTCTGTCAGTGATGAGTCAGAGCTCTAATTCTTCCAAAGCCCTGATTCTTTCCAGAATCCCTTACATTTCTGTACCCCCATTACACTAGGCTATGTAGCACACATGGAGATACCAAGAGACCCTTTTGAGTTGAAAAAAATCAATGGGATTTCTTCACTACAGGGAAGAAGCTGACTCCTTCAGACCCAGTTATATGATGGATACTATACATCTTACTTCAACTGGATGGAAAGAGGGAACGTCCCAGCCCGCTAATCTTTTATTCTTTCAACGGGAACAGCAGGTAGAACAGGGAAGAAAGATGTAATTGGCATCTTCCATTGACATCACAGCTACTGCCTTTTTAGGGGACTTTTTTCTTGGCCAGAAATCCCTATGCCATAATCCTTTAAATGAATCACAATGAAAGGATCTTATTCACTCATTTAACAAACATTGTATACCTTTGATGTGCAAGAGTGTAAGACACAGGGCATGAACAAAAAGATTACAATCTTATAGAAGGGATAACAGTTGAACGCACAAATTACTATAATACAAAGCAGAGTGTGATAAAATAATCATGATGATTATGATATATTATAAAAATACACATTTATGAAGATTTGACTGTGTGTCAGGTACTATTCTAAGCACATTCAATATGTTATTTTTTTCAATCTGCAGAACAATTCTATGAGATAAATAGCAGAAATATGCCAATTTTTCAGATGAGGTGACTAAGGCTTGGATAAATAAGCTATTCAAGGACTTCCCTGGTTGTACAGTGGTTAAGAATCCACCTGCCAAGGCAGGGAACACAGGTTCGATCTCTGGTCCAGGAAGAAACCACTTGCTGCGGGGCAACTGAGCCCGTGAGCCGCAACTACTGAAGCCCATGTGCCTAGAGCACATGCTCCACAACAAGAGAAGCCACCACAATGAGAAGCCTGCACACTGTAATGAAGAGTAGCCCCTGCTCATAGCAACTAGAGAAAGCCTGCAAGCAGCAACGAAGACCCAACACAGCCAAAAATAAATAAATAAATAAATAAATATAAATAAATTTATTAAAAAAAAAAGCTGTTCAAGGTCAACCAGCTCCTACGTGACAGAATCACACTGAAAGGCACCTTATTCCAGGGCCTGCAGAATCACCAACTCAGTGCCTGCCAGAGCTGCATTCTGTGTTAAGCATCTTCATCCACTAGCCCACTTTTACTCCCCATCAGGCAGTGTGGCAATGTGACTGAGGGCACAGACCTGGAGCCAGGCTGTCAGGGTTGAGTCCCAGAACTGCCACTCCTGGCTCTGTGACATTGGGGAAGTTACTTCACTTCTCTCTGCCTCCATTCTATCTCTAAAAGAGGTTAGGTGTAATGGTTAAATAAGCTATATGCAGAGTGCTTAGAAGCCTACCCAGCACGCAGTGCGTGCAAGAACTAGATGAGTCAATGCTATTATTATGATTATATAGATATTATTAGTCTCATTTTATAGGCAAAAATACTAAGATTCCAGAAATGAAGTAGCTTGGGCAGGATCTTATATCTGCTAACTCTTCCCATGATGTAAATGAAGTGGTGTTTAGAGGAACAAGTAATTAATTTCAATCCAAAGAAGAGGAGGAAGGGAGTTAGAGACTGGATAGACTTTGTTTTCCAAGTAGAGGCAACATGATGAAAACTACAGGGAGGGAAGATGGGACATGGCCAGTAGATTCATTGGCCTAGAATGGGAGAAGGAACATTCATCTCATGAGGCCTAGAATGCCAAAATACACAGCAAGTTATTGAGAGCTTCAACCAGAGGAGTTGTAGCAGAATCAGCAGCAGTGTAAAAGGTAATGACAGGCAGGACAGAGCAGAGACTAGGAAGTTAGTAAGACACTAAATAGACCCAGCAAGGGGTTTGTATAGGTAGTGGCACTAAAAATGACAGGTGAAATTTATTTATGTATGTATTCATTCATTAAAAGACTGTTGAGCAATTATTATGTACAAGGCACTAGGGATACAATACTTACTGAGCAAGACACAATCCCACTCTACAGGAAGCTATGTAGAAAATCAAGTCAGTAATAATAATACAATAATAAATATCATCATTAAAATAATAATGATATAATGATAAGTGTGATAGTATCATGTGGGAGCAGAAACTAACTTAGGTTAGAGGGGTCAAAAAAAACTTCCTAAAGAAAATGCTAGATAAATGCTGAGTAGGAGTTAGTCAGAGGAAAGATGTGGGTAGTTTGTATTCCAGGCCAAGGAATAGCCTGTGCAAATGCCCTGAGGCATATAGATCATGGTTCCCTCAAGAAGTAGAGTATATTGGTGGGAGTTGGTTAGAGATGGAGATGGAATGAAATATGTAGCAAGAGCTAGATCATCCAGGGCTCTTTAATCAGCATTAGTGAATTTCTGTGTTATCACAGGGACCAAGGGGAGCCATTGAATTGTTTTAGGTAGAAGAATCATAAAATGAGGCTTATTATTTAGAAAAACCACGACTGCATGGATTGGAAAAAGAAAGAGACATTGCAAGGAGATCCAGAAAGAAGACAGAGTTGTAGATCTGGTTAGAGAAGACAGTGACTTTTACAGGGACATTGTGATTGAAATAGAAAAGTAGGAGTTAAAGAAAGTTTTGAAGGTAAAATAGACAAGATTTGGTGATGATTGTATATATATATGGATATGGAGAGAGTGAGACAGTTTAAGAAATTGGCTTTTTGTAATTGCAATTTTGGGGGCTGGTAAGTCTTAAATCTGCACTCCAGGCTGCAGGCTGGTAACCCAGAGAAGAGCTGATGTTGCAGTCTTGAGTCCAAAGACAGTCTAGAGGAAACATTCCTTCCTTCTCAGGGACCTCAGACTTTTTGCTTAAGTCCTTCAACTGATTAGACGAGGTTCACCCACATTACGAAGGGTAAACTGCTTTACTCAAAACTGCTTTACTCAAAGTCTTCTGACTTAAATGTTAGTCACATCTAAAAAATACCTTCACAGAAACATCTAGACTGCTGTTTGACCAACCTGGATACCATAGCCTAGGCAAGTTGGCACATAACATTAACCATCACAGGGGAGAAAGATGGTTTGATTTTACATCATCTCTCATAGTGGAACATCCTGGAGGAAACGTTGGTAAAGCTGGTTCAAGTTCAGAACGTGGGTGGTGGATTTGGGGGCCTTGTTCATAGAAGCGGCCCTGGGAGGAATAGGCAGTAAGGAGGAAGAAAAAATAAGATGAAGAATGTGCTCCCTACCTGAGAAGGAAGAGGAACCAGAGAAGGAGACTGAAGTCAAGGACAGAGAGAATTACAAGCAGGAAGACGTGGTCACAGAGCATACGCTTTAGAGAGTAAGACAAGAACACTTAGACATTTCACTGAGTTTAGATTCTTTAGCTATGTATCCAACCAGCTTGAAAAAGAATGTATTTGAACATATCCCTCCCATGTACCAAGAAGTCTCCTGCCAGTGCTTTTCCAACTAGTTCCCAGGCAGATTTCTTGCATTTCCAGCTTCCCTGGATGCTCCTCTGGTGCATCACTCCTATCGCGACTTCCAGGAAGTCTTCTGGATCAAGCATGCCCAAAGCCAGCTCTTCTTTTCTTGAGGGTACCCTAGGGACCTGTGTACTAATGCTGTGATAATTTGTCCTTAATGTGCTCCACATATTTCATGCTTACTACTCCAATTTCCCCAAATAGAACTCTGGCTCCTCAGGGGACGGGGATTAGGCCTTTCATACTGGTAGAGCTCACCAGTCTCCCCCAGGACACTGACACACCTCCTGCAGGCCTGGCAGAGTGTTCTGGGTCCACAGGTCCCACTCAAATGGCTGGTGGACCCACCGCCTTGCTGACCAGCTGTCTTCCATCGCATCCCTCTCCAGGCTGCCTTCTCAGCTGCCTCCAGAATAAATACCTTTCAATTATAGGCAGCATCACACTCCTTCTCTGCCACAGTTCCTTCCCAGCATCACCTCCCTCAAAAGAGTGCCTCTAACTCTCCAGTGTGCCTCATAATGGCCCTTCAACATGTGGCTTGCATCTTCTCCTCTCCTGGTTTATTCATTCAACATTCTTTCAAAAAATATTTACTGAAAAACAGACAGTGGACACAGGGTGATTGAGAAAAATAGGAAAGATGCCTGCTTACATGGGCTTACACTCTGGTGGGGAGAGAAAATATAAGATGAATAGGTTTTAATTTCAGGTAGTGAGTGATGAGAGATATGAAGGTTCTAGAGCAAGGTAAGAGAATGGGAGGGAGTGGGTGCTGCTTTGTATACAGACGAAGGCCTCTCTGGGAAGGAAGCAGGAGCAGAGCCCTGGATTAGGTGAGGGTGAGAAACATGCAATAGCTGGAAGGGGGTGGGAGAGAAGGAACATACTAGTAAAGACCCAGAGGTGTAGTGATACTTACATGGGTGTTCTCATCTTCCTTTTCATCCTCCTTCCATCTTCAGAGTCTGGAAACCTTAAAAAATAACCATGTTTCCCAGAATCCCTTGCAGCTATGATTCTGAAAACCAATTAGCTTTTGCCAATTACCTCCACTTGCACAAGATTTGGAAGGTGGAAGTGAGGCAGTGGTCTCCTTCCTGTGGTTTCTGACTCATTCTGTTTGAGGAGCTCACAGTTTTCCTGCAGTAATGCCTCTGCTTGTTTTTTCTCCAGCTTCCCAGGGTCCAGAAGCTGCTCTGGTGGTGGCTTCTGATCCCAGGAACACCCTCCTGCAGCTCAGCTCTCTCCAGGTGCCAGCACTTGCTCCTTCTACTGCTGCTCTAGGCCTGTGGGACACAAATTCTTCCCACTTTGCTGGTTCCTGGTGCTTCACCACGCCTCTATTGTGCCCCTGAGCCTGTGCTCACCTGGGCCCCAAGTCCCTTCACTGAGCTCTCTTTGGTTACTTTCCAGGGTGGGCTGTCTACTTCCTCAGTAGGAGTTAGACCAAGAGGTGGAGGTCTGGAAATTCCAGGCTGAGGGGTCAGTGATGTGAAGTGAGTGGTTCAAAGAAGTGAGAAGTATCTGAGGGGCCAAGGGAAAGGAAGCATGGCAGGGCCCCAAGAGCACAGAGTGAGTGATGGCTGGTTCACTGGGCAGGGGCTGGTCGCACAATGAATGACCAGGCCCAGCCAGAAACCAGGGGTCTGATTCTGAAAGCAATTCTCTTCCCCATCCAATCCCACTGTGCCTCCAGGGCCCACACTCTTTACGTGCTTACTGTTTCCCGTATCATCCTTCCTCCTTTTGTCTCCCCTATTTTCCCAGAAATCCCACAGGGATAAGTGGGCTTAAAAGTGGTCCCTTTTCCCACCTGAAGAAAGGGACATCTGAACCAGATCCCCCCGACATTGCTTCTATCCTGACCTGTCACCTGGCCAGAAGAGAAGGGCTCTGAATCCTGCGTACAATGGGTCAAGGAGGTGGTTATGAAGTCCATTGATGCCATGTGTTGGCCAGTTTTCATTCCCTTCTCCAGCCTCACACCCAGGGCAGCCAAAGCTTCCTCTCAAGCTTTCCTGCAGTGCCTGCCGCCCATAGCTGCTCCTCCAAAGTGCCAACTGAGGCAAGGCTCAGGTGCACTTGATACTGTTGTTCTCTCAGCTATTAATGCACTTGGGGTTGATGACATATTCCTCAGACTTAAGAGCTCTCATCAAAACCCCCTGGAATGAAAATGTTCCAAGCTGCTCTTAAAAGCCTAAACCTCAGTATCATCTGGGAACATGCAATGGAATGTCAGTTAGTTTGAGGAGAGCTTTGTATTTGCAAGGTGAAAACTCTCAGGGATATTTGGCAAATCAATAAATGTTGGGCCCCCAGGGTCTCTAAGACACTTTCTAACACCGTGGGAAACCCTCCCCTCCACCTCACCCCATGTGACTATTTTTGGAAATCTTTTTTTGATGAAGATGAAACCTCTATCATTCAGAATCATTACCATTTTATTTTATTTTTAACATCTTTATTGGAGTATAATTGCTTTACAATGGTATGTTAGTTTCTGCTTTATAACAAACTGAATCAGCTATACATATACATATATCCCCATATCTCCTCCCTCTTGCGTCTCCCTCCCACCCTCCCTATCCCACCCTTCTAGGTGGTCACAAAGCACCGAGCTGATCTCCCTGTGCTATGCAGCTGTTTCTCAGTAGCTATTGGTTTTACATTTGATGCTGTATATATGTCCATGCCACTCTCTCACTTTCTCCCAGCTTACCCTTTGCCTTCCCCGTGTCCTCAAGTCCATTCTCTACTAGGTCTGCATCTTTATTACCATCCTACCCCTAGGTTCTCCATGACCATTTTTTTTTTTTTAGATTCCATATATATGTGTTAGCATATGGTATTTTTTTTCTCTTTCTGACTTACTTCACTCTGTATGAAAGACTCTAGGTCCATCCACCTCACTACAAATAACTCACTTTTGGTTCTTTTTATGGCTGAGTAATATTCCATTGATTCCATTGTATATATGTGCCACACCTTCTTTATCCATTCTTTGGTCGATGGATACTTATGTTGCTTCCATGTCCTGGCTATTGTAAATAGAGCTGTAATGAACATTGTGGTACATGACTTTTTTTGAATTATGGTTTTCTCAGGGTATATGCCTAGTAGTGGGATTGCTGGCTCATATGATAGTTCTACTTTTAGTTTTTTAAGGAACCTCCATACTGTTCTCCATAGTGGCTGTATCAATTTACATCCCCACCAACAGTGCAAGAGGGTACCATTTACTGTTTGTAGATTTTTTGATGATGGCCATTCTGACTGGTGTGAGGTGATTATCTCATTGTAGTTTTGATTTGCATTTCTCTAATGATTAATGATATTGAGCATTCTTTCATGTGTTTCTTGGAAATCTGTACATCTTCTTTGGAGAAATGTCTATTTAGGTTTTCTGCCCATTTTTGGATTGGGTTGTTTGTTTTTTTTTGATATTGAGCTGCATTAGCTGCTTGTAGGTTTGGAGATTAATCCTTTGTCAGCTGCTGCATTTGCAATATTTTCTCCTATTCTGAGGGATGTCTTTTCATCTGGTTTATGGTTTCCTTTGCTGTGCAAAAGCTTTGAAGTTTCATTAGGTCCCATTTGTTTATTTTTGTTTTTATTTCCGTTTCTCTAGGAGGTGGTTCAAAAAAGATCTTGCCGTGATTTATGTCATAGAGTGTTCTACCCATGTTTTCCTCTACAAGTTTGATAGTGTCTGGCTTTACATTTAGATTTTTAATCCATTTTGAGTTTATTTTTGTGTATGGTGTTAGGGAGGGTTCTAATTTCATCCTTTTACAGGTAGCTGTCCAGTGTTCCCAGCACCACTTATTGAAGAGACTGTCTTTTCTCCATTGTATATCCTTGCCTCCTTTATCAAAAATAAGGTGACCATACGTGTGTGGGTTTATCTCAGGGCTTTCTATCCTGTTCCATTGATCTATATTTCTGTTTTTGTGCCAGTATCATGCTGTCTTGATTACTGTAGCTTTGAAGTATAGTCTGAAGTCAGGGAGCCTGATTCCTCCAGCTCCATTTTTCTTTCTCAAGATTGCTTTGGCTATTTGGGGTCTTTTGTGTTTCCATGCAAATTGTGAAATTTTTTGTTCTAGTTCTGTGAAAAAATGCCACTGGTAGTTTGATAGGGATTGCACTGAATCTGTAGATTGCTTTGGGTAGTTAGAGTCATTTTCACAATGTTGATTCTTTCAATCCAAGAACATGGTATATTTCTCCATCTATTTGTATCATCTTTAATTTCTTTCATCAGTGTCTTATAGTTTTCTGCATACAGGTCTTTTGTCTCCTTAGGTAGGTTTATTCCTAGGTGTTTTATTCTTTTTGTTGCAATGGTAAATGGGAGTGTTTCCTTAATTTCACTTTCAGATTTTTCATCATTAGTGTAGGAATGAAAGAGATTTCTGTGCTTTAATTTTCTAACCTGCTACTTTACCAGACTCATTGATTAGCTCTAGTAGTTTTCTGGTAGCATATTTTGGATTCTCTATGTATAGTACCATGTCATATGCAAAAGTGACAGCTTTACTTTTTCTTTTTCAATTTGGATTCCTTTTATTTCTTTTTTTCTCTGATTGCTGTGGCTAAAACTTCCAAAACTATGTTGAATAGTAGTGGTGAGAGTGGGAAACCTTGGCTTGTTCCTGATCTTAGTGGAAATGGTTTCAGTTTTTCACAATTGAGAACGATGTTGGCTGTGGTCTTGTCATATATGGTCTTTAATATGTTGAGATAAGTTCCCTCTATACCTACTTTCTGGAGGGTTTTTATCATAAATGGGTGTTGAATTTTGTTGAAATCTTTTTCTCCATCTATTGAGATGATCATATGTTTTTTCTTCTTCAATTTGTTAATATGCTGTATCATACTGATTTATTTGCATATATTGAAGAATCCTTGCATTCCTGGGATAAACCCTACTTGATCATGGTGTATGATACTTTTAATGTGCTGTTGGATTGTATTTGCTAGTATTTTGTTGAAGACTGTTGCATCTATGTTCATCAGTGATATTGGCCTGTAGTTTTCTTTCTTTGTGACATCTTTGTTTGGTTTTGGTATCAGGGTGATGGTAACCTCGTGTAATGAGTTTGGGAGTGTTCCTCCCTCTGCTATATTTTGGAAGAGTTTGAGAAGGATAGATGTTAGCTCTTCTCTAAATGTTTGATAGAATTCGCCTGTGAAGCAATCTGGGCCTGGGTTTTTGTTGTTGGAAGCTTTTTAATCACAGTTGCAATATCAGTGCTTGTGACTGTTCTGTTTATATTTTCTGTTTCTTCCTGGTTCAGTCTCAGAAGGTTGTGCTTTTCTAAGGATCTGTCCATTTCTTCCAGGTTGTCCATTGTATTGACATAGAGTTGCTTGTACTAATCTTTCATCATTCTTTGTATTTCTGCAGTGCCCGTTGTTACTTCTTCTTTTTCATTTCTAATTCTATTGATTTGAGTCTTCTCCCTTTTTTTCTTGATGAGTCTGGCTAATGGTTTATCGATTTGGTTTGTCTTCTCAAAGTACCAGCTTTTAGTTTTATTGATCTTTGCTATTGTTTCCTTCATTTCTTCTTCATTTATTTCTGATCAGATATTTATGATTTCTTTCCTTCTGCTAATATTCGGGTATTTTTGTTCTTCTTTCTCTAATTGCTTTAGGTGTAAGGTTAGGTTGTTCATTTTAGATGTTTCTTGTTTGTTGAGATAGGATTGTATTGCAACTAACTTCCCTCTTAGAACTGCTTTTCCTGCATCTCATAGTTTTGGGGTTGTCATGTTTTCATTGTCATTTGTTTCTAGGTATTTTTTGATTTCCTATTTGATTTCCTCAGTGATATCTTGGTTATTTAGTAGTGTGTTGTTTAGTCTCCATGTGTTTGTATTTTTTACAGATTTTTTCCTGTAATTTATATCTAGTCTCATAATGCTGTACTCAGAAAAGATACCTGATAAGATTTCAATTTTCTTAAACTTACCAAGATTTGATTTGTGACCCAAGATATGAGCTATCCTGGAGAACGTTCTATGAGCACTTGAGAAGAAAGTGTATTCTGTTGTTTTTGGATGGAATGTCCTATAAATATCAATTAATCCATCTTGTTTAATGTGTCATTTAAAGCTTGTGTTTCCTTATTTATTTTCCATTTGTATGATCTGTCCATTGGTGAAAATGGGGTGTTAAAGTCCCCTACTATGATTGTGTTACTGCTGGTTTCCCCTTTTATGGCTGTCAGTATTTGTTATGTATTGGGGTGCTCCTATGTTGGGTGCATAAATATTTACAATTGTTATATCTTCTTCTTGGATTGATCCCTTGATCATTATGTAGTGTCCTTCTTTGTCTCTTGTATTAGTCTTTGTTTTAAAGTCTATTTTGTCTGATATGAGAATTGCTACTCCAGCTTTCTTTTGATTTCAATTTGCATGGAATATCATTTTTCATCCTTCACTTTCAGTCTGTATGTGTCCTTAGGTCTGAAGTGGGTCTCTTGTAGAGAGCATATATACGGGTCTTGTTTTTCTATCTATTCAGCCAGTCTATGTCTTTTAGTTGGAGCATTTAATCCACTTAAATTTAAGGTAATTATTGATACGTATGTGCCTGTTGCCATTTTCTTAATTGTCTTGGATTTGTTATTATATGTCTTTTGCTTCTCTTGTGTTTCCTGCCTAGAGAAGTTCCTCTAGCATTTGTTGTAAAGCTGGTTTGGTGGTGCTGAATTCTCTCAGCTTTTGCTTGTCTGTAAAGGTTTTACAGACAAGCAATATCACTGATGAACAAAGATGTAACAATCCTCAACAGAATACTAGCAAATTTCTCTGTTGAATCTGAATGAGATCCTTGCTGTGTAATCTTGGTTGTAGGTTTTTCCTTTCAGCACTTTAAATATGTCCTGCCACTCCCTTCTGGCTTGCAGAGTTTCTGCTGAAATTTCAGCTGTTAACCTTATGGGGATTCCCTTGTATGTTATTTGTTGTTTTTTCCTTGCTGCTTTTAATATTTGTTCTTTGTATTTAATTTTTGATAGTTTGATTAATATGTGTCTTGGCGTGTTTCTCCTTGGATTTTTCCTGTATGGAACCCTCTGTACTCATGGACTTGATTAACTATTTCTTTTCCCATATTAGGGAAGTTTTCAACTATAATCTTTTCAAATATTTTCTCAGTCCCTTTCTTTGTCTCTTCTTCTTCTGGGACCCCTATAAATCGAATGTTGGTGGGTTTAATTTTGGCCCAGTGATCTCTGAGACTGTCCTCAATTCTTTTCATTCTTTTTTTCTTTATTCTGCTCTGCAATAGATATTTCCAGTATTTTTTCTTCCAGGTCACTTATCCGTTCTTCTGCCTCAGTTATTCTGCTATGGATTCCTTCTAGAGAATTTTTAATTTCACTTTTTGTGTTGTTCATCATTGTTTGTTTGCTCTTTAGTTCTTCTAGGTCTTTGTTAAATGTTTCTTGTATTTTCTCTATTCTGTTTCCATGATTTTGGATCATCTTTACTATCATTATTCTGAATTCTTTTTCAGGTAGACTGCCTATCTCCTCTTCATTTGTTTGGTCTGATGGGTTTTTACCTCACTCCTTCATCTGCTGTGTGTTTCTCTGTCTTCTCATTTTGCTTAACTTACTGTGTTTGGGTTTTCCTTTTTGCAGGCTGCAGGTTCGTAGTTCCCGTTGTTTTTGGTGACTGCCCCCAGTGGCTAAGATTGGTTCAGTGGGTTGCGTAGGCTTCCTGGTGGAGGGGACTAGTGCCTGTGTTCTGGTGGATAAGGCTGGATTTCGTCTTTCCAGTGTGCAGGTCCATATCTGGTCGTGTGTTTTGGGGGTGTCTGTGAGCTTATTATGATTTTAGGCAGCCTCTGTGTTAATGGGTGGGGTTGTGTTCCTGTCTTGCTAGTTGTTTGGCATGGGGTGTTCAGCACTGTAGCTTGCTAGTCGTTGAGTGGAGCTGGGTCTTGGCATTGAGATGGAGATCTCTGTGAGATTTTTGCCGTTTGATATCATGTGGAGCTGGGAGGTCTCTTGCGCACAAATGTCCTGAACTCAGCTCTCCCACATCAGAGACACAGGCCTGACGCCTGGCTGGAGCACCAAGACCCTGTTTTCCACATGACTCAGAATAAAAGGGAGAAAAAAAGAAAGACATAGAGAAAAAAATGAAATGAAATAAAATAAAGTTATTAAGATAAAAAATAATTAGTAAAAATTAAAAAAAATTAAGTAAAAAAGAAAGAAAGAAAGAAGAGAACAACCAAACCAAAAACCAAATCCACCAATGATAACAATTGCTAAAAACTCTACCCCCCCAAAAAAAAAATAATAAAAAATAATGGAGAGACAGAACTCTATGACAAATGGTAAAAGCAAAGCTATACAGACAAAATCAAACACAGAATTATACACATACACACTCACAAAAAGAGAAAAAGGGAAATATACATATATATATAGTTGCTCCCAAAGTCCACTGCCTCAATTTGGGACGATTCATTATCTATTCAGGTATTCCACAGATACGGTGTACATCAAGTTGATTGTGGAGATTTAATCTGCTGATCTTGAGACTGCTGGGAGAGATTTCCCGTTCTCTTCTTTGTTCGCACAGCTCCTGGGGTTCAGCTTCGGATTTGGCCCCGCCTTTGTTTGTAGGTCGCCTGAGGGCTTCTGTTCTTCGCTCAGGCAAGACAGGGTTAGAGGAGCAGCTGATTCAGGGGTTTGGCTCACTCAGGCTGGGAGGAGGGAGGGGTACGGAATTCAGGGCGGCAGCAGAGGCCGGCATCACATTGCACCAGCCTGAGGCGCGCCGTGCGTTCTCCCGGAGAAGTTGTCCCTTGATCACGGGACCCTGGCACTGGCAGGCTGCACAGGCTCTTGGGAAGAGCGGTTTGGATAGTGACCTGGGCTTGCCCACAGGCTTCTTGGTGGCAGCAGCAGCGGCCTTAGCGTCTCATGCCCGTCTCTGGGGTCCGCGCTGAAAGCCAAGGCTCGCACCTGTCTATGGAGTTCATTTAGACGGCGCTCTTAATGCCCTCTCCTCGTGCACCACAAAACAAAGACGCAAGAAAAAGTCTCTTGCCTCTTCGGCGGCTCCAGACTTTTTCCCGGACTTCCTCCCGGGTAGCCGTGACGCACTAGCCCCCTCAGGCTGTGTTCACGCCGCCAACCCCTGTCTTCTCCCTGGGGTCCGACCTCCGAAGCACGAGCCTCAGCTCCCAGGCCCCGCCCGCCCAGTCAGGTGAGCAGACAAGCCTCTCGGGCTGGTGAGTGCTGGTCGGCACCGATCCTCTGTGCGGGAATCTCTCCGCTTTGCCCTCTGCACCCCGGTGGCTGCGCTCTGCTCCGCGGCTCGAAGCTTCCCCCCTCTGCCACCCGCAGTCTCCACCCGCGAAGGGGCTTCCTAGTGTGTGAAAACCTTTCCTCCTTCACAGCTCCCTCCCACTGGTGCAGGTCCCATCCCTATTCTTTGTCTCTGTTTTTTTTTTTTTCTTTTGCCCTACCCAGGTATGTGGGGGGAGTTTCTTGCCTTTTGAGAGGTCTGAGGTCTTCTGCCAGTGTTCAGTAGGTGCTCTGTAGGAGTTGTTCCATGTGTAGATGTATTTCTGATGTATTTGTGGGGAGGAAGGTGGTCTCCACGTCTTACTCTTCTGCCCTCTTGAAACTCCTCCTCCAGAATCATTACCATTTTAAACTCAGTTCTAACTCATGAAACGTCTAAAATTGTAGAATGTTAATGAATACAACGCATTTGCTTCAAAGTGTGTCGAGCCCCCTTCAGTCTGTGATCTGTTGTAATGAACATGTAAGCATCATGTAGGATCCACATATTGGATTTTTACGAGGGACAGGCTCGGGAACTGTCAAATTATGAATATCTAAGTGCTATAAGGTCTCTCCTTGCAATGTTGATTATTATGTTTATCAACACAACAAAGTGTTGGAATGCACCACTCTTGTTAGCCAAATTCTACCCACCCTTCCAGACCAACTCAAGCCCTACTTCTTCCATCAAGACAGTTCTGTTCTCATGATCTTCCCCATCATGTCTTGCCATTGAGATTATTATCTTTCCCACTCATTTGGATCTGACTGTTTAGAACAGTAGACTGATGGAACTTCAAACATGGTAAGGACCTCTTAATTGGGAGGTATTTTGAAAATGGATGGGGGTGTTTTTTGTTCTCATAATGCTTGTAGAGCAGTACTAGCATGTGGTGGAAAGAAGCAGGGATGGAGAAGTCCTGCAATGGTGGGGACAGTCCCTCTACAAATCTTGAATGTTCCACTGGACATCCTGAATGCACGTCTTAGCATATGAAAGGATTTCACACCAGAGATATGCTTTCCATGATGCATCACATCCCATCCCAAGTCACAATATCAGGCATTATTTTTTTTTTCAGGCATTATTTTGACACTACATTTAGAAATAAGGATCAGCTCTCTTGTGAGAAATAACATGCTTTCTCATTTTCTCTACTTCCACAGCCTATAATTTGAATGTCTTTGCTTCAATTAAAGCTATTTCCATCTTTCTCTTTTTATACACAAATAAGTCTGGTCCTGTACTCATTACTCTTACATGTGTTTTAGTAATAGAATATAAGCGTATGCCTCTGCTCTTTCATTTAATGTACCTCTAGTACAGAATGGTTTCTGATCTCACTTCTCTTAATCCAAACACATTCATTATAAGCAGGTGCAACTCTCTGACTACTTCATTATATCACCTACTGTAGCTATATCTGAACATTTACATTTTGAAGTATATATTATTTTTTTTAAATGCTTAATTTTTATTCCTTCTTTATATTATAGTTAGGGCATTATGCTAATTTTTATTATGTATATAAGTGCTTTATAATATCTGCAAGTTTCATTTCGATTTGGTAAATGAGGCATTACAAATTATTTGTTATAAAAGGGGATATTAAATACGTTTGAGAACCACTGACCTATTACAATCCTTCATTTTGCAGAAGAAGAAAGTGAGGTACAGAGAAATTAAATGGCCTGATCAGTCAGCTCCTGAGCTGGAATCAAAACCCTGATTGGTCATTCAGTCCAGTTCTCTTATTTTGTTCTCTAATTTTAGATAAATATTGCACAGTTCTTATTTCGACTATAAAATTATATTCACAATCTCCTTGAGAACAGAGCCATTTTGTACATTCTTTTTCTCTAATCATCACAGTGACTAATACAACATTAGACATATAGTAGTTACCTAATATATATTTAATGTATCGGTTGGATTGAATTGAATTGCATTAAATTAAAATGACATTATGTGAACCAAATAGTAGACTGTTAATGTTTTAGGGCAAGTAGTGCCTTCCAATGTGAAACAATCCAAGCCATCAGTTCTGGGCCAGGAAGCCACTGTTGGCACAACTATATCAGATGTCCCTCTTCACTTCCTCTCCTTTCCTTCACCTGTTACCAAGCTCTTGCCATGAACTACATTTTTGCCTCCCTTTTCTCACACTTGACTTCTTGGCTCAGGACACTTCCCAAAGACCTACTGGCATTTATCTCTGGCTGTCTTTTTATCGTCCCTTTTCCTTGGGATATAGACTGAATGCAATGCTGGGATAGGTCTTCCAGACCTTAAGAGATTTTCAAGGAAAGAGCTAAAAGTCTGTTTTCAATTTTTTTCAGATTCTGAATTATTTTTTCCTGACTCTTTCCAAATGTGTTAAAAACATTTGGTCTATAGTGAGACACTTTGTTAACATGATACAGGAGCTAATTTTATGTGTCAGTGGGAATGGTAACAAAATACTGAGTCAGAAGCCATATTCCAGGAGTAGATTAATTATTCTATCTTCCCAGTAAATGTGTGTGTGTGTGTGTGTGTGTGTATACACATGCATAAATGGGAGGGAAAGAAAAGATCACTTCTATTTGACCATACCTAATTCAGCAGCAAAAATGGAAAATGAGTAACAAGGATGTGAGAGATGCATGAAAGGTTATCAAGAGCTGTTTGCAAAACTGTGGGGTCGTGAGACTTGTGACCAGACAGCTTGATCTACAAGGACAAAATTATCTGGGACAGTGATGGAAAAATATATGTCATGGTTCTAGACACTGCATAGAGCAAGCTAATTAAACATAAATCCTGCTTTTGTCGATGACACTCTCAAAAGCACACATACACACACCATTGCCACACCAACAACAACATTAACAGTAACAAAAATAGTCCTGCTTTTGACATGGATAAAAAAAAGTTATGAAATCATTGTTTCCACCCTAACAACCAAAAGAAAATAAATTATGCTTCAAGAAACCATCAAAGAACTGAATACTCAAAGAATTCTAAATGAACTGACAGGAGAGAACTCCCAAGACACCCTAGGCCTTCTGAAGACCTTCAGTGGCTGAGAGACTGGCCAGACTGAGTGCAACACCAAAGGGCAGAAAGCAACAAGTAGGACTTAATGGCAAAGATAACTTACTAATGACCCCAAACGTGTCAGCTGGGCTGTAAATAGAGAGAAGTCTCCCAGATATCTGAAAGCCATGAATCACAGGCAAATTTCCAGAATCTCACCAGTTGTGAGATCTCATTTCCTGATTAAAAGTAAATGCCTATGTTGTCCTCAAGGTATTTGTTACTGTAGTGAACTGAGTGAAACTAAAGGGATAACAGAGCTGAGACCCATTTCAACCCAGCCTAGTCCACATCAGGTTGACTCAGCCCTCTCTCTCATAGTGGAACAGAAAAACAAGAGTGAACTTTAATGGAAGCAGACTTTATTGACTTCAGTGTTTAGTGTTCTGTGTGTTATAAGAACACAAAAAGGCAAGAAAATGTAACCCAAAGTTGACAAGAAATTGTTGGTAGCAGCAGTACCAGAGATGGCCTGGATAATGAAATTATCATAAAGAGACTAAAATAATTATGGTAAGATGCTAAAGGATCACTAAAGGATCTAGTGGAAAGGTGAATACATGTGTGAAGAATGGGAAAGTTCAGCAGAGATGGGGGAACTATAAAAAACAGCAAATGAAAGTGCTAGAAATTAAAAATGTAATATCATAAATAATTTATTAAGTGGATTAGCAGAATACTGAACACAGAAAAGGAAAGGGTCAATGAACCTAAACACATATCATTAGAAAGTATCCAGACTAAAAGACAAAAATGGGTGAATAAAATACAGAACAGAGCATCTTAGACCTGCTGTGTAATAGCGAATGTTTTAACATACAAGTAATTAGAGTCCCAGAGGAGAGAAGGGAGAGAGTGGGGCAGCAGAAATATTTGAGGAACAATGGCTAATAAGCTGGAGGGACATCAACTCACAGATCCCAGAAGGTCAATGAACCCCAAGCAGGATGATTACCAATACAACCACACCTAGGCACCCTGTAATCAAACAGCCTAAAATAAAAGATAAAAAGTAGGTCTAAAAACAGTCAAAGAAAAAAGACACAATACATCCCGTGGAACAATGATGAAAATGATGACTGACTTTTCTCCAGAAATAATGACAATAAGTGGCAATGGGATGGCACATTAAAAGTGCCGAAAGAAAAAAAGTCAACCTGTAATTCTGCCTAATGAATATATTCTTCAGTTTTTGTATATCTATATATATTATATATGTAATGCATATTAATGTAATTATATATTTATATGTATTAACTTATATATATAAACACATAGCTACATATTTATACAATCTATAATATATTATATACATTTTTATATATAATATAATTATATATAACCTATTTAATTCAATATATATAAATTTATACATAATTTTAATATAAATATATATTTGTATATTACATATACAATATGCCTCATATATATAAATGTGAAGATATATTCACTGGGTAAAATTCTAAGCTGATATATAAATATACCATAGGCAATGTATATATTTACTATTGACTCTTGACCTTTTAAAGAAACAGCAATGAATCATACACAGTTGTAAAATATAGACAATAAGAACACAAAGTTGTATATGGAATTATACAGTTGGAGCCTCATATACTATTGTGAAATACTACAATATATTATTTTGTGCTAACTCTATTACTGGTAATTTTTGAGAGAATAATAAATGTCTGAATTTCAGACAGGGTAAACTGAAGTTGACTCTCTCCTACTTTTAGTTCCATGTATACAAAACCCATATAAAATTGTTAATCCAGAACATATTTTACTTCTGTTTTTTTCCAATCCTATGAAACATCTCAATTCAAAAGCAGAATTTCTCAGCCATTCTGTTAACTATACTAGCACAGACAAATATACTGTAATATTCAGAGGTAGCATGTACAGTGGAAAGAGTATTGAATTTAGAGTCAGGCTGCCCAGAGTCCAAATCCCAGCTCTATTGCTTAGGCATTGTATGACCTTGGGCATGTAATTTAAACTTTCTTAACTCAATTTTCTCATTTGTAAAATGAGGCCAATAATTCTCATTTCACAGGATCATAGATGCTCAATAAATGCTAATTCCTCAAACTTCTTCAAGTCCCAAATCTACTTGGCAACCAAGAAACTCTAATTTAACTCTGTATGTATTTGTTGACTTGGAACCTCTGGAAATCTGACTTTATTCCTTTTATATAAAATCCAGGGAAGGATATCTTGGCTTAAAATAAGAAGGTAAAAGGGAAAGAAAAATTAACATTATTTGGGACTTAGAAAGCCACACTTGAATGAGCCACAGTGAGCACATTGACTCAGAAACAAGTACATTTTTCTGCAGATGCTCTTGGAGTTCTCAGGTACCTAGCGGCCAAATCTGGCAAATTCGTAAGAAGATTCATAAATCTTAGAAAGCCCTGAAGCATGTGAGAGAGGAAGGGAGGGAAGAAAAAGTCATGCTTCCATGACTCTGTTCAACCTGGCAGAGCAATACGAGCAGTGGGCAGACATCCAGGGGGGTCCCTCCCTGGAAGAACCCCTGTTCCACCACTTACTAGCTGTGGGACTCTGGGCAAAGTCCTTGACTTTCTCGACCTTCAGTCTCTTCTCCCCATGAAATGACCTAATAAAATTTGTCTTCTAGGATTGTTGAAAGTAATAAATCAGATCAAGCATGTAAAGCAAACGTTGAAAACTAGAAATCTTTAGGTCAAATATGGTGAGCAGATATATTTTGTTTAGCCTGAAGAATATAGAATAACATTTTCTATTTTTTTAATTATTTGCTGATCATTTATAAATAAGAGAATTCATATTTTATAAAAACTGCCTTTCTGTACTCTCTTGAAAAACTGGAAGATCTGGTAACTCTACACCTAAATTTCCCCCAAAGATTGACCTGTTAAAACTAAGTAGTAACTATTTTCTGTATATGGGGCATATTTTCTTCAGATCTCCTCAGACCCCACCATTCCTTACAGTCTCACTTGTACTAAAGGCCAATTCATTCATTTATTTTACCTGCCTGGCCCTATGGAAACTGTTTTCCACTACTGATGTAAAGTGTCTAGCACTACAGTTGAGAGTTAATAGATATCCTTCTTCCACCCTGCCCTCTACCCTGAGGGTTCCATGACCAAATGGGGTTCAGGGAGGAACACAACTGTTGGAATCATTTCCTTAAAAGCCAGTCCCTTCTCTTAACCTTAGCCAGTTATCCTCATTTCAAGAACATAAATGAGGAGGGGGGCAGTCATAGCACTTTCTTTGCCTAAAAGCACAGACTTCTTTCTTAGAAAGTTGGGGTTAAGTGCCGGCTACAGAGGAACATCATGATGCACTTAAATAAATTTAGAAATCTTTTCCAGGAACCCAGGGTCTCTCTCAGAGACCCCATTTGAATTTGATGCATCCCAGCTGTGAAAGGAAAAGTTGGGGCCCTGTGCTCTGAAGTTCAGGAGGAGGAGTGGGAAATCAGAGGCAATTCTCCCACAGAGACCGTTAAATTCATTAGTCCTGACATTAGTCCATATCCATCAGTGCAACCTTCATTAAAGGAAACCATGATCCTCCAGAGGGCCAGGAGAGAGGGACAGAGCCTGATCTCATCCAAGGCATTAGGAGCTTCAGGAGAATTCTGGATGAGAAAGAGGGGGAAAACTGGTGGGCTGTGGGGAAAGCAGGATGGGAGTGGCCTTGTATGTGGTAAGACCCCTTTCAGCAGATGAGTTTATCATGACAGCACAAGAGAACTGGAATGCATTTGAGAAGGGGTGAGGCAACTAGAAATTCTGCAGCTCAGCCTCTGGCTTACTGTGGCAGGTGGTAGACATATAAATCATATAGGTCAGGTGAGAGAGAGTCACTGGGAACCAGCAGCAGGTTGGTTAAGATGACAAGCATTCATAAATCCATGGCTTCAGCATCTGCCATCTATAATTAAAAATTGGGGTTTCCCTGGTGCCGCAGTGGTTGAGAATCTGCCTGCCAATGCAGCGGACATGGGTTTGAGCCCTGGTCTGGGAAGATCCCACATGCCGCGGAGCAAGGCCTGTGAGCCACAGTTACTGAGCCTGCGCGTCTGGAGCCTGTGCTCCTCAACAAGAGAGGCCGCGATAGTGAGAGGCCCTTGCACTGCGATGAAGAGTGGCCCCCACTTGCCGCAACTAGAGAAAACCCTCACACAGAAACGAAGACCCAAAACAGCCATAAATAAATAAATAAATAAATAAATAAATAAATAAATAAATAAATCTGTGGACTCCCATATGCCTATGTAATAATCCACAAGCTCATCCTATTTAAAAAAAAAAAATTGACTGGCGGCATCTGACCTCCCTCTTTCCCCAGGGCACTCAGCTATGGACATTGGGGGAAGCCAGGGTCCCTGAATGTGTATTTGGAGCTGGCAAAGCAAGAGACATGGAGTCCAGGAAGGAGCTCTTACACCCACTGTGCTGGGATCTGATGACAGCCTGCAGAGATGGAACTGTGGATCTTAGCAGAAGTAATAAGATGTGACTTCTAGGGACCTTAAATTCCACAAGTAGAATTCTCAAATATCACAACCGGAAGAGATTAAGAAAGTAGATAGTTCAGTCTCCTTTACCAGTTTTTATTGATGAGGAAATAAAGGTCTGTGGAGAATAAACCACTCTCTCAAACTCTCCTACTGGGTTGGAAGAAGGGCTGGTGTTGGAACTCCTGACTCCAAGACCAGTGCCCTCCTAACCCCAGGGAGCCTTCCCTGCCCTTTTCTCTTGCCTGGCCTCAATATTCTTAAGCCACAAAAACTTGGGCAAAGGAGAAGTGGATTCGTGAGCGCTGCTCCCAAAGACCCTCTGACTGTCTAATTTGATGAAACTGATTCACTTTCTGTTTCATGAAGGTTGAAGGTCATGGAGAGGCCCACAGTTGTGGTAGCCCCTAATCTCCTTACTCTGAAATTCAAGCCATCCATTGATTAATGGAATTTATCTTAACAATAAATTTACCTATTATTTGTTGACACCCTACTATGAACCAGGCATTCAGCTAAGCACTGATGTGTTTCCTTTAATCTTTATAAAAACCCTCCTGAGTGACCATGCCCACTTTACAGATGGAGAAACAAAGATGTTTAGTAACTTACCCAAGATCTTACCACAGGTAAGAAAGAGGGTCTCCATGTCTGCCTGAAGATGGAGCCCATACTGTGGGCACCTCAAAGGCTGGCTTCTTCCTTTCTCCTACCAACACATCCCTGATCAGTCAGCACTATATTCATTTTTCCCACCAGCCATCATTTCCCTTTAGTCACCAAACTGCTCTGTCAGCAGTTCCTCACAGCTCAATAGAACCCCCAATACTGCCTCTTTCCTTTTATTCCCAGGCATTTATTATTTATATTTGCTCTAAGTTATACGATTATTATAAAGCAGGTTCTTGCCTGATGTTTCTATAAAATAATATATCTTTAGCAAGGAAGCAGAGAGAGAAAGCCTCATCACCACAAGAGGTAATCTCTGCCTGTGCTGATGTAAAGTCAAAGGGGTGAGCCTTTTATTGCTTACACATTCAAATCTGACCTCAGTTATTGGGCAAATGGAAGAGAAAGTAATTAGTTTCTTTAATGGCTCAGAAATATACCAAAAAATGGGATGGGGTGGGCAGTGGTGATTGTTCAAATAGCAGGTTTGGAAGTTTAATTTCTTTGTATTCATTAAGCTTTAAGATCTCTTTGACATGCTTCATTATAATATTGTGGCCCAGATGGAAGAGCCCTATTATCGAGTTATGAAAATGATAAATTAATGGGACAAAGGTTATTTGTTTCTTGAGCTGCTTTTTGAAAATTCTAGGCATAGATTTCTCTATGAAAGAGAGGAATGGTGAAGATATTTGTTTCCCTGTTAGACAGTATTAAGAAGAGAATGTAGAATGTTTTCCCTGACAGTGTCACTCAACAGGTGAGCCTCACTCTCTCAGCCTGAGCCCCTCTCTAAGATTAATGACACTGGTAAGAGAGTTGACCTAAGCTCCCTGGGGTTTGGCTTCCCCCAAGTCACCTAGCATCAGGATTTCTGGAAATTATTGATGAAATGAGAAAATAGCAAGTCCCTTTGCCCATATTTCCTTTCATCTTTAAAGCAGAAAGTGTGGTGCAATGGGTGGCATGTGGTCTGGGGTCCGATCCCAGCCCTCTGTTTTGTATTAACATATGGCTTAACATATCTGAATTTTCTCTCCTGATAACTAAGAATAATAATATCCTGCAGGATTATTGCAATGATTTAGAATTTTTCATGTAGTATGAATACATTTACGTATGTATCTACCCAAGCACAGTGCCAGATCCATAGTGGGTACCCAAGAATTGCCCTGGATTTCTCGCTTCACCATGCTGGGCTTTGGCTCTTTTGTCACACCCAGCTTGAGTCTGTGCAAAGTACTTGACCATATCCTCCAAAACATTGTATTAGAAAGTCATGCAGATTTCACTTAGATTTCATGCAGAGAGAGGAGGAGGTTTTACATGGCACACAAAATAGCAGAACTATAATGAAAGTTTCCATCAGACATTTCTGGGAAGGCTGCATAGCACAATCTATGTGAATGACACACCGTGGAGATGTGTAGTGCATGGCCTCCCAGCTTTGCCTCTTGAGGCAAAGAATCCCCTAAAATTCCTTTCTGACTGACAAGGGTCTCATGTCTTCTCCCCTTTATGGTAACTTCTAAAACCACTTTTATTATAAGATCCCAACTGCTTTGGACTTTACCTACAAACTCTACTAATAAAAAACTCACTCATTTGCTCAGGGAGAGCCCTCTGTGGTTCTCACATGTCCTTAGGGTGTCCTCCCACCCAAGGGGCTTATCAAAGTATTCACACTTTCCTTGGAGGAGGGTGTGGAGCTGCTGCTGGTGGTAGTACACAGCAACTAAGAAAAAGGTTTCCATGTGGCTTACTCATACCCACCAGAGAGTCAAGGTGCATCCGCTTCAAGAGTGTTTGCTGAAGCTCTGGGATGTGAAGAGGATGCCCCCCAAATGAGGATGAGATCTTCCAGAAGGCACAGCAGGAACTTCCCAGGGACCAAGAGCCTCTGGGCAGAAACAGCACAAGGCTTTGGGCCCTAGGCAGTGTGTAGGCACATATAAAGTGGGGACAGTAATCTATTCAGTCTCAGAACCACAGAGTGTTGTTGGGGACACACTTGGTTTACAAAGATGCTTGTTTTCTTGTGTTTTGAATAAGTTCCAATGGAGAGAATATGCTTGGAAAAGAAAAAATCAGGAATCCCTACATTGTTAAAAGCATGTTTTATACGGTAAAAACTGTTTTGTATATCTCATTTCACTTAATTCTCACCACAATTCTGTGAAGTATGTATTATTTATTGTTACTGTTTTACAGATGAAGGAAAGGAAAGTTCATAACTTGTCAGAGGATATGCATCTAGTAAGATATTCTAAGTCCAGTGCCCTTCCCACTCTGTCTGTGGCTGTACTCGTTACAATCTAATGCTGCAATACAAATCGACCCAAGCTCAGCTGCTTAAAGCAGCACCCATTTATTATCTCACAGTTCAATAGGTCAGAAGTCCTGGCAGGCTCAACTGGGTCCTTTGCTCAGGATCTCACAAGGCTGGCATCAAGATGTCAGCAAGGATATACTCTTTTCTGGAATCTCTGAGTGAAGAAACTGCTTCCAAGTTCATTCGGTTGATTGGCAGAACTCAGTTCCTTGAGGTTGTAAGACTGAGGTCCCTGAGAGAAGCCAAGCCTGCCTTCATTCCTTCTCACATGCCCCCCTCTATTGTAAACCAGCAATGGTTAGGATAACCCCTTCTGTTAAATCTTTTTGAAGCCTTCTGCTTTTTAAAGGGCTCCTGTGATAGATCAGGTCCACCCAGATAATCTCCATATTTTAAGTTCAACTGACTAGGGATTTTAATTCTATCTGCAAAATCCATTCACAGCAGCACCTAGATTAGTGTTTGAATAACCATGGCTCAGCAGTTGTGTGTGTGTTTGGGGCAGGGCATCAGGAGAATCCTGCCTACAACAGGGGTTCTTTATCTTTAATTAAGAATCCCCAGCAGTGCTTGTTGACAGAGACAATGCTTGGCCCTATCGCTACAGATTCTGGTTCCCCTGGTCAAGCATCTTCTCACTTAACAGGCTCCCATCCCACCTCCTGGACCTACTGTGACTCTCATGTGGGTGGTCCTGGGACCATCCTTTGAGGAGCACTGTTCTATGTTTAGCTACACCAATGATAATTTCTCAAAACTATCTATGTACTAAGTCTCTTCTATTTCTACAAATATCAACTCAATCATCACAACAAACGCTATCAGTTTAATACTCTCATTAGCCCAATTTTTCCGGCCCAGAGAACTTAAATAACTTGCTCAATATCACACAGTTACTAAGTAGCAGAGCTGGGACTTGAAGTCAAGCAGGTTGGTTCCCAAATCCCTTTTCCTAACTATTATGCTATACTGTGAATTAAAGCAAACATTTATTATATGCCCTGAACACAGCACAGACTAGACTGAGGACCACGTCAAATGACCTTTCAAGTGTTATTGACATCTGCTGTGGGAAGCTATGAAGGCAGAGGGCCAGGTGAAAGGATGCAATGTGTTAGTCAAAACAATTCCAAACCATGTCAGATCTACCTCCTGCCTATATCTGAAAAATGCTATAGTTGTCACTTATATTAACTCTGGTATTTACTTCAATTAGCTTCTGGTTAAGATCTCCATCAAAACTTGGGATTGGAGGATGACTGTAGGAAAACAGTATGATAAGGATGGTACTCACCCTAAAGAATCCAGGTTTCCCCAGGGTACAAGACACACAAATACTGCCTGCAAGGTTCAGAGATGGCCACCCCACCCATGGTACATAGACCAAAGCATCAGCTCAAGAACTGGCCTCCTGTTCTGACAACTGATAAAGATCCAATATCACCAGACTACATTGGAATGTCATCATCATTCACTTACCAGTTTTCCCTTCACTGATGTTCCTGGACATCATCTGTGCCCCTCTCACCACAGCACAGCAGTAGAATAAGATTAGGACTTTGGGTCATCATCCCACAACGCTACTACTTCCCAAATCACTTGCTTGTTGAGCGTCTCTTAGTCTCATGGTTACAGCATCCAGGTACCATTTAGTTTGCAAGACCTCAGCCTTGCTGTTCAATGTGTGGCCTTGGAAATACTAATGATTATCAGCAGACCCTCAGCTGAACCCCTCAAACTGGCCCAGACCTGGAGCATAAGTGGCTGATTCTTGGGTACAACATGCAGCCAGCACAGGCACCCAAGCAAGCAGGACCGAGGGCCCTGCCCTCCTCACTACCCATTCCCAAATGCCACACATTTTCCCTTTGCAAGTAGTCCACAAAAAACTAAACAACTTTCAATCCATCATGATGTGGTAAATGACCTGCTATATTATGCAGTCTCTGGAGGGACTCATCTTCAGAGAGACAAATCCTGCCACCAAATAGTAATTAAAAAGGAATCACAAGCATCAATGATGCCTCTTAAAGAATGTGAAAGAAGATCTAATTCATAAGCTGACATAACTCTTTTGAAAGCCCTTTGTCTACTTCCAATTCTCTCACATCCCACAGCCACTCCAAGCCTTTACATGCAATCTCCAGCACTCTCTCCAGATCCTCCAGCCGAGCTGCTTCTCCAACTCTCTCAGGACAGCTTATCATATCGGTCAGTTTAGCCTCTCTGTTACACCCAACCCTTTTTTTCTCTCCTTTCAGACCAAGTATCCCTCTACTTTTCTCTTGATTCACTATCACAGTATCACAATAGCTTTAGGAATCTGCTAGAAAAACCTCTTCTGTAGTGGACAGAAAAGGAGGTGTGAGTAGGTACAATTGAAGAAGTTACACAGATATGGGCCCAGAGAGTGAAACACTGATGTAAGAGAAAGGCCAATTCTTACGCCATTAATAAAAGTAAAAATGAATAAATTAAGATGAAATAAAAACTGAGGGGCTTCCCTGGTGGCGCAGTGGTTGAGAATCTGCCTGCCAGTGTAGCGGACACAGGTTCAAGCCCTGGTCTGGGAAGATCCCACATACCGCGGAGCAACTAGGCCCATGAGCCACAACTACTGAGCCTGCGCATCTGGAGCTTGTGCTCCACAACAAGAGAAGCCGCGACTGTGAGAGGTCCGCACACGGTGATGAAGAGTGACCCCCGCTCACCACAACTACAGAAAGCCCATGCACAGAAACGAAGACCCAACACAGCCATAATTAATTAATTAATTAATATTAAAAAAAACTGAAAAGAATACAAACCACGATGTACATCCATCTATAGCTATGTTGTACATAGCACTTTCACTACTGCTATTCTACTTGGTTCTTACAGCTTATTTGTGAAATTTCCCTGGAAAAGTTTCTTCATCTACACTTAAAAAGAAGATACTGGGCTTCCCTGGTGGCACAGTGGTTGAGAGTCCGCCTGCAGATGCAGGGGACACGGGTTCGTGCCCCGGTCTGGGAAGATCCCACATGCCGTGGAGTGGCTGGGCCCGTGAGCCATGGCCGCTGGGCCTGCGCATCCGGAGCCTGTGCTCCGCAACGGGAGAGGCCACAACAGTGAGAGGCCTGCGTACCGCAAAAAAAAAAAAAAAAAAAAAAAAAGAAGATACTAAGGCTAGGAGTTAACAACTTATGCAAACTTATATAATAAGGGGCTAAAGGAGATCTCTAACCTGGTTTTCAGACTTCAAGTCATAAAATCATAGAAGTTCATGTTGGAAAGAGATATTACAGATTATGTCTAATTTCTTTATTTTACTTGAAAAGGTTGCTCAGCTACTTAGAGGAAAAACAGGAATTATATTTATAACTTAAGATTTCTGGTCTTGAGCTTCTGCCACTCAACCAAGTTGCTGCAC
This sequence comes from Lagenorhynchus albirostris, assembly GCF_949774975.1. NCBI lineage: Eukaryota > Metazoa > Chordata > Mammalia > Artiodactyla > Delphinidae > Lagenorhynchus > Lagenorhynchus albirostris. The sequence continues at coordinate 97,715,725 of NC_083101.1, read as the reverse complement.
CTCTCAGGAAGGAGTCTCAGATAACACTTTGTCTTTTTGAGATCCCCGAACATTAGAGCAAACATAGGCACCAAGAAAATATGTTTTGGGGCCTGAACCAAGATGGCAGAGTAGAAGGACATGCTCTCACTCCCTCTTGTGAGAACACCAGAATCACAACTATCTGCTAGACAATCATTGACAGGAAGACACTGGAACTCACCAAAAAGGATACCCCACATCCAAAGACAAAGGAGATGTCACAATGAGACTGTAGGAGGGGCACAATCACAGTAAAATCAAATCCCATAACTGCTAGGTGGGTGACTCAGAGACTGAAGAACACTTATACTACAGAAGTCCACACACTGCAGTGAATATTCTTAGCCCCGTGTCAGGCTTCCCAACCTGGGGTCTGGCAACAGGAGGAATTCCTAGAGAATCAGACTGTGAAGGCTAGTGAGATTTGATTGCAGGACTTCTACAGGACTTGGGGAAACAGAGACTCCACTCTTAGAGGGCAAACACAAAGAAGTGTGTGCATTGGGAACCAGGGGAAGGAAAAGTGACCCCATGGGAGACTGAACCAGACCTATATGCTAGTGTTGGAGGGTCTCCTGCAGAGGCATGGGGGTGGCTGTGGCTCACCGTGAGGACAAGGAAACTGGCAGCAGAATTTCTGGGAAGTACTCCTTGGTGAGAGCCCTCCCAGAGTCTGCCATTAGCACCACCAAAGAGCCCAGGTAGCCTCCAGTGTTGGGTTGCCTCAGGTCAAACAACCAACAGGAAGGGAGCCCAGCCCCATCCATCAGAAGTAGAGTGGATTAAAGTTTTACTGAGCTCTGCCGCCAGGGAAACAGTCAGCTCTACCCACCACCAGCCCATCCCATCAGGAAACTTGCACAAGCCTCTTAGATAAGCCCATCCACCAGACGGCAGACAGCAGAAGGAAGAAGAACTACAATCCTGCAGTCTGTGTAGCAAAAACCACATTCACAGAGTTAGATAAGATGAAAAGGCAAAAGGCTATGTACCAGATGAAGGAACAAGATAAAACCACAGAAAAACAACTAAATGAAGTGGAGATAGGCAACCCTACAGAAAAAGAATTCAGAATAATGAGAGTGAAGATGATCCAGGACCTCGGAAAAAGGATGGAGGCAAAGATCGACTAAATGCAAGAAATGTTTAACAAAGACCTAGAAGAATTAAAGAACAAACAAACAGAGATGAACAATACAATAACTGAAATGTAAACTACACTAGAAGGAATCAATAGCAGAATAACTGATGCAGAAGAATGGAAAGGTGACCTGGAAGACAGAATGGTGAAATTCACTTCTACAGAACAGAAAAAAGAAAAAAGAATGAAAAGAAATGAAGACAGCCAAACAAACCTCTGGGACAACATTAAATGCAACAACATTCGCATTATAGGGGTCCCAGAAGGAGAAAAGAGAAAGGACCGAGAAAATTTTTGAAGAGATTATAGTCGAAAAATTCCCTAACATAGGAAAGGAAATAGCCACCCAAGTCCAGGAAGTGCAGAGAGTCCCATACAGGATAAACCTAAGGAGAAACACCCTGAGACACATAGTAATGAAATTGGCAAAAATTAAAGGCAATGAAAAATTATCGAAAGCAACAAGGGAAAAACGACAAATAACATACAGGGAAACTCCCATAAGGTTAACAGCTGATTTCTCAGCAGAAACTCTACAAGCCAGAAGGGAGTGGCATGATATATTTAAAGTGATGAAAGGGAAGAACCTACAACCAAGATTACTCTACCTGGCAAGGATCTCATTCAAATTCGATGGAGAAATCAAAAGCTTTAAAGACAAGCAAAAGATAACAGAATTCAGCACCACCAAATCAGCTCTACAACAAATGCTAAAGGAACTTCTCTAAGTGGGAAACATAAGAGAAGAAAAGGACCTATAAAAACAAACCCAAAACAATTAAGAAAATGGTCATAGGAACATACGTATTGATAATTACCTTAAACGTGAATGAATTAAATGCTCCAACCAAAACTCACAGGCTTGCTGAATGGATATAAAAACAAAACCCATACATATGCTGTCTACAAGAGACCTACTTCAGACCTAGGGACACATACAGACTGAAAGTGAGGGGTTGGAAAAAGATATTTCATGCAAATGGAAATCAAAAGAAAGCTGGAGTAGCAATACTCATATCAGTTAAAATAGACTTTGAAACAAAGAATGTTACAAGAGACAAGGAACAACACTACATAATGATCAAGGGATCAATCCAAGAAGAAGATATAACAATTATAAATATATATGCACCCAACATAGGAGTACCTCAATACATAAGGCAACAACTAACTGCTGTAAAAGAAGAAATCAACAATAACACAAAAATAGTGGGGGATTTTAACACCTCACTTACACCAATGGACAGATCATACAAAATGAAAATAAATAAGGAAAGAGAAGCTTTAAATGACACAATAGACCAGATATATTTCATTGATAATTATAGGATATTCCATCCAAAAACTGCACATTACACTTTCTTCTCCAGTGAGCATGGAATATTCTACAGGATAGATCACATCTTGGGTCACAAATCAAGGCTTAGTAAATTTAAGAAAATTGAAATTATATCAAGCATCTTTTCTCACAACAATGCTATGAGATTAGAATGAATTACAGGGAAAAAAGGTAAAAAACATAAACACATGGAGGCTAAACCATACGTTACTAAATAACCAAGAGACCACTAAAGAACTCAAGGTGGAAATTTAAAAATACCTAGAGACAAATGAAAATGAAAACATGACACTCCAAAACCTATGGGATGCAGCAAAAGCAGTTCTAAGAGGGAAGTTTATAGCTATACAGGCCTACCTCAAGAAACAAGAAAAATCTCAAATAAACAATCTAACCTTACACCTAAAGGAACTAGAGAAAGAAGAAAAACAAATGCAAAGTTAGCAGAAGGAAAGAAATCATAAAGGTAAGAGCAGAAATAAATGAAATACAAAGAAAACAATCGGAAAGATCAATAAAATTAAAAGCTGGTTCTCTGAGAAGCTAAACAAAATTGATAAAACATTAGATAGACTCATCAAGAAAAAGAGGGAGAGGACTCAAATCAATAAGATTAGAAATGAAAAAGGAGAAGTTACAATGGACACTGCAGAAATACAAAGCATCCTAAGAGATTACTATAAGCAATTCAATGCCAAAAAAATGGACAACCAAGAAAAAACGGACAAATTCTTAGAAAGGTATTACCTTCCAAGACTGAACCAGGAAGAAATAGAAAATATGAACAGACCAATCACAAGTAATGATCTTGAAACTGTGATTTAAAATCTTCCATCAAACAAAAGTACAGGACCAGATGGCTTCACGGGTGAATTCTATCAAACATTTAGAGGAGAGATAACACCCATCCTTCTCAAACTCTCCCAAAAATTTACAGAGGAAGGAACACTCCCAAACTCATTCTATGAGGCCACCATCCCCTTGATACCAAAACCAGACAAAGATGCTACAAAAAAAGAAAATTATAGACCAATATCACTTATGAATATAGATGCAAAAATCCTCAACAAAATACAAGCAAACAGAATCCAACAACACATTAAAAGGATCATAGACCATGATCAAGTGGGATTTATCCCAGGGATGCAAGGATTCTTCAATATATGCAAATCAATCAGTGTGATACACTACATTAACAAATTGAAGAATAAAAACCATATGATCATCTCAATAGATGCAGAAAAAGTTTTTGACAAAATTCACCACCTATTTATGATAAAAACTCTCCAGAAAATTGGCATAGAGGGAACCTACCTCAACATAATAAAGGTCATATACAACAAACCCAAAGCAAACATCATTCTCAATGATGAAAAACTGAAAATATTTCCTCTAAGATCAGGAACAAGACAAGGTTTCTCACGCTCACCACTATTATTCCACATTGGTTGGAAGTCCTAGCCATGGCAATCAGTGAAGAAAAAGAAATAAAAGGAATACAAATTGGGAAAGAAGAAATAAAACTGTCACTGTTTGCAGATGACATGATACTACACATAGAGAATCCTACAGATGCCACCAGAAAACTACTAGAGCTAATCAATAAATTTGGTAAAGTTGCAGGATACAAAATTAATGCACAGGGCTTCCCTGGTGGTGCAGTGGCTGAAAGTCCGCCTGCCAATACAGGGGACACAGGTTAGTGCCCTGGTCCAGGAGGATCCCACATGCCACAGAGTGGCTGGGCCTTTGAGCCATGGCCGCTGGGCCTGCGCATCCGGAGCCTGTGCTCCACAACGGGAAAGGCTGCAACAGTGAGAGGCCCGCGTACCGCAAAAAAAAAAAAAAAAAAAAAAAAAAAAATTAATTAATACACAGAAATCTCTTACATTCCTATACACTAATGATGAAAAATCTGGAAGAGAATTTAAAGAAACACTCCCATTTACCATTGCAACAAAAAGAATAAAATGCCTAGGAATAAACCTACCTAAGGAGACAAAAGACCTGTATGCAGAAAACTATAAGACACTGATGAAAGAAATTAAAGATAATACCAACAGATGGAGAGATATACCATGTTCTTGGACTGGAAGAAGGAAGATTGTGTAAATGACTATACTACCCAAAGCAATCTACAGATTCAATGCAATCCCTATCAAATTACCAATGGAAATTTTTACAAAACTAAAACAAAATATCTTAAAATGTGTGTGGAGACACAAAAGACCACGAATAGCCAAAGCAGTCTTGAGGGAAAAAAACGGAGCTGGAGGAATCAGGCTCCCTGACTTCAGACTATACTACAAAGCTACAGTAATCAAGACAATATTGTACTGGCACAAAAACAGAAACATAGATCAATGGAAAAAGATAGAAAGCCCAGAGATAAACGCACACACATATGGTCAACTAATCTATGACAAAGGAGGCAAGGATATACAATGGAGAAAAGACAGTCTCTTCAATAAGTTGTGCTGGGGAAACTGGACAGTTACATGTAAAAGAATGAAATTAGAACACTCCCTAACATCATACACGAAAATAAGCTCAAAATGGATTAGAGATCTAAATGTAAGACCGGACAATATAAAACTCTTAGAGGAAAACTTAGGAAGAGCACTCTGACATAAATCACAGCAAGATCTTTTTTGAACCACCTTCTAGAGTAATGGAAATAAAAACAAAAATAAACAAATGGGACCTAATGAAACTTACAAACTTTTGCACAGCAAAGGAAACCATAAACAAGACAAAATGACAGCCCTCAGAATGGGAGAAAATATTTGCAAATGAATCAACAGACAAAGGATTAATCTCCAAAATATATAAACAGCTCATGCAGCTCAATATTTAAAAAAACAAACAACCCAATCCAAAAATGGGCAGAAGACTTAAATAGACATTTCTCCAAAGAAGACATACAGATGGCCAAGAAGCACATGAAAAGCTGCTCAACGTCACTAATTATTAGAGAAATGCAAATCAAAACTACAGTGAGGTATCACCTCACACCAGTTAGAATGGGCATCATCAGAAAATCTACAAACAACAAATGCTGGAGAGGGTGTAGAGAAAAGGGAACCCTCTTGCACTGTTGGTGGGAATGTAAATTGATACAGCCACTATGGAGAAGAGTATGGAGATTCCTTAAAAATCAAAAATAGAATTGCCATATTATCCAGAAATCTCTCTACTGAGCATATACCCACAGAAAACCATAATTCAAAAAGACACATGCACCCCAATGTTCATTGAAGCACTATTTACAATAACCAGGTCATGGAAGCAATGTAAATGCCCATCGACAGATGAATGGATAAAGAAGATGTGGTACACATATACAATGGAATATTTCTCAGCCATAAAAAGGAACGAAACTGGATCATTTGTTGAGACCTGTATGGATCTAGAGGCTGTCATACAGAGTGAAGTATGTCAGAAAGAGAAAAACAAATATCGTATATTAACGCATATATGTGGAACTTAGAAAACTGGTACAGATGAACCGGTTTGCAGGGCAGAAGTTGAAACACAGATGTAGAGAACAAACGTATGGACACCGAAGGGGGAAAGACACGGGGCTGGGGTTGGGGGGCGGGTGTGGTGGTGTGATGAATTGGGCGATTGACATTGATATGTATACAGTGATATGTATAAAATTGATTACAGATAAGAACCTGCTGTATATAAAAACAAAATTTTTCCAATGTATTTATGAATGTGGAATGGAAAAATTTGGTTTTTTCTGTCCCTATTGTAGTGTATGGTAAAGCATTAATTTTGTTTTAGTTGGGCTCTGTCTTCAAGGTCCCTTGTAAAATATTTCCTGTTAATTTCTTTACTTGAGTCCTTATGCCTCAGTTTTTGTTGAGTAATAAATTATCTGTCATTGTAAACAATTGAAAAGAAAATTTTTTTATGTTTATGTTATTTCAAAAATGTGTCCATAAATCTATATAAATCAATTAACAAAATCATAACACTAAGCATTGCTTAAATAATACTAATTCTGGCTGCATTTTCCTGAAATATTCTGACAGATTGAAAGTCACTCACCAGCCACAGCTGTTTAGAAATCATGGATTTGGCATCCCCAAGATTTGTTAACTATCAGACTTGTCCCTAGACCTCTACCCTCACGACTGTGGATAGCTTAGATCTGTGTAATAGAATACAGGTTTTACTGCTCAAAGGCCAAAACATGGGAGTTTAAAGAAAACAGAAGCTATTTCTCTTTCCCTAAAATGCGTAACATAAGCATGCCAGGACTAATATGGCAGATATACAGATTTGGTTCCTTCTATCTCTTTGCTTGGTCAATTTAACCTATGGCTTCCATTTGTGAGCTAAGAAGCCTAATTAAGCTCCCGGCAACAGCTGCACATTCTAGCCCATGAAAAGAGAAGCATAGGAAATGGAGGGGGTAGGGTGGGTACAAGCAACAGTTCTCCCTAGAGTCACAAACTCAGAGGTGTACACACCACTTCTACTCATTTCTTAGTGACCACATAATCCCGTGGGCCACACCTAGAGGGATGAGATAGGGAGGGTGGGAGGGAGGCTCAAGAGGGAGGGGATATGGGGATATATGCATACATATAGCTGATTCACTTTGTTGTACAGCAGAAACTAACAGAACTTTGTGAAGCATTTATACTCCAATAAAGATGTGAGAATAAAAAAATAAAAATAAAAGAGCATGGAATATGTAGCTGTTAGCTTCTTTGCTAAAACATTGACATTTATTGCCAAAGAGAGACCAGGAAAATGGGACCAGATTTAAGTAAGAAACCTCCAGATCAGTAACTCATTTAAGAAGAGTCAGTGCACTCAGGGAATCTTAGAGAATTAAAAAAATAAATGAAGAAATCTTGAGATTCAGGAAAATGACCAGAAAATAAAAGAGAGATTTTAGGCAGGGGTAAAACACAAATGAATTCACAGCCCAAGAGGGACAATGCTCTGCCTTACACACCTTTAGACCTACTGCCAATGCTTTGCTTTCTTTTGTCCACTTTGAAGGCAGGACCACTTCATGGTCCTTCCAGATGCTCCTGCCATCTTCAGGATTCCTCAGGGAAGAAGAAGGCAACCTGGCTCTGTGGGGAACAATACCCAGACCCCACATTTTACTCTACTTGGAAGAGGCTTGTCTTTCTAAAACTGACAGAAGGAGCTATGACATGGACCATTTCCTCCATGCTGTCATATTCCTATTTCCTGCCTCACACACACACACACACACACACACACACACACACACACACACACACACACACATTCAGGCACAGGCTCATATACACATGCATACACAACTAGGTCACCAGAGGTTAGTTGAGAATGATTTCTTCTTCATCAGTTCTTACCAACTCTCCATAACCCTTCCCATCTGCTGGTGATGAGTCTCCATCTATCTTCTGCTAAGCTAGACCCTCCAGGATGAATTTCCTTCCTGGAACATAGGTAAAGGTTATCTATTAACCACAAATTTAGACCCCAGTGTGTGTAACTGCAAAGCCCTTGGATCATCTTGTACTTGTAACACACAGGGTTCTGGGCTCTGTGATAAGACAAATAGGCTACATACAACTCCTCTTCTCTTCAGTGGAGACAACAAAACCTAACCATGTAGAAAACTCCTGCATTTGCAACAGTTAATCATCTATCATCTTGAATTTTGGTTTCTGCACCAAATGGCTGGCACAGAAAATGTGTGATGGAGTATTTGAGAGGAGGGCAAGTTCAGGTGGACAACTGGCTTCTCTGAGACTTGAAGGGTGTGTTGGATTTAGTATTAAAAGTGGTGGGCTCCTTGCTTAATTAAACAGAAAACAGGAGCTGGAGCAGAAGGTGGTGCTCCAGGAAAGCAGAAACCAATTTTGATGGCCTTTGGACTCAGACTAGAATTTATATCACCAGCTTTCCTGGGTCTCCAGCTTGCAGATGACATATTGTGGGACTTCTCAGCCTTCATAATCACAACTCTGATTTTGTTCAAAAGAGTAAAACATCCAGGTTAAAAGAAATATAAAAACAAACAGAAAAGACATGGAGTTAGCATCTCCCCACAACTAGGGCACCTGCCAGCTGCTGGTGGGGGACTCTGAGGCCCAAGGAGAAGGGAGGAACCCCAAAGTGAACTGATAGGACATAGGGGGACTGAAGGGGGAGGAGAAGTGGGGGCCAGACAGGTTTGGTGCCCCTGAGCCCAGGGAGATCAGGATAAGCAGGTGGGAGGTACTCTCCAGGAGGAGTGAGAGAGGAGCAGAGGGCAATTGCCTATCCCACTCAGGCACAGGGAGCCTGCTGAACTCCCAAACTTATCCGCTGCCCTCCAAACCCCCTTCCAGGCCACGTGGGTCATTGAGGGCATAGGATGGAGGCAAGGGAGATCAGAAGAGGCAGGCAGGAGGGGCTCTCCCAGACCAGAGAAGAAGGAGAGGAGAGGAGGGTGTTTATTCTGTCCACTCGAGCCCAGGAAGCCTGCTGGGCTCCCAGGTGAGGTCCTCTGCCATCTGAGACCATGAGTGGGGGGAATGCCTGGACCCCTTCTGTTCCTTGAGCCTAATGCCCAACCCCCATAGCCCCCAGGGCTTTGTCCAGCCCTGTCAGTCCTGAGCACTGGTTGCACCCACTGCCTGAAACTCGCCCTTGCTTAGGCTCTGCCCTCCAGAGCCAAGGCCTTTAACCCTTCTTTTTTTCCTTTTCCCTCCTCCTCTTTTTTACCATTGTGGTACTGATGTACCTTCCGATTGTTGATTCATCTATTTTGTTATTTTTATATTCTTCCTAAAATATCTGTTAGTTTCCTAGTCTAATTTTATTTTTTACTTTGTTATTGTTGGTTTTATTTTTGGCCACCACAGGCAGCTTGCGGGATCTTGGTTCACAATCCCAGGGTCAGGCTGAAGCTCCTGTGGTGGCAGCTCCGAGTCCAAACCACTGGACTAACAGAGAACTTCAAACCCCAGGGAATATTAATCAGAATGAGGTCTCACAGCCTTCCTCATCTCAGTACAAAGACCCAGCTCTACCCAATAGCCAACAAACCCCAGTGCTGGAAGACTCTACCCAAACAACCAGTAAGACAGAAACACAATCCCACTCATTAAAAAAAAATAACTAAATGAGATGGCAAAAAAATATGTCACAAATGAAGAAGCAAGGTAAAAATCTACAAGGCTAAATAAATAAAGAGGAAATAAGCAATCTACCTGAAAAAGAATTCAGAGTAATGATAGTAAAGATGATCCAGAATCTCAGAAATAGAATGGAGGCATGGATTGAGAAAATACAAGAAATGTTTAAGAAAGATCTAGAAGAACTAAAGAAAAAACAAACAGAGATGAACAACACAATAACTGAAATGAAAAATACACTAGAAGGAATCAATAACAGAATAACTGAGGCAGAAGATCGAATAAGTGAGCTGGAAGACAAGATGGTGGAAATAACTGCCAAGGAGCAGAATAAAGAAAAAAGAATGAAAAGAATTGAAGACAATCTCAGAGACATCTGGGACAACACTAAATGCAACAACATTCGAATTATAGGGGTCCCAGAAGAAGAAGAGAAAAAGAAACGGTCTGAGAAAATACTTGAAGAGATTATAGTTGAAAACTTCCCTAACATGGGAAATAAAATAGTCACCCAAGTCCAGGAAGCACACAGAGTCCCATACAGGATAAACCCTAGGAAAAACACACCAGATTAATCAAACTAACAAAATTAAATTCAAGAAAAAATATTAAAAGCAGGTTTTGGGATATTGGGTTTTTTAACTACAAGGATTCCCATATGGTTATCAGCTGATTTTTCAGAAGAAACTGCAGGCCAGAAGGGGGTGGGAGGATATACTTAAGATGAAAGAGAAAAACTTACAACCAAGATTACTCTACCAGCAAGGATCTCAGTCAGATTCAATGGAGAAGTCAAAAGCTTTTCAGATGAGCAAAAGCTAGGAGTATTCAGCACTCCCAAATCAGCTTTACAACAAATGCTAAAGAAACTTCTCTAGGTGGGAAACACAAGAGAAGAAAAAGACCCACAAAAACAAACCCAAAACAATTAAGAAAATGGTCATAAGAACATACATATTAATAATAACCTTGAATGTAAATGGATTAAATGCCCCAACCAAAAGACACAGACTGGCTGAATGGATACAAAAACAAGACCCATATATATGCTGCCTACAAGAGACCCACTTCAGACCTAGGGACACATACACACTGAAAGAGAAGGGATAGAGAAAGATATTCCATGCAAATGGAAATTAAAAGAAAGCTGGAGTAGCAATACTCATATCAGATAAAATTGACTTTAAAATAAAGACTGTTATAAGAGATAAGGAGGGACACTACATAATGATCAATGGATCATTCCAAGAAGAAGAATAACAATTATAAATGTTTATGCACCCAACATAGGAGCACCTCAGTACATAAGGCAAATGTTAACAAACATGAACGGAGAAATAAACAATAACACAATAATAGTAGGGGACTTTAACACCCCCACTTACACCAATGGACAGATCATCCAAACAGAAAATAAATAAGGAAACACAAGCTTTCAATGACACAGTAGACCAGACAGATCTAATTGATATTTATAGAAATTTCCACCCAAAAGTGGAAGAATACACTTTCTTCTCAAGTGCACATGGAACATTCTCCAGGATAGATCACATCTTGGGTCACAAATCAAACCTCAGAAAAGTTAAGAGATTTGAAATCATATCAAGCATCTTTTCTGACCACGACCCTGTGAAACTGCAAATCAGTTACAGGATAAAAACTGTAAAAAAAAAAAATACAAGTACATGGAGGCGAAACAGTGTGCTACTAAATAACCAATAGATCACTGAAGAAATCAAAGAAGAAATAAAAAAAAATAAATAGAAACAAATGACAATGAAAACACAATGACCCAAAACCTATGGGATGCAGCAAAAGCAGTTCTAAGAGGGAAGTTTATAGCAATACATTCTCACCTCAAGAAACAAGAAAAATCTCAAATAAACAGTCTAACCCTACACTTAAAACAACTAGAGAAAAAAGAACAAAGAAAACCCAAAATGAGTAGAAGGAAATAAATCATAAAGATCAGAGCAGAAATAAATGAAATAGAAATGAAGAAAACAATAGCAAAGACCAATAAAACTAAAAGGTGGTTCTTTGAATAGATTAAAAATTGATAAACCCTGAACCAGACTCATCAAGAAAAAGAGGGAGAGGATGCAGATCAATAAAATTAGAAATGAAAAAAGAGAAATCACAACTGACATAGCAGAAATACAAAGGATCATAAGAGACTACTACAAACAACTATATGCTAATAAAATGGACAACCACGAAAAAATGGACAAATTCTTAGAAAGGTATAAACTTCCAAGACTGAACCAGGAAGAATTAGAAATTATAAACAGACCTATCACAAGTAATGAAATTAAAACTGTAATTTAAAATCTTCCAAAAAAGGAAGTCCAGGACCAGATGGCTTCACAAGAGAATTCTATCAAACATTTAGAGAAGATCTAACACCTATCATCCTCAAAGTCTTCCAAAAAATTGCAGAGGGAGAAACACTCCCAAATTCATTCTACAAAGCCACCATCACCTTGATACCAAAACCAGAAAATGATATCACAAAGAGAAAATTATAGACCAATATCATTGAGGAATGTAGATGCAAAATTCCTGAACAAAGTACTAACAAACAGAATCCAACAGCACATTAAAAGGATCACACACCATGACCAAGTGGGATTTATCCCAGGGATGCAAGGATTCTTCAATACACACAAATAAATCTGTGTGATACACCACATTAACAAATTAAGGAATAAAAACTGTATGATCATCTCCATAGATGCAGAAAAAGCTTTTGACAAAATTCAACACCAATTTATGATAAAAAACTCTCCAGAAAATGGTCACAGAGGGAACCTACCTCAACATAATAAAAGCCATATATGACAAACCAACAGAAAGCCTCATACTCAATGGTGAAAAACTGAAAGCATTTCCACTGAGATCAGGAACAAGACAAGGATGTCCACTCTCACCACTCTTATTCAACATAGTTTTGGAAGTCCTAGCCACAGCAATCAGAAAAGAAAAAGAAATAAAAGGAATACAAATTGGAAAAGAAGAAGTAAAACTGTCACTGTGTGCCAATGACATGATACTATAAATAGAAAATCCTAAAGATACCACCAGAACACTACTAGAACTAATCATTGACTCTGGTAAGGTTGCAGGATACAAAATTAGTGGACAGAAATCTCTGGCACTCCTATACACCAACAATGAAAAATCAGAAAAAAATTAGAAAGAGAAATTAAGGAAACACTCCCATTTACCACTGCAACAAAAAGAATAAAATACCTAGGAATAAACCTGCCAAAGAAGGTGAAAGACTCATTCTCAGAAAACTGTAAAACACTGATGAAAGAAATCAAAGTTGACATAAACAGATGGAGAAATATACCATATTCTTGGATTGGAAGAATCAATATTATGAAAATGACTACACTACCCAAAGCAATCTACAGATTCAATGCAATCCCTATCTAACTACCATTGGCATTCTTCAGAGAATTAGAACAAAAAATTTTATGGTTCGTATGGAAACACAAAAGACCCCAAATAGCCAAAATAATCTTGAGAAAGAAAAACAGAGCTGGAGGAATCAGGCTCACCGACTTCAAACTATACCACAAAGCTACAGTAATCAAGACAGTATGGTACTGGCACAAAAACAGAAATATAGATGGTACAAGATAGAATGCCCAGAGATAAACCCATGAACATATAGGCACCTAATTTGCAACAAAGGAGGCAAGAACATACAATGGAGAAAAGACAGCCTCTTCAATAAGTGGTTCTGGGAAAACTAGACAGCAATATGTAAAAGAATGAAATTAGAATATTCCCTAACACCATACACAAAAATAAACTCCAAATGGATTAAAGACCTTACTGTGAGATCAGACACTATAAAATTCTTAGAGGAAACATAGGAAAAACACTCTTTGACATAAACCAGGGCAAGATCTTTTTTGACCCTCCTCCTAGAGTAACGGAAATAAAAACAAAAATAAACAAATGGGACTTAATTAAACTTAAAAGCTTTTGCACAGCAAAGGAAACCATAAATAAGACAAAAAAAAAAAAAACTTCAGAATGGGAGAAAATATTTGCAAATGAAACAACAGACAAAGGATTAATCTCCAAAATATACAAACAGCTCATGGAGCTCAGTATCAAAAAAACAAACAATCCAGTTAAAAAACGGGTGGAAGACCTAAATAGACATTTCACCAAGGAAGAGATACAAATGGCCAAGAGACACAAGAAAAGATGCTCAACATCACTAATTATTAGAGAAATGCAAATCAAAACTACAGTGAGGTATCACCTCACACCATTCAGAAGGGCCATTATCAAAAAACTAGAAACAATAAATGCTGGAAAGGGTGTGGTGAAAAGGGATCCCTCCTGCACTGTTAGTGGGAATGTAAATTGATACAGCCACTATGGAGAACAGTATGGAAGTTCCTTTAAAAACTAAAAATGGAACTAACATATGACCCAGCAATCCCACTACTGGGGATATACCCTGAGAAAACCATAATTCACAAAGAGACATGTGCCACAATGTTCACTGCAGCACTATTTACAGTAGCCAGGACAATGGAACCACCCTGAATGTCCATCAACAGATGAATGGATGAAGAAGATGTGGCACATATATACAATGGAATATTACTCAGCCATAAAAAGAAATGAAATTGAGTTATTTGTAGTGAGGTAGATGGACCTAGAGTCTGTCATACAGAGTGATGTAAGTCAGAAAGAGAAAAACTAATACCATATGCTGAGGCATATATATGGAGTCTAAAAAAAAATCGTACTGATGAACCTAGTTGCAGGGAAGGAATAAAGAGGTAGACATAGAAAATGGACTTCAGGACATGGGGTGGGAGGGCAAAGCTGGGGCAAAGTGAGAGTAGCATCAACATATATACACTACCGAATGTAAAATAGGTGGCTGGTGGGAAGCAGCAGCATAGAAAAGGGAGATCGGCTAGGTGCTTTGCACCAACCTAGATGGAGGGGATAGGGAGGATGGGAGGGAGGCTTAAGAGGGAGGGGATATGGAGACAAATGTATGCATATGGTTGATTCGCTTTGTTGTGCAACAGAAACTAATACAGTATTGTGAAGCAATTATACTCCAATAAAGATCTATTTTAAAAAAATAGATAACTAATAAGGACCTACTGTATAGCACGGGGAACTCTACTCAATTCTCTGTAATGGTCTATATGGGAAAATAACTGAAAAAGAGTGGATATATGTAAATGTATAACTGATTCACTTTGCTGTACAGCAGAAGCTAACACAACATTGTAAAGCAACTATACTCCAATAAATAATTTTGTTAAGTAAAAAAAAAAAAGAAAGGTAGGAGGCAGAGACCTTTGTAAGGACCCAGACAAGAGATGATGAGGAGTTAAACAAGTGAGATGATGGTAGGAAGGCAAACAATGGAGAATGGCCAATAAAGTTTGGTGCAAATCCCTAGGGGTCAAGGATGCTGTGTTCATTGAGTCATTGTATTGTGTGAAGTTGCCAGGAGTTGAAGGTGAGCTATAGTGTCTATCTCCAGGGCTGAGGATGAGCAAAATGTGTGGATACATACCTTCCCAGCACACAGGAGTTAACATCGAGTGCGTTTGATGCTCACAGAGCAAATGTGGTTATATCTAAAAGCCTAAAAGTAAGGGAAAAAATTTAAAAAAACAAAGTGAGGTCTATAACAAAATACCATTACATTAACCAAAAACATGTACACAATATTAAAAGGATATATATCCAGTACAACAGAGTTAGACAACTAGGCAGATGAGGGGGGTGGAAGTGAGGATCAGGTACTGAATAAGGGGAAATAAATGCAAGAGGGGACTTGTGCTGAATGATGTAGACAGTGCTGAGAGCTGAAATGTAGGACTAACTCAACTCTGCATAAGCCCAAAAGAGAGATAAGTAATTACACACATACATGTACTTGCAAACAATACAAGAGGCATGCAGTGGTTCGTTGGGCTTTCTGAAGGATTACATGCAAGTGAAGGTGCCACTCACACCTGAATGGCACGTCCCTCTCGCCTCCAAGCTTGAAACAGCATCTCCTCACCTCCTCCTCGCTTCAATACTCCACACACTTGTCTTGTCCAGTGACCACATTCTACAAAAATAACCTTTGGAAATAGACTTCCCAGGGTATGAGTCTCAGAACATTTTTAAACCTCAGTTTTCTCCTTCATAAAAATATGAATAATAATATCTACTTCATATGGTGATCACAGGGCTTCCATGAGCTAACAAAAGTGAAAAGAGCCTAATGCAGGATTTGGCTCAGTAAATAAATTGTTCCTATCTGATTGTTCTGGACATGGGACTCCAAGTTTTGGCCAGTGGCCTCAGGTTGGCCAGTAATAGAAGTGAGACTAGAACTTTGTAAATGACAGCTACAGCTTCAGCTCAGTGCTGGAAGGCTCTGTCTTTCTGGAGAAGGATGAACAGGAACAGCACTCTGGGCTAAGAGCACACCCTACTCCCCTTTCTGGTCCGTGGGAAAGCCACATCCAGGCCTGGCTCTGTGCCCACAGTCTAACAGAAAGCCAGTCAGAGAGTCTGGGCTCCCTTACACCCAACTTAACTGCACATTTTCATCTTTTTTATGTGTTCCGGATGTTACACTAATTATGATGGATGTTCTATTGGTGCTCACACTGAGGGGCGGATGATGAAGCCATAATGTAAGGTAATATGTCTATTAAAGATTTAAAATAACCTGCTTGCTAGATGATTCCTCATTCCACTGGCAGATTCGAGCTCCTTGATAAGAAGTTGGTGCTGAATTAGAGAGGGCAATAGGGAGGGAGGGAGGGAAGGGACCCAAAAGATATTCTCCAACTTCTGGAGTGCTGTGAAACTGATATATCTTTTCTTCATTTAATTAAGGAGCATCTATTGTGTGAGGCTTCAGCACAGGCTCTGTATACACATGGATCAGCAATGACTTTGGAAGCTCTCGATTCAGGAGCAAAGTTAACTCAACTTAGTGAACAAAGTCGTGGTACTAATGGAGTCAGGAATTAATTGTCTTTCTCTCTGATGCCCAAACCAATGTTAGAGCCCCAGGTTATGAGTATATCATTAGAAGTGGCTCCTGGAGCTGTTTGGTCCCCAAATTTCAGAGGTAGATAAAACTTAAGACTAATAGGACCAGGTGAACTCTCAGCCATGTCTATCCCTAGCAGACAGAACATTGGTATCTTCTGCATCTGCCTTCCTGCCTGGTGGTCTCTGTTTTACTAAAGAGCAAAAGGTGCATGTGCACCCCAGTCAGAACCTTTGGGTCATGTGGCTGTGGCAGCCTAAAGGTTCACTTGGGAAAGACATCATGTCAACAGGTGACCTGGCAGGACAGCCAGGTCTTACAGAAGATCAGTAGCTTAGATCCACCACTAATTTCAGTTCTTCCTCCTGGGCTCCAAAATCCCCAACCATCCTTAAGTCTCCTACCTACCATGGTTCATCACCCAGTATTCCCTTCATTGCTAACCAGCCTCTGCCCTTCACCACCTCCTCTTACCCATTTCTACCTCTGCTCCTTCCCTCACTCAGACACCTGCTCGAGGGCCTGCCTCTCTCCCCTATGTCTCTAATCCTGTTTGAACTTCTAGATAGACATGATGAATGGAGGAAGATAAACAATATCCCACCCTATAACCTACTGACACTAACATCAGCAACAAAATTATCACCATCAGCAACCTGAAATAAATAGGATATGACCTCATGTCATACACTTTTAAAAGTAGTTTCCAAGGAAATCAATAAAGGAAATAATTCATTGTGCTCATACTATATACCTCATCCTCCTCCATACATACCCTCAATAAAGTGATATGAGGCAAATATAGTAAGTTTGTAAAATCCCAAGAATGCAACCCCATTTGGGAAGAAGCGGAATTAAAGAGTGAGTGGGTGAGTATGCAGCCCAGGGCAAAAGTAAAGAGAGGCCCTCAGAAGAGAATCTTCACTGCAATAAAATAATAACACCTAACATATGTTGGGTATCTGTAGCACGATGATAAGCCATTATATGCAACATTTTATTTAAGACTCATAAAAACCCCATGATGTTATTAGCTACATGGTTTACATAAGGAAATCAGGGCAAATTGATCCTAACCATTATGCCATCTCAACAAAGGCAGAAAAAATACTTGGATGGGACTGCCCTGGTGGTCCAATGATTAAGAATCCACCTTCCAATGCAGAGGACGCGGGTTTGATCCCTGTTCAGGGAACTAAGATCCCACATGCCATGGAGCAACTTAGCCTACATGCGGCAATTACTGAGCCTGTATGCCACAACTACTGAGTCCATGTGCTCTGGAGCCCACACACCACAACTAGAGAGAAGCCCACACACGACAATGAAAAGCCCGCGTGCTGCAATGAAAGATCCCGCATGCCTCAACCAAGACCCTAAACAGCCAAAAATAAATAAATAAATAATGTTTAAAAGAAAAGAAAAGTACTTGGATTCACCATTTTTCAGAATTCCAGTCTAGATCAGGAGAATGATTGAAAACACAGGGTATTTCCCCACAAGAGTAGGATATGCCCTTGATCATATGTGGTGTTCTCTAACATAGGGTATCCTTTTTAATCTCAGAAGAAAGACTTGGGGCTTCCATGGTGGCGCAGTGTTGAGAATCTGCCTGCCAATACTGGCGACATGGGTTCGAGCCCTGGTCTGGGAAGATCCCACATGCCACAGAGCAACTAGGCCTGTGAGCCACAACTACTGAGCCTGCGCGTCTGGAGCCTGTGCTCCGCAACAAGAGAGGCTGCGACAGTGAGAGGCCACGATAGTGAGAGGCCCGCGCACTGCAATGAAGAGTGGCCCCCGCTTGCTGCAACTAGAAGAAGCCCTCGCACAGAAACAAAGACCCCGCACAGCCAAAAAATTAATTAATTAATTTTAAAAAAAAAAGAAAGACTTGACCTCTAGTTTTCCAGCAAAACTTCACCCACTCTGGCTGAACTTTTTGACAGACTGAGCCACCAGGGTACTGAAAAGCAGTAAGAACATGATACCTCTCAAATTTGGCTCAGAGTGGAAGCCAAAAATGTCTCAATAAGATGGGAAAAACGTTAAGAGGAATTTACCTAGACCTCCCCATCACAGTCAAAGTTGCTCACACTTAGCGTGAGCAAGGGAACAAAGTGGGCATGTCATGGTGACTGTGGAAACCTATCACTCAAAGACCAATAAAGGAAGTGTGGCTACAGAGTACAGAAAAATAATTCAGGTGACAGAAAACATAACCCAAGAACAGAAGAAGATTCCCTGCCAGGGCTTCAGGCTATGGAATGACTTGATAATAGCATGAATTCTATTTTTTACAAAGGTATTAAAGACAAAATGTCAAAAGAACAGAATGAGATTAAAAGAGGGATTGCAGAACTATGGCAACAGAGTACCCAAACAGTATCATTACAGAACTAATCATTAGAACAGCCCAAACAGTATCATTACAGAACTAATCATTAGAACAGCCCAAACAGAATAGACATGGCTGAAAATTTAAAGTCTTGAAATGAAAGTCCTTCCAGAGAGAATGCAAAGGGAAGGAAAGGGAAAGATAAAATGAGTACAGATAAAGTAATAGATATCAAGGGCAGGCAGAAATGATACAACATATGGATGAAAAGTATTCCTGAAATAAAGAACCCAAAAATTGCAGACAAAAATTATTCCAAGATATTTTTAAAGCTAAATTTCCTTAAATGAAGGAAGAAAATCCAGGCTGCCTTCTGACAGCTGCCTCCAGAGCAATATGCAGTGCCAGAAAATAAAGGGATAATTCCATTTTCAACAGTGAAACCACCAACCACACCAAAAAAAGGAAAAAACATGGCACAAAATAGACCACAAAAGGACACTTATTTACAGTATGAGAGGTGAAACAAGAAGAAAGCGAGTTGCCTTGCTCAACCTCAGCTGGGAATGTGCACAGCAAGTGACTCAAATTTTTCACGGCTCAGTGCTTGCTTCAGCAGCAAATATACTAAAATTGGAATGATACAGAATTGGAAGATTAGCATGACCCCTGCACAATGATGATATGCAAATTCTTGAACCATTCCGTATTTTTGATTGGAAGAATCAACATTGTGAAAATGACTATACTACCCAAAGCAATCTACAGATTCAATGCAATCCCTATCAAACTACCATTGACATTTTTCACACAACTAGAACAAAAATTTTACAACTTTTATGGAAACACAAAATACCCCAAATAGCCAAAATAATCTTGAGAAAGAAAAACGGAATTGGAGGAATCAGGCTCCCTGACTTCAGATTATACTACAAAGCTACAGTAATCAAGACAGTATGGTACTGGCACAAAAACAGAAATATAGATGAGTGGAACAGGATAGAAAGCCCAGAGATAAACCCACGCACATATGGCCATCTTATTTTTGATAAAGGAGGCAAGAATATACAATGGAGAAAAGACAGCCTCTTCAATAAGTGGTGCTGGGAAAACTGGACAGCTACATGTAAAAGGATGAAATTAGAACACTCCCTAACACCATACACAAAAATAAACTCAAAATGGATTAAAGACCTAAATGTAAGGCCAGACATTATAAAACCCTTAGAGGAAAATATAGGTAGAACAATCTATGAGATAAATCACAGAAAGATTCTTTTTGACCCACCTCCTAGAGAAATGGAAATAAAAACAAAAATAAACAAATGGGACCTAATTAAACTTAAAAGCTTTTGCACAGCAAAGGAAACCATAAACAAGATGAAAAGACAACCCTCAGAATGGGAGAAAATATTTTCAAATGAAGCAACTGACAAAGGATTGATCTCCAAAATTTACAAGCAGCTCATGCAACTCAATATCAAAAAAGCAAACAACCCAATCCAAAACTGGGTAAAAGATAGTAAAGGTGATCCAAAATCTTGGAAGTACAATAGAGAAAATGCAAGAAACATTTAACAAGGGCCTAGAAGGACTAAAGAGGGAACTAGCAACGATGAACAACACAATAAATGAAATTAAAAATACTCTAGAAGGGATCAATAGCAGAATAACTGAGGCAGAAGAACGGATAAGTGACCTGGAAGATAAAATAGTGGAAATAACTACTGCAAAGCAGAATAAAGAAAAAGAATGAAAAGAATTGAAGACAGTCTCAGAGACCTCTGGGACAACATTAAATGCACCAACATTCAAATTATAGGGGTCCCAGAAGAAGAAGAGAAAAAGAAAGGGACTGAGAAAATATTTGAAGAGATTATAGTTGAAAACTTCCCTAATATGGGAAAGGAAATAGTTAATCAAGTCCAGAAGCACAGAGAGTCCCATACAGGATAAATCCAAGGAGAAACACGCCAAGACACATATTAATCAAACTATCAAAAATTAAATATAAAGAAAACATATTAAAAGCAGCAAGGGAAAAACAACAAATAACATACAAGGGAATCCCCATAAGGTTAACAGGTGATCTTTCCGCAGAAACTCTGCAAGCCAGAAGGGAGTGGCAGGACATATTTAAAGTGATGAAGGAGAAAAACCAAAAATGGGTAAAAGAACTAAGTAGACATTTCTCCAAAGAAGATATACAGATTGCCAACAAACACATGCAAGGATGCTCAGCATCACTAATCATTAGAGAAATGCAAATCAAAATTACAGTGAGGTATTACCTCACACCAGTCAGAATGGTCATCATCAAAAAATCTACAAACAGTAAATGCTGGAGAGGGTGTAGAGAAAAAGAATCCTCTTACACTGTTGGTGGGAATGTAAATTGATACAGCCACTATGGAGAACAGTACGGAGGTTCCTTAAAAATCTAAAAATATAACTACCATATGACCCAGCAATCACACTACTGGGGGTATATCCTGAGAAAACCATAATTCAAAAAGAGTCATGTACCATAATGTTCAGTGCAGCTCTATTTATAATAGCCAGGACATGGAAGCAACCTACGTGTCCATCAACAGATGAATGGATAAGGAAGATGTGGCACATATATACAATGGAATATTGCTCAGCCATAAAAAGAAATGAAATTGAGTTATTTGTATTGAGGTGGATGGACCTAGAGTCTGTCCTACAGAGTGAAGTAATTCAGAAAGAGAAAAAAATATACCGTATGCTAACACATATATATGGACTCTAAAAAAAAAAAATCCTTTCTGTAGAACCTAGGGTGCAGGACAGGAATAACGACACAGACTAGAGGACACAGGGTGGGGGAAGTTTAAGCTGGGGTGACGTGAGAGAGTGGCATGGACTTATATATATTACCAAATGTAAAATAGATAGCTAGTAGGAAGCAGCTGCATAGCACAGGGAGATCAGCTCAGCACTATGTGACCACCTAGAGGGGTGGGATAGGGAGGGTGGGAGGGAGGGAGATGCAAGAGGGAGGAGATATGGGAACATATGTATATGTATGACTGATTCACTTTGTTGTAAAGCAGAAACTGACACACCATTGTAAAGCAATTATACTCCAATAAAGATGTTAAAAAATATTTTTTTTTCACTGCTCAGTGCATTGTCTGCGAATGACTGCAAGTGTGCAATGAACATGGATTTGGGGGTTATAAATACATTTTATCAAGTAGGTAAATTTGAAAATTCAGAACATGGATTTAGCAACATTGAAGTCACTGTGACCTTAAACAAACAAGAGTCATTTTGTAGGAGTAGTTGAGGGCAAAATCTTGCTAGGCATGGGATTAAGGAAAACAGAAGTACAAGAATTGAAGATAGTGGGTAGAAACAAATATTTCTAGGAGTTTTGATATAAGGGGGGAGCAGAGAGGCAGGGAGATCAAAAGATTTTTTTAAGTTTGGAGAAATAGGTACCTTATGGTATGATGATGGTAATAAACCATTAGAGAGGGGAGTATGGATGACACAAGAGACAAAGGAGAGAATTACCAACACAATATATTTCAGTAGATGACTGGGATGAAGTTTGTTGCACAAGTGCCCTTAGAGAGAAACACGAACAGTTCTTTTTCATTAAACACTTGGGAAGGCAAGGTTTGTGGGTATAGATGCTGATAGGTGTGTCGATGTGATGGGAGCACATGGACATTCCCTTCTGATTGCTTCAGTTTTATCAGTGAAGTGGAAGCAGTGTTGTAAAATATAATATGAATGTCAGGGAGCCTTGTGGTTCAACTTAAGGTTTGTGGCCATAAATTGACAGTAAGACTATCAGCATGTATGTTGTTTCTCACTTTAGGGTTGGCTGCATGGGTTTAGGTGCAGAAGTAACGATGAGTTTGTTTAGGGTCTTGATTCTCCTAAAAGGGCATTAATATGAGGGGGAAGACAGTTGCAAATGTATGTGAGGATGGTTATAAGAATTATAATAATGTATTTTTTTCCATAATAACTTTTATTATGTGTTCTATAGAAGTAGCAAGGTACATTGTTCACTTACACAATTACATGCAGTCAGCACTGGGTAACTCAGAGACACAAATGTCAACAAGTTTAGTTCAGAACTCATCTGCATGATACATAAAGTTTGCACTGCTGCTGTGACTCTGCAGACAAACGTTTCAAAGCTGGCCTCCCCACCAGCGGCATCAGAACCATGAGAGAAACTTAAACAACAGATTTCTGTACCTGTAGCCCCAAAAATTATGATTCAGAAATTTTGAGGTAGAGCCTATGAATCTCTTATTTTTGTACTGAATACTAGACACTAGACCACTCAGGGCTGTGGGCTGGGACATCCTGCCATCCCTCCAGCCCTGCACTTCCTAGTATATAATAATGTGTTTTAAGTTAAGTATATCGGGTAGCATCAAGAGTTTGTTGAAGTCAGAGGGAATGAGCTGGAAAAATAAAAGGTGAGGTCAGAAAGTGGGCTATATTAGAAAGAATAGGGCAGGGTATGGCCATGGGTTGAAGTGTAAAGTAGAATAGAGGATACAATCATTGGAGGGAAGGAATTCAAAGAACTAGAAGGTCAAGAATTAAAGGATTATCTATGTTTCCATATATATGTCCCACATATACATGGAAATCACCAGGCATCAGACAGAACTAGAACTGGAGAGAAGGACGTTGAGCCAGGAGCTAAACTCACTGAAAAATAAAGGGCAGAACCCTGGGATCAGAAGGTAGTGAGAATCGTGGGTGGCATAGTCTGAAGACTATGAGTCTATGCCGCGTGTTTAAAAGGAAGACGGGGGACAACAGACTGGAAGAAACAATTAAGGAGGAGGAGCTCACCTCCAAGCTCAACAGTGCAAGCGATGAGGGTGAACCAAGAGCCACCACTCCGGAGAGTTCCAGAAAAGCACTGTCCTCTGGAGGGGGCCATGTTTTAGTCCAGATGAGAAAGCAAAGGGAGGATACAGATAAGAGGTTTAATATACAGAGTGTTTTGCTGCTGAAGGACCAGGCGTTCATGCTGACCCAGTGCTCAGGAGTAGGGGGCGGGGTGGGAGATGGGGACCAAGAAAGTTGAAGCACAGGCCATGAGAAGTGAACTGAGGCTTCTCACAGTGACATCAGATGCAGAATGACCTTCACAGGTTGTCAGAGCTGAGACAGTCCTTTCACACCCATCAGGGCTCACATACTAAAAGATTCTTTTCCATGTTTTACATTTTCTATTTGTGCCTTACATTTTCATAAATGTTAGAGCCAGAAGATTTATTCACTTGAGAGAGGTGAGATTCTTAGGAGAACGTCAAACTGTTTTTTTTAATTCTTATAGGCTAAAAATCACTTGATGATCTATTATTAAAAATTTATTTTTGTAGTGATCAGTCAACTGACACTGTTTACTGGCAGTTTGATTAGGCTCTTCTGCACTTTTGCTGAAAGCAAAGAATTGGAAACTACCTGGCCTGAAAAGGAATAGTTGTGTGTGTGTGTGTGTGTGTGTGTGTGTGTGTGTATGTGAATTTTTATTCATTTACTTTTTATTTCTTAATTTATTAGAATCATTCACTTTCTCAGTTTCTGGGAAGAATACCAAAAAGACTGCCAAAATTTATTAAATGACCAGTAATTGTACCCATTATTTTTTTCCCACTAACAGACATATTGTTTAGCATGATATACTCAGATAGAATTGGAAAAATTAAAAATGTTGTTAATTTCAATACATCTCTGACAATACAATATTTTTCTATAAACTGCTTTTATCTCATCACATCTTTAAGTTTAGATTTTGCTTACTCAGTTTAGGGGGAAATGTCTGCCTCATAACCTAATTGGAAATGTCAGTCATCACTGTCAAACCATCAGCACAATCAGACTCACTTTCTGTCATAAAATGTCTGACTTCATTTTTCAATTCAAACAAATAGATTAATATACATTTCAGGAATATTATTAAAAATCATTGAGTAATACATAGTGGAATTTGAGGTTTTTTAAAAGATAGATTACTAAAAGCAGTCAAATCAAGATTAAACTGATATAAAGCTAATATAGTCTATTTTTATAATTTATGAAAACAATAATAAAGTTACATGCTATTTCTCACTACTTAGTTTGAAATAATGCCGTGTAATTTGTAGCCAAAAACGTGTTATTTATGAAGCAAGAAGAATAAAACTCCTCGTAGTCCTTTGGTAAATGTGTGTGTTTGCGTGCATTGAATCTGTCTTTCAGCTTTTGAAAATCATTAAATAAGAATTATGTATATAACTTTAGAAATAATGCCATTAATATCGTGAGATGTGATCAAGACTTTTCCCATATATTTCATGAAAGAGAAACATATACACTGGTAAAAACAAAATGGTGTGGCAGCTAGAATATCATTTTATTTTATTAATCAGAGAGAGAAAATAGTAAGCATTTCCATAAGAAAAAAATAAATTGAGAAATGACTAAATGGAATAAATATTTCATGATACAATTTGATAAAATAGATTTTAACTAACTTACTGACTGACATACACTGAATTTAAGAGAAAGCAGGTAAAGCTTTTCCACAGGTTCTATCATTTGGTAGCCCTGGAAAACATTCCCATTACATTTAATAAAATCCGTGTCACTAACCTCTACTGTTTCAGCTATTCCAAGGTGCTTTTCTTTCCAGATAATGACACTTCCCAAGGATGAGTACTGAGAATAGCTGAACGTAATTGCTTGTGATTAAATTTGTGAAAAAAGAGACATTTTTAGCATTCAATATTTCTTACCAATTTTCTCTCTGCTTTGCTCTCACCATTTTCTCCCACAACAGCAGAGCATTATTTGACAAAAGTCAGGCTTGGGAGTGGTGAGGTCATTAAACAGAACTGCCATCACTCCCATTGTCTCCACCCTCCCCAAAGGGGCTAACATACTCCATTTCTATCACCATGCTTCATCCTTATCAGAAAAATGGATAAAATCAGTAAGAAGAGGAAGCTGTCCCATGAGTTTCTAGGGCTTTCATTAGTAGAGGAGGTCTGGCTTCCAGGAGGTGTTTATACCATAGAACAAGGAACCAGAGTAAAATTGGGGAAGGATGCATGCCTTGGTTTTGTAAAATAGGAAAAGTGCTTTTCTGAAAGGGGCAGTGGGTAGGGGTAACAGAGAGAACCTACCTGATACCAGAAAACTATGGAAGTTGAGGATCTAGAAATTAGTTCTCTTAAAACCATCAGTACAGTCACCCCTGGAACTAAAAGCTTAGAGTCTCTGATGTCACAAGCTTACCCTGACTCTTCAGAAGATGGGCTGAAAGGTGGTTTATGCTGAAGAGAGGGATCAAGGAAATGGGAGGCAATAGTCTTAGGAACTCTAAGTCTTTAGGGTGTGGCTGCAGAGGCAAAAGCTCTCTAGTTATCCCCTTGGTCTTTGGGATGCAGTGAAAGAGAAAGGAGAACAAATAAGAGAAGAAAAAAGCAGAGAAAGCTCTTGGAGGAGAAAAAGCAAAAGGATGGAATTAAAAGTTCAAAATTAACATCCCAGTTCCTTCTCTCTCCTGTTCAAACACTAAGTAGTATATGCTGGAATCAGTAGCAAGTGCAAAGGAAATGAAAACTGAAGACGAAGTTCATTAAATCAAGAACTCTTCAGGGAGAGGGAACTGTTTCTAGGCTCCTGAATCTGGGACTCCAGGCCTCTTGCTGCTTAAGTGGTGATGCTAACTTTTAAAGCATGGGGGGCTGGAGCTACCTTCCTCCAGTGCCCCAGAGAACATATGTGCTATTTTATTTTGCTTCAACTTGACCAAGCAAACAAGTACAGCTTGACCAAGAATGGTCACTCTTTTTAACAGTGCTATTTAATGATGATGATGATGATGATATAACCTTTGTTAATAAACCATAGGTATGTCAGCAATCATTGCCTGGCACCTATCATGACACCTCAGGCTTCCTTCCTGCTGTGAGGGAGACAAGGATCCCCTTCAGCAAGGTCTGTCTGAGACACCAGGTGTGTCACAGAGAGCCCTGGGCATCACCCCCAAACCCCAGGAGCTCACAGATGGCATATTTGGCCTCCCCTGTGCCAGGGCCATGCTCTATTTTCCAAAGAAGCCCAGATCCCATGGACTGGTGTGGATTTGTCTTTTTCTTTTGAAAAGAAATGGAAATGAGGTTTTCACTTGATTGTGAGATGGGGTTCTGGGAGTGGAGAGTCAGGTGATAAAGGAGAGGCTTCATAAGCACAATCTCAGCCAAGGAGAAAGCTCCAAGACACTCCAAGCACTCCCACAAAAGGACAGAAGGGGAGAAAGATTTTCCATGGTTGTCATAACCAAGTCAAGGCAGAAGTCAGCAAGGTAAGTCATGGCGTCCATCAATTCATAAGACCATAGTTTGTACCCACTCTGTACCCAGCACTTGAGTGCTCTAAGGACCAGAAGGCTTGACCACTGTCCTCCTGTTACTTACAGCCACATCCTTGGCTCATTGTGGCCTCCAACAAGTCACGTGGCCACCATATCATAGGCACATTTTCTGTTTTATTCTCATCTGTTTATGTACCTATGCACAGCTGTGTATAGGACTGATCTAGATGACCAAGTTTTAGCATGACTGCATGGAGGCACATGCACATATGTGGACAGTTGTACATGTATGTATTTAAATCTATGTATGAGTATATGTTTGTGTGAAAATGTAAGTGTGTGTGTTCTTGTGCCAATGTGTGGGGGGTATATGTGTGTACTTACATAGGTGTGCACACAGGCATGCATAAATGTTTCCATGCAGGGCTTCCCTGGTGGCGCAGTGGTTAAGAATCCGCCTACCAATGCAGGGGACACGGGTTCGAGCCCTGGTCCGGGAAGATCCTACATGCCGCGGAGCAACTAATCCTGTGTGCCACAACTACTGAGCCCACGTGCCACAACTAGAAGCCACCACAGTGAGAAGCCCGCACACCATGTAGCAACGAAGACCCAATGCAACCAAAAATAAATTAATTTAAAAAAATGTTTCCATGCATATATCTACCTGTGTAGGCTGAATCCTTCAACCCACCTGATAAAGAGGCCTTGCCCAATATGTACTTATCTATTGGGTTGGCCAAAAACTTTGTTCAGGTTTTTCATAACATCTTATGGAAAAACCCAAACAACTTTTACATGGGCTTATCAAGGTCGCTATTAGAGAGATCATTACATCTGTGCCTGAGAACAAAATAGCTCGGGTGCCATCACTGGGTAATCTGTCCCCTGCAGCCAGCACTGAGCTGATCTCCTTCCTTAATCACAACAAAACAAACCTCTCCATCCTTCACCAGGCAATGTCCAAGGGAAACAGGGGCCCTTGGCTCTCAAACTCACTGTGCACCTGTCTCCCCCCTCACAAGAGTCCTTCCTCTCTCACATCATCTAATTAGCCTCACAAGGGAAACTGAGGTTTCTCCTCTCTTCTACACATCATTTCTCTCTCCATTGTGCTCATCTCTTCTTTGTTATCTCCCACAGAAGGTGCCACTTACAGACCACACCTACATGGGCAGGTGTGGGGCTGCCATATCATTGAGCTAGACATGCATGTACCATCAACAGGTCAGACCTTGTCATGGACACCCTCTCGGTGAGAAGGACAATTGATTTGAAGAAAGGAGGAAAAAGATCTGACATCATCATCTGAAGCAAGTTGGGTAAGTGAAAATAGGTGTGACCTGGTCAACACTGAAAGGCTTCATTGGAGCCAGTGTTGGGGCATCACCACCCTATTGTCACTGTTGTGGCTGTTTTTGTATTACCTGTGGGAGGAAATGCGAAGGCCCCTGACCTTTTGAGTGGTCATTAAGAGGAAGGTAAACAAGGGCCCAAAGTCGTATAAAGTTAGAAATGTGTAAAAGGGAGTCTTGAGGTTGGGGGAGGAGGAGGGGAGGGCAGAGATGAGGGAAAGAGGAATCACAGTTTTGTTAGCTCACAGACAAACTGAGCTTGGTTAAAACCAACCCTAAAGAGACGAAACTGTTGTTTCCAACACATAGGGTTGTATAGAAAGTTTTATTTGCAAAATCCCTCTGGTGCTAGGGGGAGTCCCTGTCTTGACAGTCCTTCCCCATCTGCTGCTGAAAGGGCCACTGGGCTGCTGGGAGAAGGGAGAGGAAGGACACGTAGCTGGCTGCCACTGGCACTTCCCCTTGACCTGCAGTTCTGAGATTTAATGCGCCCAGCCATCCCTACGGCTCCTGTTAAAATGCAAATTCCTGACCCACCTCCAGCAACTGACTCAGTAGGTCTCAGAAGGCTTTAAGAGTTGCCCAAGGTTTTTTGGTAGATTTTTTGATGGTCATTCTGACTAGTGTGAGGTGATACCTTATTGTAGTTTTGATTTGCATTTCTCTAATAATTAGTGGTGTTAAGCATTTTTTTATGTGATTTTTGGCCATCTGTATGTCTTCTTTGGAGAAATGTCTGTTTAGATCTTCTTCCCATTTTCTGATTGGGTTGTTTGTTTTTTTGATATTGAGCTGCAAGAGCTGCTTGTATATTTTAGAGAGTAATCCCTTGTCAGTTGCTTCATTTGCAAATATTTTCTCCCATTCTCAGGGTTGTCTTTTTGTTTTGTTTATGGTTTCCTTTGCTGTGCAAAAGGTTTAAGTTTAATTAGCTCCCACTTTTTTATTTTTGTTTTTATTTACATTACTCTAGGAGGTGGGTCAAAAAAGATCTTTCTGTGGTTTATGTCAGAGTGTTTTGCCTATGTTTTCCTCTAAGAGTTTTATAGTATACATCCTCACATTTAGCTCTTTAATCCATTTTGAGTTTATTTCTGTGTATGGTGTTAGGGAGTGTTCTAATTTCATTCTTTTACATATAGCTGTCCAGTTTTCCCAGCACCACTTATCGAAGAGACTGTCTTTTCTCCATTGTATATCCTTGCCTCCTTTGTCATAGATTAGGTGACCATAGGCGTGTGAGTTTATCTCTGGAGTTTCTATCCTATTCCATTGACCTATAAGTCTGTTTTTGTGCCAGTACTATACTGCCTTCATTACTGTAACTTTGTAGTATAGTCTGAAATCAGGAAGTGTGATACCTCCAGCTCTGTTTTTCTTTCTCAAGATTGCTTTAGCTATTCAGGGTCTTTTGCATTTCCATACAAATTGTAAAATTTTTGGTTCTAATTCTTTGAAAAATGCCATTGGTAATTTGATAGGGGTTGCATTGAATCTACAGATTGCTTTAGATAGTATAGTCATTTTCACAATATTGCTTCTTCCAATCCAAGAACACAGTATATCTCTCCTCTGTTTGTGTCATCTTTGATTTCTTTCATCAGTATCTTATAGTTTTCTGAGTACAGGTCTTTTGCCTCCTTAAATAGGTTTATTCCTAGGGTTTTGGGGTTTTTTCTTATGTGAAGGTAAATGGTATTGTTTCCATAATTTCTCTTTCTGATCTTTCGTTTTCAGTGTATAGGAATACAACAGATTTCTGTGTATTAATTTTGTATCTTTCAACTTCACCAAATTCATTGATGATCTCTAGTAGTATTCTGGTAGCATCTTTAGGATTTTCTATGTATAGTATCATGTCATCTGCAAACAGTGACAGTTTTACTTCTTCTTTGCGATTTGGATTCCTTTTATTTCTTTTTCTTCTCTGATTGTCATGGCTAGGACTTCCAAAACTATGTTGAATAAAAGGGGCAAGAGTGGACATCCTTGTTTTGCTCCCAAACTTAGAGGAAATGCTTTCCGTTTTTCACCATTGAGAATGATGTTTGCTGCGGGTTTGTCATATATGGCCTTTATTATGTTGAGGTAGGTTCCCTCTATGCCTACTTTCTGGAGAGTTTTTATCATAAATGAATGTTAAAACCTACAAACGATAAATGCTGGAGAGGGTGTGGAGAAAAGGGAATGTTCCTACACTGTTGGTGGGAATGTAAATTGGTACAGCAGCTATGGAGAACAGTATGGAGGTTCCTTAAAAAAACTGAAAATAGAACTACCATATGACTCAGCAATTCCAATCCTGGGCATATACCCAGAGTAAACCATAATTTGAAAAGATACATGCACTCCAATGTTCATTGCAGCACTATTTACGATAGCCAGGACATGGAAGCAACCTATGTCCATCATCAGAGGAATGGATAGAGAAGATGTGGGGCATATATACAATGGAATATTACTCAGCCATAACAAAGAGCAAAATAATAGCATATGCAGCAACATGGATGGGCCTAGCGTTTGTCATACTAAGTGAAGTAACTCAGAGAAAGACAAATATCATATGATATTGCTTATATGTGGAATCTAGAAAAAAAGGTACAAATGAACTTACTTACAAAACATAAATAGAATCACAGATTAGAAAACAAACTTACGGTTACCAGGGGGTAATGGGGGAAGGGATAAACTGGGAGATTGGGATTGACATATACACATTACTATATATAAAATAGATAACTAATAAAAACCTACTGTATGGCAGAGGGAACTCGACTGAATACTCTGTAATGACCAATATGGGAAGAATCTAAAAAAGAGTGGATATTTGTATATGTATAACTGATTCACTTTGCTGTATAACTGAAACTAACACAACATTGTGAATCAACCATACTCCAATAAAAGTTAAAAAAAAAAAAGAGTCACCCAAGGGATTTGGATGCTGGTGCTGCAGGGATCACTCTTGGAGAAATTCTGCCTTCCAGCACAGAAGAAGGCATTCAGTCATAGTGTCCTTGATAAGGTAGCAGAGAGTTGGGTCTGGGCCTTAAGCGGACAGAGAGGTTGAAGACCAGGGGCTGTACATACAAGAACAGGATGAAGAGTCTGTTCTGAACTGGAATTCTAAGGCAGGAGAAGCTATAGAGCTAGAAAGTCTCCTCAGTCTTCAGAAGAGGTGATTACCAGCCTGTTCTGTGATATCGGGTCAGTTATCTCCCCACTCTAAGCCTCAGTTTTACTCATCTATAAAATGAGAGTGTCATTTATGATTCTTTGGGATTCTATTGTCATGAAATCGTTTCCCCTTTTGCATTTTCTTTTTTCCTTGTTCAATTACCTCTTTGCTTCCCCTGTTTGGGCTCCTAAGACTGGAAGAAAATTGAGAAAAACAAAACCTTGTAACTCATTTCTTCCACTAAAGAGTTCGTCTTCCCCCACTGTGTGGTCTCAGGGAAAACAGATGTGAACAGCTTTGTGGGTGGTCTTAAACCCTCAACCTGGGCACTGCTCTCAAAGAGCTAAAAGGCTGATATAAGCAAATAAAGGATATAAGCCAATAAATAGGATATAAGCAAATTGTAAGGATATGAGCAAATAAAGAAAGACCAAGCTTCATTTGTAACTGCTTTTCTACTCTAAGCATCAGCAACCCCAGTACCATGTACAAAACTTGTGGGAAATCAGAAGGATGACAAGGGACCGATTCAACTATCATGTTACCTGAACTTCCACTGTTGGAGATATAATCTTTTCAGCTATGCCTTGTGTTTCTTATTTCAGTGCCAAATGGCCAACCTAAGGTGGGTCGGTCATTTTTAACCACTGACACCTTCAAATGGAGAAGTTTACATTTCATATTTCTTCATTTACAACCTCTTTGTATAAGCTTATGTACAAGAGAGAAAGAGAGAGAAGAATACATGAAAAAAAAAATAAGTGTAGCAGATTTAAAAAGAAGCAAGGCTGCTGTTATATAAATAAAAACAATGCAGTCATGGGCAACTGCTAGCCATAGACTATACGCTGGGCTCTAAGTGTCCTTAAAGCAAAAGCATACATGGAAATAAGGTCACTTACAACATGCTTAGTTTAAGATGTTAGCAGCCATAACCTCCAAGAACTAGAGGACTCCTGAATCAAGCTTATGGAGCACATATTACAAACCACACGTACCTGTGTGAAGACCCACAAAAGATCCAGAAGATAGAGGACAACAGCCCCTGCTCTCAAGGTACTAATATGGTTTGTGTGGAGAAAACACACACACAGGGATGAGTTTAAGCATACTACAAGAGATGCCACGTAGTTACATGCTAAGTGTACAAATTGCTCAGGAAAGGGAAACAAGTAAGAGCTTGCGTGGTCGGAGGAGGTTTGTGAAGAAGGCTGGACTTCATCTGGATTCTGTAAAGTCATGCTGGCTGATGAAGCTGGGAGCAGGTCTTTGAAGATGGGAACATTTAAAGGAGATCCCAGCGTCCTGATGAAACTAGCCACGCTGGAGAGAGTGATTTTTCAGTATGACCATCCCTGGTAAGAGCTTTTCATGTGTTACCTGAACAAATGATGGAGAAACATTTCCTGTGCTGGTCTTTCTTGCTGCAGCAGGGAAGTAAACTAGGGATGCAAGGGAACCCAATCCATGTGTAATTTGTTGAAACAACATTTATTAAGCACCTACAATGTGCCAGGCATCGTGTTATGGGAGACATACTGGCACACAGAAGAGATGCTTGCCCCATCTGTCTGCTAACTTACCCTTGGTAGGAGAGTCCTAGTCACCTACGGGACAATGGGAGTCAGGTCCTCTCCATGGTGGGCACAGATGGTGTGTGTCTGGGGAGCCCAGTTACATTCCATACAACCTGTCTTGAGAATCCGCTGGGAAAATACTTTATTTTTTAAAAAAGTGAACAAAGTCACATAGAAAGTGAAGCAAAATGACTTCTACAGTTACAGGCTTTATAAACCCCAAGAAAATTGAAACAGAAAAATAAGCCGCTTCACTTACCTATAAGCAGGAGCCAAATACAGTGTTGCGCTTCTCTTCAATTGTCTAGCTAACTGCACAGACTTTCTCCCACTCTATGAATTTGAGAAAATACACCATACATGCAAGCATTTATTTCTCCATTTCTTACTTAAGTACCCTCGTGGATTTTTTTCATATACCTGTCTTTCGTTAAATTACAGAGTCCTCGAGAGTAGCAGCAGTGTGTTTTAGTTCTAATATCTCCTACTGCTGTAGATCTTAGGAGGCAAAGTGATTTAGAAAAAGAATCACTAGGTTCCAGTTCTGGCTCTTATCAACTGGCTACATGACATTGATGAGTTATTTCACTTCTCTGAACTCCAATATTCTCAACTACACAAGTTTGTTGAGTAGATCAACTCTATTAATACTAATAATTACCATTGCTTGTGCTCAGACAATGTGCCAACCACTTTACATATGTTCTTCCTAATTATCCCAAGGACCCTGAGAAGCACTACCTCCATTGTGCAAGCGAGGGTTGTGAGCATCAGGAAGTTAAGTAACTTGGCCAAGGTCACACAAGTATGAAGTGGCTAAGGCAGTACTCCAAAGTCCAGGCTCTTTCCTCTACATCACACAGCCCAAGGTCTTTGCTCATACTCCCATGTCTATGGTTGCATACAGTCCAACCCCAGAGCTCCCTCCACGGAGAAGCTGGAGTAGGAGGCTCAGGTATCAAGAGGCATAACCAGACTTGCCATGGCCAAAGCTAGCTCTCTGGACTGTCACAGGGAGTTTGGCTTTTCCCAGATGGAGGCTGGACCATGCCCCTCTCCCTTCCTGTCTCCCATTCCACATGCAGGCAGGGAGTCTCAAAGAAAGTTCTGTCTCTAGGCCATGGGTTCATTCTTGATCCTTTAAGAGCTGCCAAACAATTCTACCCAAAATATGTGTGGGTTTAGGGGAAACTGGTGAAGGTTGAAAATTATTGTTCTCTATGAGCTTAAATTGCAATCAGCATCTGGAGATGTAGTTGTAAAACACACACACGTACACGCATACATACATGCTTTCCCACAGAGTATTTTTTTTAACATCTTTATTGGGGTATAATTGCTTTACAATGGTGTGTTAGTTTCTGCTTAATAACAAAGTGAATCAGTTATACATATACATATGTTCCCATATGTCTTCCCTCTTGCGTCTCCCTCCCTCCCACCCTCCCTATCCCACCCCTCCAGGCTATCACAAAGCACCGAGCCAATAACCCTGTGCCATGGGGCTGCTTCCCACTAGCTATCTACCTTACTACATTTGTTAGTGTGTATATGTCCATGTCCCACAGAGTATTGAAACAAGAATTGTACTCTTAAAGTACTTTTGACTTTTTTGTTTACTTTTCCTATTATCGTGATCATTTTTCCTGAAGCAAAAATCAAAACAAAATGATTCATCATATGGTAGTCATTCTGTCTTATGGCACATGAACAGAATTGTTTGTGATCAAGAGGTCCCAGAAAATGTGGGTTTGTGGAGTTATCCTAATGGGGGAAGTTTTTTGTTTTTGTTTTTATCTGTGGCTTTGCTCTGCCCCTCTGCATAGTTCAGAACCCAAGAAGGATATCCAAGAGCAGGGTTGTCTCTTTCCTAGAACACCTATGGGACAAGGCTGTAAACACTTTAAAGATGTCTGTTCTGGGAACTGGGATCTAGTCTGAGAAATTACTTTTAGCCCTTCCTTTTGACATTGTAATCAATTTGCCTGCCATGCTTTGTTGCCCTCCACTCTGGCCAAAGAAGGAGGGTAGTCTTAGGAGAGGAATGGCTTTTCAAGAGGTTCCCTTGTTTCTCCAGAGCAATGTGCCACTGGTGGTGAGGCTGGGATGATCCCAGGCACAAACAAAGAGAAAAAAGCAGCAGAGACACTGCTGCTGCTCTGAATCAGGCAGTAGGATCCCAAATGTAAATGGCTGCAAATACTGGAGACAGAGAGTTGTGGATGTAGGCTGGAGGATGAAGGGCTTTGGAAGCCAGGCTTAGTGGCCCAGCAAGAGAGACTGTACCCCAAATTAGGCATTGTGCTTGCCAAGAGGAAAGTGTATTCGACTGCCTGAGAGATCCAGCTTCACTTTTCTACTGGAACAAGAAAGCTCTCAGGGCATTTAGAAATGGGTTTTTATGTTGGCAGTGGATCCATCCACAAGATATTAAGCATTTGAATGGGTCCAGCTCTGCTTGATACTATGGAAGAGAAAATGAAATGTAAGTCTAGAGAGACCTAGTTCCTTTTTCAAGAATCTATTTGGTAAAGTGGAAAGAATCTGGACTTTTAAGTGAGATAAAACAGAATTCAAAGCCCATATATGTCATTTACTAATTGTGTAAACTTTGTCAAGTTATTTGATTTCTATGAATCTTGATTTTCATATTTGTTAAGTGGAGAAAACTCCCTCACAGAGTTTTTGTGAAGTTTAAATGAGAAAAGGGTGATCTACATCAGGGCATTTAGAAAATGCTCAATAAATGTGAGTCATACAAATGCGAGCCTTCAAAGATCTCCCTAATGTAAAACAACTATCCCCACAGCTAACAGCATATTCAGTGATGAAAGACTGAAAGTTTTTCCTCTAGAATCAGAAACAAAACAAGGATGCCCGCTTCCATTATTTGTACAGGCATATCTTGGAGGTATTACAAGTTTAGTCCCAGACCACAGCAATAAAGCAAATATCACAATAAAGTGAGTCACAGAGATTGTTTTGGTTTCCCAGTGCATACAAAATTTGTGTTTATACTATGCTGTAGTCTTTTAAATGTGCAATAGCTTTATGTCTAAAAAAAAGTACATACCTTAATTTTAAAAATACTTTATTGCTAAAAAATACTAACTATAATCTGAGCCTTCAACAAGTTGTAGTAGTAATATCAAAGATCACAGAGCACTATAGCAAATATAATAATAATAATAATGAGGGACACAAAGTAAGCAAATGCTGTTGGAAAAATGACACCAATAGACTTGCTTGACTCAGGGTTGTCACAAAGCTTCAATTTGCAAAAAATACAGTGTGTGAGAAGCATGATGTAGCAAAGCACAATAAAACAAGGTATTCCTATATTCAAAATGGTCCTGGAAGTTCTAGCCAGGGCAATTAAGCATGAAAATTAAATTTAAAAAGCATTCAAATTGGAAATAAAGAAGGAACATTTTCTCTATTCACAGGCAACATGACCACCTTACATGTAGAAAACCTTACACACACACACACACGCACATAGAACTAATAAAAAAATCAGCATATTTGCAGAATTGAAAACAAATTAATGGACAAAATCAGTTGCATTTCTGTACACTAACAATGAACAGTCCAAAAAGGAAATTAAGAAAACAATTCCATTTACTATAGCATTAAAGAGAATAAAATACTTAGAAATCAATTTTACAAAGGAGGCAAAAGTTTTATACACTAGAAACTATAAAATTGCTGAAAGAAATTAAGAAGACACAAATAAGTGGAAAAGAATTCCATGTTCATGGACTGGAACACTTAATATTATTAAGTTGTTAATACTACCCAAAGCAAATCTACAGATTCAATGTAATCCCTATAAAACTTCTAATGACTTCTTTTGGAGAAATATAAAAATTCATGCTAAATTCATGTAGACTCTCAAGGAACCACAAATAGCCAAAATAATCTTGAAAGAATCAAAGTTAAAGCTCTCACATTTCCCAATTTTAAAACTTACTTCAAAGCTACCGTAATCAAAACAGTGTGGTACTGGCATAAAGGCAGATATATAGAGCAATGGAATAGAATTGAAAGCTCAGAAATAAACCCTCACATATATGGTCAAATGACATTCAACAAGGCTACCAAGACTATTCAATGGGTAAAAGACTGTCTTTTTAACAAATGATGCTGGAAAAACTGGATATCTACCTGCAAAAAATGAAGTTAAGTCCTTGCCTCATACCTTGTACAAAAATTAACTCAAAATGTATCAAAGGTTAAAAGCTAAAACTATAAAACACTTAGAAAAAAACATATAGAGAAAGCTTTATGACATTGGATTTGGCAAGAATTTTTATTTACTGTTTGGATTTGGCAAGAATTTTTATTTACTGTTTAAAGACAAAACTATGTACTGGGAACAAGTCTGAATGATTCATAACTTATATACTCACTCTGGAAATAAACAGTTGTATTTAGGCCACATGTGTCAGGAGTCTGTACAAATAGGTGTTCTACAAATTAATTTCCATATGGAAGGCAAAGTTTGCTAAAAGAGAAGTAATAAAAATGTGCCAATTTGAAGCTCACATGTATATTATTAAAACTTAATAGTAACTACAGAAATTATTTAGAATGTAGATGGACAAAAGAATTATTGGAGGGAAGATTATTTTGTCACTGATATTGATTAGAATTGCCAGTGCATGATGATAACAGAATGGTGAACAACATTTAGTCAGTGTTGCTATTTTTTTTATTCTCTACAGACAAAATACATCATTATTGCCTATACCCAGGGCAGACCACTGCCACTACCCCCACAATCCCCTGGTCTAATACTCAAGGGAAAATCAACTAGATGATGCAGAAGAGGAATAATTTAGAACCAGTAGGCACTCCCGCCATGCAACATATTTCAGTTACACCTTGTAACCTTTCAACAACAGAGCACTCCACTAGCCTCAGGAGTTCCTTCCACTTGAAATTCTGTCAATTCATTCAGTAGAGTGCATCATTTCCTGGCTAATTCCTGGGCTAATAGCCACAGCAGGAAAGCACACATAGCAAGTTCATCTGTTTATGTTTTGATTTCCAAAGCTAATGGTTTATTTAACTAGCAGGTTACGTCTTAATTACAAGACCCTAATAGACTGAAATTGTGTTTGGATTTTATAAATTGAATTTCATGAAGCTTGCATTTCAAAACAATATGTAAAGTTCAGCACGTTCTTACACAAACCTTTCTAATCAAGGCAGAGGGAATAAGCTTTTATTTATAAATAAAGCAGTAAACAATCAGCTTTTAGATGAGAAGAATAACTTTACACACATTTATTCTACAGATTTTTATTAAGGGTACAATTTACTGAGGGTTTGAGACTTAAACTGACTAAAATAAAGCTGGTTTCACAACGTTCAAAGTCTAGAAGAGAAGGTTGGCATGTAAAGATATATCAACAACCCCTATTACAACCACTTTAACAAAACCATAATGTGGGGCTTCCCTGGTGGTGCAGTGGTTAAGAATCCGCCTGCCAATGCAGGGGACATGGGTTCAAGCCCTTGTCCGGGAATATCCCACATGTCACAGAGCAACCAAGCCCGTGCACCACAACTACTCAGCCAGCACTCTACAGCCCACGAGTCACAACTACTGAGCCCATGTGCCTACAGCCCATGCTCTGCAACAAGAGAAGCCACAGCAATAAGAAGCCCATGCACAGCAATGAAGAGTAGCCCTCGATCGCCACAACTAGAGAAAGCCCATATGCAGCAACGAAGAACAAATGCAACCAAAAATAGATAAATAAATAAATAAATAAATAAATAAATAAATAATGTGTCTCAGACTGTTCAGCACCTTTTGGAACCTTACATGTGACTTATAAGAGTTCCTGTATCTGTCCTGGGTCTCAAGGGATCACACCAACCTACCTGGCCAAGTTTCTTGGACAATTCTCATGTCTCTGGTTTCCATTCCTCTGACTGCTGCCCCCTGCTTCAGACTGATGATTAAGATGGATTATTTTTCAATTCCAATATGAATTGAACTGGGAGCTGTGCCATGAGCCCCAGCTGTTGAGGGGAATTCAGACATGGCATGTGAGATTAGTACACTGATGGATGAAAGTAAAATTGTGAGGCAGGGGTAGGGGTGGGGTTGAAAAAGTTTGTGATCAACTGTATGTAGACATCATTAATAAGCTTAATTCCATCAGAATCCAGCACATATTTATTGAGCATCTAATATGTGCCAGGCAAGGTATTAAGCTCTGATGATGTAAAAATAATAAAAATATAGACTAGGCTCCTGTTCTCTGGATATAATAGTCTTTGTGGAAGTCAAACACTAAAAGAGCCTCTAAAGGTGTTTTATTACCAAAGAGGAGATATAGGCTACAATGGAAACATAAAACAAGAAGATTTAACTTATACTGGGGATTTGGACCAGAAAGCCCTCTAAAAAGAAATGATATCTAAGCTTGAGTAGGAGATTAACCAGGAGGAAAAGGATAGTAAAAGTGAAGGAAACAGTAAAATCCTGAGAGCATGATATGTTTGGAGGAAATATAGGAAATCCATCATGAATGGAGATGGGGATCAAGAGGTGGAAAGTATTGTTAGATGATGCTAAAGAGGTAAGCTGAGGATAGAGGTAATACTTGAACTAGATCTTGAATGAAAAATAGAGTGTTGATATAACAAAGTAAAAGAATAATTCAGGGTGAAATAGAGCTGCATTTACAAAGATGTGTTTTGATAGCCATGTTTTGGTAATAACAGGTGCTCAGGATTCACTGGAATCTTTAATGCAGTGGGAAAGGATGGAGCTAAATAAGTAGGTAGATATCAGATCATAAAGCATCGTGATAGATAGGATCTAAAATTTGACTTTGTAGTGATATGGGAAGAGGTATTGAAGGGCTTCAATTAAGGAAAATTTATAAATGAATTCATGCTTTAAAAAATTGACACTAGTGAGAGTAGATAGATTTAAAAACTGTTAAAATTCTGCTATACTATCTAGGAAAAGATGGTAAAGGCTGAAGTGTTAGTGCTATCAGTGCAGATGAAGATAAAAAATTTGAGAACTCTTTAAGAACTAAAGTTGGCATAAATTAATGATTCATTCTTTGGTTAGAAGGGATGAAATGAGAAAACAGGAAGGAAGCTCAGGATCCAGGCTTAAACGATTGAGTTGGTGCTGTGACTGCTCATCAGAAAAACATACACTGGAGACAGCAGAAGCAAGAAGAACTACAATCCTGCAGCCTGTGGAACAAAAAAACCACATTCACAGAAAGATAGACAAGATGAAAAGGGAGAGGGCTATGTACCAGATGAAGAAACAAGATAAAACCCAGAAAAACAATTAAATGAACTGGAGATAAGCAACATTCCAGAAAAAGAATTCAGAATAATGACAGTTAAGATGATACAGGACCTCGCAAAATGAAGGGAGGCAAAGATCGAGAAGATGCAAGATATGTTTAACAGAGACTTAGAAGAATTAAAGAACAAACACCTAGAAGAATTAAAGAACAAACAAACAGAGATGAACAATAAAATAACTGAAGTGAAAAATACACTAGAAGAAATCAATAGCAGAATAACTGAGGCAGAAGAACAGATAAGTGACCTGGAAGACAGAATGGTGGAATTCACTGCCACAGAACAGAATACAGAAAGAGGAATGAAAAGAAATGAAGACAGACTAAGAGACTTCTGGGACAACATTAAATGCAACAACGTTCACATTATAGGGGTCCCAGAAGGAAAAGAGAGAGAGAAAGGAACTGAGAAAATACTTGAAGAAATTATAGTCAAAAACCTCCCTAACATGGTAAAGGAAACAACCACCCAAATCCAGGAGGCTCAGAGAGTCGCAGGCAGGGTAAGCCCAAGGAGAAACACACAAAGACACATAGTAATCAAATTGACAAAAATTAAGCACAAAGAAAAATTACTGAAAGCAACAAGGGAATAATGACAAATAACATACAAGGGAACTCTCATAAGGTTAACAGCTGATTTCTCAGTAGACACTCTACAAGCCAGAAGGGAGTGCAATGATATATTTAAAGTGATTAAAGGGAAGAAACTACAACCAAGATGATTCTACCCAGCAAGGATCTCATTCAGATTTGATGGAGAAATCAAAAGCTTTACAGACAAGCAAAGGTTAAGAGAATTCAGCACCACCAAAGCAGCTCTACAACAAATGCTAAAGGACCTTCTCTAAGTGGGAAACACAAGAGAAGCAAAAGACCTACAAAAACAAACCAATAACAATTAGGAAAATGGTAATAGGAACATACATATCGATAATTACCTTAAATGTGAATGGATTAAATGCTCCAACCAAAAGATTCAGGCTCGCTGAATGTATACAAAAACATGACCTATATATATATGTTGTCTACAAGAGACCCACTTCAGACCTAGGAACACATACAGACTGAAAGTGAGGGGACTGAAAAAGTTATTCCATGCAAACGGAAATCAAAAGAAAGCTGGAGCAGCAATACTCATATCAGAAAAAATAGACTTTAAAATAAAGAATGTTACAAGAGACAAGGAACAACACTACATAATGATCAAGGGATCAATCCAAGAAGAAGATATAAAATTATAAATATATATGCACCCAACATAGGAGCACCTCAATACATAAGGCAACTGCTAACACCTATAAAAGAGGAAATCGACAATAATACAATAATACTGGGGGACTTTAACACCTAACTTACACCAATGGACAGATCACCCAAACAGAAAATTAATAAGGAAATACAGCTTTAAATGATACAGTAGACCAGAGAGATTTGATTGATATTTATAGGACATTCTATCCCAAAAGAGCAGATTACACTCTCTTAGCAAGCGCACATGGAAAATTCTCCAGGATAGACCAAATCTTGGGTCACAAATCCAGCCTCAGTAAATTTAAGAAAATTGAAATCATATTAAGCATCTTTTCTGACCACAACACTATGAGATTAGAAATCAATTACAGGGAAAAAAATGTAAAAAACACAAATACATGGAGGCTAAACAATACGTTACTAAATAACCAAGAGATCACTGAAGATATCAAAGAGGAAATCAAAAAATACCTAGAGACAAATGACAATGAAAACATGATGATCCAAAATCTACAGTATGCAGCAAAAGCAGTTCTAAGAGGGAAGTTTATAGAAATACAAGCCTACCACAAGAAAAAAGAAAAATCTCAAATAAACAATCTAACCTTACACCTAAAGGAACTAGAGAAAGAAGAGCAAACAAAACCCAAAGTTAGTAGAAGGAAAGAAATCACAAAGATCAGGGCAGAAATAAATGAAATAGAAACAAAGAAAACAATAGTAAAGATCAATAAAAGTAAAAGCTAGTTCTTTCAGAGGATAAACAAAATTGATAAACCATTAGCCAGACTCATCAAGAAAAAGAGGGAGAGGACTCAAATCAATAAAATTAGAAATGAAAAAGGAGAAGTTACAACAGACACTGCAGAAATACAAAACATCCTAAGAGACTACTACAAGCAACTCTAGGCCAATAAAAATGGACAACATGGAAGAAATGGACAAATTCTTAGAAAGGTATAACCTTCCAAGACTGAACCAGGAAGAAACAGAAAATATGAACAGACCAATCACAAGTAATGAAATTAAAACTGTGATTAAAAATATTCCAACAGGGCTTCCCTGGTGGCGCAGTGGTTGACAGTCTGCCTGCCAATGCAGAGGACACAGGTTCATGCCCTGGTCCGGGAGGATCCCACATCCCGTGGAGCAGCAGGGCCCGTGAGCCATGGCTTCTGAGCCTGCACGTCCAGAGCCTGTGCTCCACAACGGAAGAGACCACAACAGTGAGAGGCCCGCGTACCACAAAAAAAAAAAAAATCTTCCAACAAACAAGCGTCCAGGACCACATGGCTTCACAGGTGAATTCTATCAAACATTTAGAGAAAAGCTAACACCCATCCTTCTCACACACTTTCAAAAAATTGCAGAGGCACACTCCCAAACTCACTCTATGAGGCCACCATCACCCTGATACCAAAACCAGACAAAGATACTACAAAGAAAGAAAATTACAGACAAATATCACTGATGAATATAGATGCAAAAATCCTCAACACAATACTAGCAAACATAATCCAACAACACATTAAAAGGATTATACACCATGATCAAGTGGGATTTATCCCAGGGATGCAAGGATCCTCCAATATATGCAAATCAATCAATGTAAAACACCATATTAACAAATTGAAGAATAAAAACCATATGATCATCTCAATAGATGCAGAAAAAGATTTCGACAAAATTCAACACCCATTTATCATAAAAACTCTCTAGAAAGTTGTCATAGAGGGAACCTACCTCAATGTAATAAAGGCCATATAAGACAAACCCACAGCAAACATCATTCTCAATGGTGAAAAATTGAAAGCATTTCCTCTAAGATCAGGAACAAGACAAGGATGTCCACTCTCGCCACTATTATTCAACATAGTTTTGGAAATCCTAGCCACAGCAATCAGAGAAGAAAAAGAAATAAATGGAATATAATTTAGAAAAGAAGAAGTAAAACTGCCACGCTTTACAGATGACATGATACAATACATAAAGAATCCTAAAGATGCCAGCAGAAAACTACTAGACCTAATCAATGAGTTTGGTAAAGTTGCAGGATACAAAATTAATGCACAGAAATCTCTTGCATTCCTATACACTAATGATGAAAGAGAAATTAAGGAAACACTCCCATTTACCATTTCAACAAAAATAATAAAATACCTAGGAATAAACCTAACTAGGGAGATAAGACACCCTTATGCAGAAAACTGTAGGACACTGATGAAAGAAATTAAAGATGATACCAACAGATAGAGAGATATACCATGTTCTTGGACTGGAAGAAACATGATTGTGAAAATGACTATATTACCCAAAGCAATATACAGATTCAATGCAATCCCTATCAAATTACCAATGGCAGTTTTTACAGAACTAAAACAAAAAAAAAATTAAAATTTGTATGGAGACACAAAAGACCCCGAATAGCAAAACCAGTCTTGAGGGAAAAAAACGGAGCTCAAGGAATCAGACTCCCTGACTTCAGACTATGCTACAAAGCTACAGTAATGAAGAAAATATGGTACTGGCAAAAAACAGAAATATAGATGAATGGAACAGGATAGAAAGCCCAGAGATAAACCCACACACTTATGGTCAACTAATCTATGAGAAAGGAGGCAAAGATACACAATGGAGAAAAGACAGTCTCTTCAATAAGTGGTTGTGGGAAAACTGGACAGCTAC
Organism: Lagenorhynchus albirostris; assembly: GCF_949774975.1. NCBI lineage: Eukaryota > Metazoa > Chordata > Mammalia > Artiodactyla > Delphinidae > Lagenorhynchus > Lagenorhynchus albirostris. The sequence goes on along the minus strand of NC_083101.1, from coordinate 97,670,918 downwards.
ATGTAAAAAATGAAATTAGAGCACTCCCTAACACCATACACAAAAATAAACTCTAAATGGATTAAAGACCTAAATGTAAGACCCGGCACTATAAAACTCTTAGAGGAAAACATAGGAAGAACACTCTTTGACATAAATCACAGCAAGATCTTTTTTGATCCACCTCCTAGTGTAATGGAAATAAAAACAAAAATAAACAAATGGGACCTAATGAAACTTCAAAGTTTTTGCACAGCAAAGGAAGCCATAAACAAGACGAAAAGACAACCCTCAAAATGGCAGAAAATATTTGAAAATGAATCATCGTACAAAGGATTAATCTCCAAATATATAACCAGCTCAGGCAGCTCAATATTAAAATAACAGACAACCCTATCCAAACATGGGCAGAAGACCTAAATAGACATTTCTCCAAAGAAGACATACAGATGACAAAGAAGCACATGAAAAGCTGCTCAGCATCACTAATTATTAGAGAAATGCAAATCAAAAGTACAATGAGGTATCACCTCACACCAGTTAGAATGGGCATCATCAGAAAATCTACAAACAACAAATGCTGGAGAGGGTGTGGAGAAAAGGGAACCCTCTTACACTGTTGGTGGAATGTAAATTGATACAGCCACTATGGAGAACAGTATGGAGATTCCTTAAAAAACTAAAAATGGAATTACCACATGACCCAGCAATCCCACTACTGTGTATATACCCAGAGAAAACCATAATTCAAAAAGACACATGCACCCCAGTGTTCATTGCAGCACTATTTACAATAGCCAGGTCATGGAAGCAATCCAAACGTCCATCGGCAGACGAATGGATAAAGAAGATGTAGTACATATATACAATGGAATATTACTCAGCCACAAAAAGAAATGAAATTGGGTCATTTGTTGAGACGTGGATGGATCTAGAGACTGTCATACAGATTGAAGTAAGTCAGAAAGAGAAAATCAAATATAGTATGTTAATGCATATATGTGGAACCTAGAAAAATGGTACAGTTGAACCAGTTTGCAGGGCAGAAATACAGACATAGATGTAGAGAACAAACTTATGGACACCAAGGGGGGAAAGTGGTGGGTGGAGTGGTGGTGGTGGTGTGATGAACTGAGCGATTGGGATTGACATGTATACACTAATATGTGTAAAATGGATAACTAATAAGAACCTGCTGTATAAAAAAAGAAAAGAAAAAAAAAGAAAAATATACACTGGAAGAGAAGTAGTTTTGGTGTTCAATACTGAACATTTTTATTTGGGATGTTCTGGCCCATGTAACAGGCTACTGGATGTGTTGAACCAGAGCTCAAGGGAAAGGTCTTTCAAGAGAAAGTTAACAGTCAAAAAAATAAGTAAAATTTCTCAGTGAATATGTAGATTAAGAAAAAAGGAAAGCCAGAAAATGACTCATAAAGCATTTCTTTGTACAGAATGAGGAAACATTCAAGCCACCTGACAGGAAGAGGGAGACCAAGAAGTATATGTGAAGTGCAACACAAAAGCCAAAGGAGAAGGCATTTTCATTATAGGAAGTGCGAACTACATGTTCAAATAAGACATAAGAAAGGATTGAGAAAGAGGAGGATTTGGCAATTAGGAAGGAGGTCGAGGGGATCTTTGTCAGAATGCTTTCGGGGGTCTTACATTTAGAGAAAGTTAAGGGCTCACACGATAATATGATAAAACCAATCAGATTGAAGCTTGAGTGAAGTGGAGGAGGAAGCTGTGGTGGAAATCCGGGTATTACAGTTTCATATTGCTGAGGTAGAATGTATCAGCATGTGATCATGGGAGGGGGTTGTGAAGGGGGAATTGGGGTGTCAATCACTGAATTAGGGAGGTGAGGAAATTACCAACATGAGCACTGCAGTCATTCAAAATGAAAGCAGAAGGGGATGGAGAGAAATACTCTTGGACAGCTGTCTTTGACCTTGAAGAATGTAAAGGATTAAACATGAAGATTGATAGAGTAGTGAAAAATATGGGGCAGATTGTAGCTGAAACCATGCATCTCTGAAGATGGGTTTAAGAAGTAGGTCCAGGAGAAAACCTTTGTAGCAGTAAGGATAAATGATTGGAAGGCTAACAATGCCTCCTACTTTGTGATTGTGGTCTCAAAAAGCTGAACAAGTTCTATCTGAGAGTGTGCAACCACAGCGGGATCACCAAGGACAAGGCCAAACTTTATTTTAGGAGAGATTAAAATATTTTAAAAGTTATTTATAATGGAGCAAACTTCCAGAAGGAACAGCAGAAAGAGTTTAGATAAAGGCCAGAAGTTCAAGAAGAAGTAAGCCAAAGAGGAGAACAGCAAACGAGTGAACTAAGGAAATTTCATCTTGGCCAAAGCCCAAAAAAAGGCCAGGATGAGGGAATAAATAGAAACAGCTTCAATTCACACTTTCAGATGGAAATCTGTCATAAATTGTTTTATAGCTGGAAGCTCATGAACTTTCCAAGTGTGGAACTTGTTGCCTAATTTCTGAAATGACTCTTTCTCAGTCTGTGTTAAGTTGAGACAGAGAGATAATTCACACATTTGCTAAGTGTCTGTTCTTGCTGTGAGAAGCAACCTGTATTTGACCATTGGTGTGCCATATTCTTATGGCTGCATTACACATATCTCATGGACATAGCTCTGTACATGCCAAGCTTGTGCTCTACTTCCTAAGCTTATTTCTACATTCAGTCCTAACTCATGTTAATATCTTACACAGATGTGAGTTTTCATAGTCAATTTGAATGGCACAATTGCCATAAAAATTATAGATAGGAGGAACATAGCTTAGAGATTTTTGGCCAACGAACATGACTGAGACCACATTCTATCTTCCTTTTGTTTAACCTGTATGAAAAGATATTCTGACATTCCGTTGAGCTGCTCTGATTTTTTTTAAGTTAATCTGATTATTTTTTCCCCATTTTCTCAACATTGGGTGAGTTCCATTTCTTTTTCTGATTTCGTTAGCTGCCAGAGCACACACACACACACAAAAAAAACAACCTTTCATTTTCCTCTCAAACCATGCACTGACATTTTTTATGCTTCAGCAATCCACACACAGATCACTCCCTCAGCATGGCTGCCTCATTAAGGAATACAGACAGAGGGATTCAGAGCCTCACCTCCCAAAGGAAGAATTAGAGCCGTCACACAGCCTGTCCCCTGGGTTTGCAAGGGAAATGGCTTTACCCCAGCCCTCTCATATTGGCTGAAGCATGTCCAACATGTCAGAATCTGCTTGGATTTACTGACACAGCCCTCACCTGGGAGAGACAGCAAAGCATGTGGGGAGTAGGGGAGAGAAGAGCCGGGTAGATAACCAGAACCTCGTTATTGTCATCATTTGCAAGCTCAGCCTGCTTCAACCTTCCTTAATGGAGTATGAAATGGGAGACACACTATCCCCTGTTAATCAGCATAGCACTTGGCCTGGGTGGCATCACGTTTGGTACCCAAGGTCTGCATCTCAGGACAATGTGAGCAGCAACAATGGTTTGAATTGGGACTTGGGGAGATAATGGAGCAGGGGGAAACCCTCCCTAGCTCAGTGCCTATATGTAAGTTGATCTTCAATCTCTTTGCAGTTATTTCAGGGATTGGACTTCATCACCACGAGAAGGGCCTTCAGCCCTATTGAGGTTGTCATGATGCCTAAAATTATCACAGGGTAAAGGCATTGGAGTCTCCCAGCTTAAGAGCATATAAGTTATCCTCTAAATTGTAGAAATGTGACATGAGACAGATTAATAGGAGAAAATCAAACAGAAGTTTAATAACATGTATACGTGGGAGAGACCCAGAAAAACTAAGTAACTCACCAAAATGGCTAAAATCCTAGCATTGAATATTATCTTCCACTAAAGACAAAAGAATATGTTAAGAGTAATTGTTTGGGACTTCAGAGGGAGGAAAGCTGTTCACATGGAGATGGGAAAGCAAAGGTTTGGTAAACAAATATTTGCTAAGCCATGCAGAGCCAATGGACCACTGAGTAGACCCTGATCTCTAGGCCCTAGCCCATATTCTTTGCAGATATCTCTGGTGATAGCTCTACTCTGGGAACAGTCCCTCCATTTAATTTTTTTTTAGTCACTTAGGGGAAAGGTCAATGTTTCTTCCTTAGTCTTTTGGGCTTTGATCTTTTTTTAGCTTGAAATAATCCTCATGCCAAAGAGATATTTTGGGGTGACAAGTTTTGCTCTGCTACAGCTGCTAAAAAAACACTAAGTGAGGAAAATAGGAGGGGAACTCCTAAAGGTCCAGTTTTACCCAAATGTGAAGGCTTTTCCAGAAATTATCTTGGAGGGAAATGAGATGAGGATTTAGCAGCAAAACTCAGACAGAACCTCCGTTAGATGATAGCTTTCTATTATAGTATGGAGAGTATAAATATATGATAGAAAATATTCATGGGCAAAACAGCATTGGCAATACTTTTATAATAATTAATTGAGAAACTTTCCAGAGAATAATATATTATGTTTATCTCTCGCTTACACAGAGACACTGTGCATGCACATGCATACACAGACATGTACTCTCACTTTCCTTGAAGTCATACACTCACTTCAGGGTCCTTTTTTTAGCGTCTCTCTCAGGGGTCCTCTTTATCGTTCTTTTCCTTCTCTCTCTCCCCCCCAACTTTGGTCTCAGTTTAGTTTCCTAACTCAAAGGATCTCTCAATTGCCCAGGCAAAATTATGAAATAAGCTGATGGCACATGGACTTTGATAAAAACTCCAGGACAGCAATATTGATATGAGATGACCAAGAGGTCATATTTGGAGCTTAATGTGGAAGAAATGTATTGAACTAGTGTTGGAAAGACTTATTAAAACAAATGAATGTTGACTCAGTGTCAGCACATGTCCTAGGTTCTGAGAATGTATCTGTGACTAAGACAGAGAAGAATCTTGCCATCATGGAGTTTTCCTCCTCATGGGAGAAACAGATAACAAACAAGTCAGTATAAAATATAATACATTCTAGAAACTAATAGATTCCATTAAAAAATTACCTGCAATGAGATAAAATTACCTGGAGGTAGGAGGTATAGAATACTTTGAACAGAGAGGCCAGGGAGGCCTTTCTAAGGAGGTGACATTTGAGCTGAGACAGAAAGCTTACACCAATGACAACCATTAGTAATTGAAAGCAGAGTATGTTATCTATATTCCTGAAAAATATTGTCATCTGATCACCTTCTTTTATCTTACAAATGAACACAAATTTCCCTGTGCCTAACGGGCAGAATATGTTTGTTAAATTGAAATCTGGTTAGGTAACAGATAAATCCCGAGATTTCAGTGATTTGAGGCATAAAAAGTTTTTTATTAATTAATTAATTAACTTTTGGCTGCATTGGGTCTTCTTTGTTGCGGATGGGCTTTCTCTAGTTGCTGCGAGCCGGGGCTACTCTTCGTTGTGGTGTGTGGGCTTCTCATTGCAGTGGCTTCTCTTTTTGCGGAGCATGGGTTCTAGGCACATGGGCTTCAGTAGTTGTGTCACGCGAGCTCTAGAGCACAGTCTCAGTAGTTGTGGAGCATGGGCTTAGTTGCTCTGTGGCACGTGAGATCTTCCTGGACCAGGGATCGAACCCGTGTCCCCTGCATTGGCAGGCGGATTCTTAACCACTGCACCACCAGGGAAGTCCCTTGAGGAAAAAAAGTTTTATTTCTTGTTCACTTAAGGTCCAAACCAAGGCTAGAGGCAACTGGGGTCAAGGTGACCCAAAGTAATTTTGGACACTGTCACTTATCTGGCAGAGGGGGAAGAGAAAGCATGGAAGATATTTTAAGGGCCAAGCAGTTCATCACATTTCATTAGCTGGAATTCAGTCACATGGCCATACCCAAAGGTAATGAAGGCTGGGGGAGATCTTCCAGCTGTTTGCCTAGTGATCATTTGATAAAAACTTGCCTAGTCTCTACCCCCAGGAGGCAGTAGGAAAAATTATCTTACACTTTGAAAAGAGCATCTAGATTATTAAAAGGAGGACTGACTAGGCCAAGAGTCCAATAAATATGTTTATTCACTCTAGGGGATGAAGAGCTAATGAATTTTTCAAACATTAGCAATGGTAGCAATAGTAATAATATAATAATGCTTTAATGAACATTAACTCATTTGACCTTCATAACCTCATATGCTGGTTACATAGGCAGAGCAAATGTATTATTTACATTTGAGAAAAATGAACTGAGAACCAAAAAATCTTTTAGAATTGAAAAAATCTAACATAGTATTTAATCTAAATCCACCATGACATAGTTGAGAAAATTCTCATCAAAAGTGGCGATGCAGCTTGCCCCATCTGTAATTAGCCATTGGTCAAACTGAGCCTTTAGTGGGTGTCTTATCACTTATAAAGCAATGATTTCTCTTTGTTTCTTTTCCCTTTAGTAGGGTATGTCGCAACGTCTAAAATAAGTATTAGTCACAGGGGTGTTGGCAAAGGGGAAGGGCTGGTAAAAGATGCAGATTTCTGGGCATAGCACCCAAAAACTGAATCCACAGACCTGGAGTCAGGCCCATGAATTTGCAGGTGCCTGAGAGGTCACCCTATGGAAAACACTGCTACAGTCATTGTCGTAGGCTCTCCTAGGAAGCCCCTGACTCTGCTGTTGGAGATTGGATGTACCTAACACAGACAAAAATAAAGTTCATAATAATAAAAAAATAAAATATGAAAACTTAAAATTTAACTAAAACCCATAAAAATGGGGATATTATCTAATTCCTAGAAATAAAAGAACTTTCTAAATTTAAAGACATGAAACATATAAGATAAAATGTAGTCATGACTATAATATTTCTAATTGTATAAATCAACAATATCAGCAAATTTTCTTAATTTTAAGGTTTTTTGTTATGACTTTATTACTGGTTAGAATGATCACTGGCTCTTCATTCAACAAATAAAAATTATAGAAAAGACAAAGAAAAAATTTAAAACCTGAAATACAAGTACTCTGAGATAATTAACATAAATCTTTAACATATAGCTTTGTGGTCTTTTGTGTACATACATGCTAACATACATGTACCTGTACATACACATATATACTACACAATTGGGAATGTTGTTAATATACTATTATATTGGGTTGGCCAAAAAGTTATTTTGAAAAACCCAGAGGAACTTTTTGGCCATCCCAATATTTATTGAAACTATCAAAAATAATTTTAATAGCATACATAAAATTCAGAAATATAAATTTAACATAATAATCCAAGAATAAAATATCAGACTATGATAACAAAATGGGGAAATAGAATTTAAATGTAATAATTTCTAAGTCAGGAGTCAAGAGACATTGTTACATGTTTTACATTAACAACTAGGGAGAAGAGACTGAATGTGTTGTTTTTTTGACTTACAGGTACCATTTGAAATATTTTTTAACTGGAGTTTGTGACCAATCAATAGCTTAAAAAAAAATGTTCTCAATAGAATAGAATAGAATAGCAGTACACATATAATAGAGTATTATTCAGCTTTAAATATTAAGAAAATCCTGCCATTTGCAACAACATAGATGAACCTGGAAGATACTATGTTAAGTGAAATGAGACAATCACACAGAAGGGCAAATACTGCATGATTCCAGTATGTGCTCATAGAAGCAGAGAATATGATAGTGGTTGCCAGGGACTAGGGGGCAGGAGAAATGGGGAGTTGTTATTCAATGGGTATAAAGTTTTAATTATGCTAGATGAATAAGTTCTAGAGATCTGCTGTACAACATAGGGGCTATAGTTAAGAATACTGTGGACTTGTCTGATGGTGCAGTGGTTAAGAATCTGCCTGCCAATGCAGGGGACACAGGTTCGATCCCTGGTCTGGGAAGATTCCACATGCCATGGAGCAACGAAGCCCATGCGCCTGCGCTCTAGAGCCTGCGAGCCAAAACTACTGAAGCCCGCAGATCTAGAGCCCGAGCTCCGCAACAAGAGAAGCCACCGCAATGAGAAGCCTGCGCACCACAACGAAGAGTAGCCCCTGCTCACCACAACTAGAGAAAAACCGTACATGGCAACAAACACCCAATGCAACCAAAAATAAATAAATAAACAGATTTTTTTTAAAAAAGCCATAGTGCCTCTAAATATATATATATATACATATATATGTATATATATATATATATAGTATTGTGCACTTCCAAATTTGTTGAGGGTAGATCGCATGTTATATGTTCCTATACCACAAAACAACAAAGAACAAAAGGACACAAGGAAACTCTAGGAGGTGTTTCATCTATTACCTTGATTGTGGTGATGTATCACACGTATTTGCACATGTCCAAATTCATTAAATTGTACACATTAAATATATTCAGTTCTTTGTGTATCACTTCTACCTCAATAAATATGCTTTAAAAACTCAGAGCACATCATATGTAAATAATAGTGAGGATAAACTTTATTTCATTGAACATTTTTCATTATATACCTACACACACACATACAAGCCACAATTTGAAAGCTTCTATACTAGTAGACTAACAACAGGATATATAAACAGAACTTCACTGGAGATTGAAGTAATAAAGAAAAAGAAGAGACTAAACCTCCTTTGTAACCTCCCACTTTTTGTTGTTAATGTATAATATCCACAGTCCTCAGAGTTCATCCTATGCCCTCTTTTCTTTCTCACTCTTCAGCTTCTTCTTAGGTAACCTCATAGTTTCAATTGCCATGTAGTCAAGTGTGGTGACAATGCCTAGAACTCTCTCTCAGGCTGCAGACCCACAGCTACCCAACTGCCTCCTGGGTATTTCACTTGCTTCTCACATGAACAAAACTGAATTTATCTCCTCTCACCAACTTGATCCTCCTCTAATGCTCCTTCACTCAGCTTTGCAACTCCAACTACACACTTACCCAAAATGAAACCTGGGAATCATACTGACTCCCCTCCTTTTCTTACCCTATGCTGTCTGGGGTTGGGTTTCCTAGAAACAGAGCCTGAGAGGGAGGTCTTTTGTAGTGACTCTGAGAGCATACTATCAAGAGAAGCAGAGTGAAAGAAACAGGATGGGACAGGGGAAGAAGCTAAGCAAGAACATGGTCTCAACTGGAGACCAGCTCCATTCCCCTCGTCCTACAAGGAGCTCTGGAGCACAGAGAGGCCAAGGCCAGGAGGCCAACCTCCTGTATCCTCATGTCATTCAGTCACAGGTCACAAGCTGCCAATGGGGAGAGGGTTGTATAATCTCCTAGATGAGATACCTCTTGTTCCAACAGTCACTGCTCCACAGAAAAGGGTCACTGTAAGGGATTATCAACCAACACTTACAGCAGCTGAGGGATGGATACACCTGCCAGCAGGTAAAGGGAATCTGGATAAGGTACCAACAGCAAATACAATGACTCTCATAACAAATTCATCACTGATTTATGTCCTGAATATGATCTTAATCTGTCTACCTCTCTCCATCTCCAATATCCTACAAAGTGCTTTCACACTTCTGCTCTTTTGGTTGGTCTGGTTCCTCTGCTTGGGATGCTTTTCTCCACACGTGAATGCTTATGCATCTTTCCAGTGCAAGTTCAAATGTCACCTCTTTTCTATAATCTTTGCTGATTCATCTCTCCTTCTACTGAAATAGTCACTCATTTGTGTTCCTATTTTACTTTATATATTCACCAATTATTAGACTTAGACACAAATAACTCAGCACAAGGAATGATTTCCCCTTTAGATGATGGTACAGCATCTCCTTAGATCAGAGATTGTGTCATTAATTTCTGTATCTGTGGTGTGACTCACAGTCCCTGACACACAGCAGGTGCTCAATAAATGTCTGAACATAACTCTACAGTGTATGTAATGAGTAATGAGCATTGAAGATGAATTGGAAATCTAGTACTGACACACCACTTCTTCCCGTTTCTTCCCTAATGCCACCCATCTGTTAACGCAAGTTCAACTGACCTATTCTCTGTTCCATTTCTTACTGATCTATTTATTTTCTGATATCTTAGAAAAGTTCATGATACCACACCATTTTGCATAGGACAATGTATGAAAGTCTTAGAATAAGTTCTAATTATTTCATATGTGACTCCTTGAAAGCTAGAGCCTTGTCTTATAACTCTGTGTATTGAATTGTGTGCAGTGATAAAAACCGAGGGCTCAATAATTCTTTCTCAATTGGTTATGGCAGGAAATATTGATACTTGGATATGGAGGCTGTGGAGTTTGGAAGAAGTAGTCAAAGCAGAAGAGAGTTTACACAGAAGGTAGATCATCAGCATCAATTACTACCTTCTGGCCTCCAACATGACTGCATGGGTACATCTGACTGTGCACTTCCTAAACCATCTGACCTAGGAGAGGAGTTGCACCTGATTTTTTGTTGAACAACATAGCTGCCTACTGCAGGAAGTGTTGCTATGGACACATGGCCCTTGTTCAAAGTTAGGACACGTGGTAGCCCTTTCACAGTTTAGAAGAGAGAGAGAAAAAAGATAATCCTGTAAACTTGGAAACAGCACTGCACCCTGGGATCTGAACTGATTTTTTCTCTCTCTCATCTGAGTCTGCATGCTGCAGGGCTAGCAGGCAGACTGGGATCAATAAGACATGAGTCCTCTATTAAAGACAACATAAAACATATTTTGGAGGTGGAGTGAGAGAGTGAAAGTCTGGTGTTTGTAGGATTGAGAGACTGATGGAGTCTGTAGCACGAGGACACTGAGAGTAGGTCCTTTTTCTGGTACCTTGCCCACACCCTCCCTCTGTGCCATGGTTCCCTCTGCCCATTGCTCATAGCAATAGGGCATTTACCCAACGGTCTCATGGCTAAACCTGAACTGGCCTGTTAAAGAGGGACAAGAGAGGGACTTCCCTGGTGGCGCAGTGGTTAAGAATCCGCTTGCCAATGCAGGGGAGACGGGTTCGATCCCTGGTCTGGAAAGATCCCGCATGCTGCAGAGCAACTAAGCCCCTGCATCACAACCACTGAGTCTGCGCTCTGGAGCCCGCGAGACACAACCACTGAAACCCGCGCGCCTAGAGCCTGTGCTCCACAACAAGCGAAGCCACCGCAATGAGAAACCCCAGCACCACAATGAAGAGTAGCCCCCGCTCGCCACACTCAACAATGAAGAAAGCCCACACTCAACAATGAAGACCCAATACAGCCATAAATAAATAAATAAATAAATAAATTGGTAAAAAAAAGAGGGAAAGGATATATCAGGTTTTTTTGTTTGTTTGTTGGTTTCAGTATCCATACACTCCTGCTGAGTTTTGGCTTCCCTGTCTGCAAAATGAGGATAATAATACCTAATTCTAGAAAACAATTGCACAGTAAGATTTATGCACATAGTCAGTGTTTAATAAACATTAATGTCTTTACCTTTCTCTGGTTCTCACTGGAAGTTCAGCTCTGATTTGCACGTGTTTTCATGGGACACTCTGCTTCCTTCCTTCCTCCTGGGCTCAACCTAGATTTGAATTGTTTCAGCCTATTTTGGCCTTCCTTTCTTTGGAATCATGTAGCATATGGAGTTATAAACACCATGCAGCACTTGATGGTGGGTCCTTGTTTACTGCACTCTTTTGGCTTCATGCATGTAACTTTGACTTCCCTGGGTAAGGTCCAGAAGCACATTTAGTTGACAACATAAGCTTCTTGAGTATATGGACCAGGCTCATCTGGTATCCCCAGGCCTGAGCGCTGTGCTCAAGAAATATTTGTTTAGATTCCACATACAACTGATATCAAAAAAATGATACAAATGAACTTATTCATAAACCAGAAATAGACCTACTGACATAGAAAACAAACTTATGGTTATCAATGGGAAAATGTCAGGGAGGAATAAATTAGGAGTTTGGGATTAACAGATACACAGATACACACTACTATATACAAAATAGATAACCAACAAGGACCTACTATATAGCACAAGGAACTATACTCACTATTTTGTAATATACTCAATATTTTGAATCACTTTGCTGTATACCTGAAACCAACACAACATTGTAAAAGAAGTATACCTCAATTTAAATAAATAAATAAATAAAACAAATATATGTTAAGTGAATGGCAAAGGAATTTGGCTCTATATTTCAAGGTTTGAGTGGAGAATATTGTTTAAATAATAGTATTTTGGAATATTCAAAGGCCTTTTCAGAACCAAATATGTGAAATGAGTTTTGTTGTACAAAATTCAAATTTCATATCCTTGATAACTAGCTTCATTCTGGGTACTTTGGAAACTTTAAAGCTCCATACATTTGTGAAGTAGCATGGTTCTAATTACTCATATTTTTAATAGTCATGAATTTAATTTAATCTGATTTTGTTGTAAACAACCATAACCACAGGAGAGAACACACTGACCTGAGAGACAGGAGACCAAGGTTTGAGACCTATCTTGTTTCCTCCCTACCCCTGTGGCGGAGTCATATCACTTCCTTTCTCTGAGACTGTTTCCTTATCTGTAAAATACTGTTATCTAATGTCTGTTTGGCATCTACTATCCAGTTTGGGAGCTAAAGTCAACTTGTCAGCATAGCAAAGACTGAAATTTTTGCAACTTTCCAGTCTTCTTTTTTTTTAGTTTATATGCAAGAGTGATGTTATTAATTGCCATGAAAAATATGGCATCAGATGGCAAGGTAAGTTCAGAATAAAAAGCATGGCATTCTTTATATCAAGTAGTACCCAAATCACTGGATTTGGAAAAGATCCATTCAGTTAAGTTCTGCTATAATTTCGATCTCAAATCTCTAAATGTTTAATTTTCACATCACAAAAGGAGTGCTCCTGGGAACCCTAGAGACTTCTAGAGCAATGTTTTCATTTTATAAATAGTACATGGCAGATCAGAGGTAATAAATGACTAGTCCAATGTCACAAGACCGGTTATAAAGCCAGGACTTCGGTCCATCTCTTTAATTTCAAACCAGTGCTCTTTCCAGCATGCCATACCACTTTCTCATATGAACACAATTGCTTATCTAGGTGTACACTACAAAACCGTGTGCTTGCTATGAGCCTGTGAAGATCTAGCACCACACATGAATACCATATGTTTCTTTCTGTTCATTTGTTTGTTTGTTTTCAATTGAAAATAGCCATGCTCAGTAAAAAGCTTTGGGGGAAAGAAAATATAAAAATAGAAAGAATGAAAAATATAGAAACCATCTATTATACCAGTATCTAAACCTAGTTACCAAGTTATATGGTCTCTTCCCATCTCCCTTTTTTTTTTTTTTTTTTTTGCGGTATGCGGGCCTCTCACTGTTGTGGCCTCTCCCGTTGCGGAGCACAGGCTCCGGACGCTCAGGCTCAGCGGCCATGGCTCATGGGCCTAGCTGCTCCGCGGCATGTGGGATCTTCCCGGACCAGGGCACGAACCCGCGTCCCCTGCATCGGCAGGCAGACTCTCAACCACTGCGCCACCAGGGAAGCCCCCCATCTCTTTTTAATATGCATTTTTGTACATAGTCATATACATATGAAACATGTAACTGTATATTTCTCTTGTCATTTAAATTATGTCACAGGTTTTCATGTTTTTCTGTTGTACTCTTCATAAATACCATTTTAACGGCTACATAACATTCTGTTCAATGGGTTTTCTAGTTTATAGAAACATTCTTTACTTTTTGAGCATTTAGGATGTTTACAGTTTTAAAATATATATGAAACACTATAATGAACATCTTTGTGTGTATTTTTTATGCTTTAGATTATTTCTTTACTGCAAATGCTAAGAAGTGGAATTGTTAGTTTAAAGGGTACTGATCAACATTTTAAGGTTCTTGATACATTCAGTTAAACTGCTTTACAGGAAGGTATGTGCCAATTTCCACTTCCACATACAGTGCATTAGAGTGATTCTCTCTATTTTCAAAAAAAGTTCCAGTAAAGAACAAAGAACCTTATGTATATAATGAAAACATGTACAGAATCTTCTCTAGTAGAGAGTGGAAAATGTCCAAACCCAGGAAACAATTGCTGATGACGCATTTCTGGGACCACAAAGTGAAATGGATAAATAACAAAGCAGAGAAATATTTTACAAACACAATTTGAAAGCCTTTTCATATATTGCTTTCTCTATAGATAGGAATATATGAAGTTACTGAGCTTTTCTAAAGATTTTTTTCTTTACTGTAACAAAACAAATGAAGAATCACTTAGACAAAACATCAGTGGAAAAAGCAGTAGTAATTTTTCAGGAAGAATGAGTACAATTTGAGGGCATGGGGACGCCCTGCATTTCTAATCATATGGGCTGAACGAATAAGGGGTAACTTCTACGACCCACTGCTCCTCTTCCTCTGCCCCACTTTGTTTCAGGAAAGCTCTGCAGGAAATAGTTGGAAACAGCAGTAAGCCGGCCATAGGTTCCCCTCTCCACCAACATCTGTGCTTCTCATCCACTTTCCCCCGAGCACTGCACTCTCCCTGACCTCTACAGCTCTTCAGAATGATTCTCAGCACTAAGTACTGGGAAATGAGACTCCGGAGAACTAACCCAATCTGCCTACACGTGGGGCACGGATTGCCCCATGAACCTACACCAGAGTCCATGCGAGAGAACAAGAAAGGCATCACAAGGTCAGAATCTACCCTAGGGGCTCAGCTTAATTTTATATACCTGCTGGGAAAGGGAAAGAGAACAGAGGAGTGCTTCTACTTTGCACATGGTGTGAAAACTGAGAGGTGTAAATATGTAGCCAAATCATACCATGGATATACACATTTCTAATTTGATCCCTGTCTCTACTATATATCTAGTGTACAGATAATACATTGAAGTGGCTTACAGTACCATGTATGTTTATTTCTTTATTATATGACATTTTCAATTGAGAGAAGACACTGGTACTTTCAAAAGATAAGAAATGAAGAGACTGCAGAAAAAATGTATATATTTTATAATTATTATATAATTCTAACTATATACGATTATTTCACAGAGTAATAATATATTTTATCTGTAGACGCATAAGTCAAAAGAACTCTCATCACAATTCCAAGTTCAGGTTCAACACAGCAGTTTTGCCACATGCCAGAAGCTAAGGGAAGCCCTTGGAGATCCAAGCTCTTTAGAAAACATGCACTGCAAGGAGTGCAAAATCTAACCTCGATCCCGACTCTTTGGTCACATACAATCACATGTCTCTCGCATGGGGGAGGGGATAATATACAACCTCCCAAAGGAGCAAGAGGCTACCCATGAATCTACCAGCCAATTTCTATCTTATTCCAGGGTGCCAAGGCTGACCTTTCACCCAGCTCAAAGTGCTCTGCAAGCTCTCGTGAGCAGTGTCTCTTCTCTGTTGCCACTCAGAGGAGGCAGGGGGATTTGGTGATAAAGTGTCCAAGGGCTGACACAGGACAGGAGGACCTGGGAATGTTTATCTGGGGACATCAGATGCTGATGGCTGGCTTCTGACTTCTCCCAACTAGCCATTCATCTCAGTCCACATTCCCAAGGAATTTCCTGTGCAGCCCTCTCAGCAGGCCTAGATCTCTAACTTGCAGGAGATTCCTCAGGTCACCTTGTAGAACTCCATCTTCAGGTCAGCCTGGGCTATAATTGGTCCTGGTTTCTACTTGCTTTTGTGTTCTCTGCTAGCAGCTGAGCTGCATTCACAAGGGGTAGGAAATCTTCCTGATCTTCGAAAACATTAAAGGAAAGAGGAAATCAAAGCGCTCACAACTGAGCTACTGCTCAGGGCCAAGCACTCCACTGATCTGTCTAACTGAAGGGGGGAAGGAATGCACCCATGCTGAAGGGACAGGGTTCTGGGGGGAAGGCTCCATAGATCCCTTAGCTGAAACATGACCTCAAAAGGAAGAAGAGGGATTTAGAGAAGAACTAAGGACAAGGACTTGCTTGTGTGTGTATTCCTTTGCATGTGAAAGGAATACAAACAGATCACAAAGCACTTCTTTATACGTCAGTTCATTCTAGAATTACAACCATGTGTTCTCCTCATTTTATTAGAGAAGTAAACTAAGGTTCAGACCGATTGTCTAAGGACTTAAGGTGTCCCCAGATTGAACTGGTTCCAAAGCTCATGCTCTTTTCCTGGGTGTTCTTGAGCATGGTACAAGTCATGATGAAGTGGACTTGCCTGAAGGCTGTATCACTAGTGGCAAGAGCACCTATGTGTCCAAAACCTTCCCACGTTGGCCACCACAAAGACATTGCTCTTCCCATCCACCATTCTCTATTCCAATAACTGAAATAGCCTCCAAATGTTTCCACAGCTCTACTCCTGGAGAGTCCCAGGACTGCAGTTCAGCAAAAGCCATCTTCATGTCTAGTTCGGCCATGACTTTGTCAAAGAGATTAATTCAAGAAAATGCACCAAGCACCCCAGTCCCAATATCTCTTTCCCCCACTTTTACTACATGTTTTTGAATATCTGCTTGTGATGACCTACAAAAATTCACACTCTCTCAAGTTGAGGGTACTACTTTGCTTTCCCCAACTTCCCAAAGACCATGCTTCTTCCCTTGGAACTTAGCACTATATCTGGTGGCCCTAGTACTTGCCCTCAAGGTTCCAAAAGCTAACTTGCCTGATTGGTTCAAAGCTTGTCTTATAACTTCATCTTCTGTACATCACCTGCCAGAACAAACATCCCCTATAGGAATCATGACTGCAGCCAAGCTCCCATGTTCTCACTTACCTCTAGGTCTGGACACATTCTCTTAGGAACAGAAAATGTAAGAAAAGTGTCTCTAGTCATGTCTTCTAACTCAGGCTTAAGGAAAATGTAGGCATTCTCCACTGTCATCACATCCCACTGCCCTCGGGTCCTGTAGTCTGGAGGTGTCACTATGGACAGAACATGAATAAGTGAGAGTCAACACATAGAACCCTACACATGGCTCAACAAAGGATTGGTTGTGGACTGTCGGCAGAGCACTGAACTCATCTTGTGTCTGACATGAATGAAGGTCACCCAAGATCAGCACCATTCTGGCAGCCCAATTTCTTCGGATTCTGTGAAATAAATACTCCATCAGCCAGCAGGACCAATCTAGGCACAGACTTCCTGCCTGAAACTGAGGGCCAGACACAGGGCTCTGGAACAATTACAGATGTTCCTTGGTACATCCTGTCAACCCAAGAACATAGTTTGAAAAATATATATATGTGTGTGTGTGTGTGTGTGTGTGTGTGTATATATATATATATATATATATATATATATATATATGTACATTTAGGACACAGTTTGGAGAGGTAAAATGTAAATGCAAAAAGCCCTGCTCAGATAAAACTGCTCTCAGATCTGGGTCAGTGGAGCCTCTGTGTGTGTGTGTGTGTGTGTGTGTGTGTGTGTGTGTGTTGTGTGTGTGTACTCACACTCATTCATTTTGGAGGAGGGATGTGGAGGACCAGAAGGTGCTACAAAGGGTAGAAATGGGAACCACGGTCATGTGGGGCCCCTGTCTGGGCTCTGGGTTCTCTGCTTGTACTGCGCTGCCAGATCCAGCTTTTCCCAGGCATCTGAGAGGGACTTGGAAAGTGTCAGGGAAAGTACTGCAAAGTCCTCTGAGGTACAGATCTTAGGCAACAGCCCTGCTTGCCCAGGTCTGAGGGTGGTGCTGTCTCAGCAGCACTTTCTGTATTTAACTTTTGCCTCCCCAAACTGTGTCCTGAGTATAACATAGTAAACCTATTGCTTGCCCTAGAGTAGACACTGAATATAAATGATATTTTTCAAATTGGATAGAATCCTGAGTCTTAAGAAATATTGTAAAAGGCGATAAACCCCAAATCGGGTCCCCATAACCACAGCAGACCCTGATCGAGATCTCATTAATACTCTTTCTACTAATCCTCAAGAATTAGCAAATACAACTCTATCCTGCTGTGAAACACTCCCCACCTCCAGGGTTCAAGTAAAGACTCAGAAAGAAGAGCCAAAGAAGCCTAGTTAAATGTATTTTTGAATCCAAGCATTGAGTAGCATTTCTAATAAGCCCTCTCAGGCTTAATGGGGCTTTCTGACAATTCCCCACTCCAAACTCCCCTATATGCCTCACCATTTATGTCTTATAATTCCATCTAGTAGATAATCAAGGTATCACATTCGAAGTCACTTAAGTTTGAATAGGCTTTTCCAGTGCCCTTTGATGGCTTAAACGTTTCGTATCTGCTATGCCTGTGCCTTTCTGAGAGCTCACTGCTCTAGTATAAGTTGGCTTAGACTCAAATGCAAAGAAGTTTATGTTCTCCTTAGAGAGAAGCTTCTCAAGAAAATCTAAAGCAGTCACCATGGGGCTTTAAATCACTCATCATCGACCTGGTGACCAGACTTTTTCCCTTGGCAGCCATCTCTACCTCTGAAACATCCTAAACCTAGGACTCCTGAGGAGTTTCTAAGAGTAAGAGAGATCTATTCCGTAGCTTACTTCACCTTAGGCAAACAATAGATGCATATTCCTGTGATTTTCCTTTGCAGACAAAGAAATTAAGTTCAACTGGTAGCTCTCCCAATTCTGCCCTCCTAGGGCGCCTGAAACTGACCCCACCCTGGGGAAAGTTCTGGGCCATTAGCTAGCTTATTGTCATGTTTCTCACCAAGAGACAATGCACCTGAAGGTGTCTGACTGCAGAGATCCCTGGAAAGAGAGACTTTTTTAAAGAAGAAGAAAGAGAGTTTTTAAAGGAAGATAGCAAAAAATCAGTTGAATCATGTGTGCAATTGGTCCAAGAGCCCAATGCCCTTAAGACTTGCTGAAGTACCCGCAGGTAGACAGCACCTTCCAGGCAGTTTCTCCACTGCCGAAGAACATTGTGTGAGCCAGGGCATCTACCCCCACCCACACTTATCACGGGCCCTCCCTGATTTCAGTTATTCTCTTGGTCTTGAGCTTACATTCAGCCCTGTACTGTCTGTCTCCTTGCTCTCCCTGAAACAATCGTGGGGAAGGAAGAGTATCCCTAGAACCTGATGCATTAGTTTCCTAGGGCTGCCCTAGCATTGTACCACAAGAGGGGCTGCTTAAAACAAGACCTTTATTCTCTCACAGTTCTGGAGGCTGGAACTCCAAGATCAAGGTGTCAGCAGTGTTGGTTCTTTCTGAAGGCTCTGAAGGAGAAACTGTCCTCTCTCCTAGCTTCTGGTGGTTGCCAGCAGCTCTTCACATTCCTTGGTTTTGAGATGCATCACTCCAATCTCTACGCCTGTTTTCAGGTAGCCTTATTCCATGTCCCCTCTGTGCCACTGTGTCTGAATCTTCCTCTCCTTTCTCACATAAAGATACCAGTCATTGGATTTAGAACTCACTCCAATCTAGTATAATCTCATTTTAACTAATTACAACTGTAAAGACCGTCTTTCCAAATAAGGTCCCATTCTGTGGTCCCAGATGGACAGGAATTTAGGGACAGGGGGACGTTATTCAACCCACTATACCTGGCTTTGGTTTAAACCACCATCAACCCCACTGTTTCTGGTCAATGCTGACTGTGCCAACAGACCCTTCACCATGCAGCTGGGACACTGCCCACTTTCTTCCTTTGCTCACCAACAAACGAGCAACAAATGCACTGGCTCTAATTTGTTCTCTGCCCTTCTCAGAAGTGTTTCTGACCTTTCTCGGTAGCCATTGCTGGATTCATACACTGCCTCAACCACCAAAGCACATGTAAGCCTGCCATGAAGTTCTTGGTGGGCACATAATGAATAAATGAACTAAGTATATAAACAAAAGGCAGCCTATTCTAATCTGACCCTAGATAAAACAATGAAGTAGGTAAAATTTATTCTCAGAATTCCTGTCCCTAGAGGTCCAAGGCCCCCTTCTACTCCAGGTTCCCAGCGTCTTCAACCACATTCAGACAATCTCCCATCCCTGCACCTCTTTGACACCCTGGTCTCCCTTTTCCAAAATGTTCTTCAGGCTACAAAAAGGAAACTAAAGCCATTTGGTACATTACTTCATATTACACTATTCATAATGATCAATGGAATTTCTATTTTAACAGAGACTTTTGATACCATAGCCAAAGCAGCCAAGTAATCTGGGCACTTTGGCCAAGCTAGAGACTTACAGGCAATGATTTGGGTCACTAGTAACCACTTTTATCCCACCCTGGCCCAGTCACTACGCTTGCCCCCATGCAAGGTGTTCTGGACTCTCCCTCTGGAAATAGGCACAGCCCAGGTGCACTCATCTTCTTCCACCTCCTCTGCCTGCACACCTGCTTGTCCAAATGATCTGCTTCTAGTTCTCTCTCCTTCAGGTGACCTTATACCAACTTTTCCATTTTTCTTCCATTCCTTCATTCCCTCTCTAACCCTTGGACAACATTCCTTTTGTCTTAAAAAAAAGGGGGGGCCTTATTGTTTTTGCCCCTTAGGGAAAAAAATTGTTGTCCCTTAGAAAAAATTGTTGTAATTCTAATCATCAGGGACAAGGTCAACATGTTCAGGCTATCTGACCTTTAAAATCACTTTTGGGACAGAGTCTCTATTTTTATTTTCTTCCCAGAGAGTTAGTGATGTGCAGCTCCCAGTTTTTATTCACTGTCCTTTCAGTCAATTCAATCTCAAGAATTAATTTTTTAGTAGACACTGGAAGAAAGGTCAAAAAAAAAGAATAAAACCTGGAAGGGCTGCTCTCTGAAATGCATTTATATGGCATTTCACCCAGCAGGACCTCCCTGGTTCTGTTTTCTGGCCCTGCTCCCCAGAGCTTTGTCCCAGACAGATGGGCAAGCCAAAGGGTGAGCCTCCAAGTGGAAGAGAGAGACCTAGGAATCAACCAGTAGCTGCCAGGTGAAATGACACATGTGAATGGCCCTGGTGAAACAATGGCAGCATTTCTTGTGAGCTTCATCCTGGAGCCCTTCATCATCCAGGCCCAATACAGCTGTACCACGGACCCTCTAGGTAAGCTTTGCACTGGTCTTCCCCATGTAGAAAGCATAAAGGGTCAGTGACAGCACAGATTCCACAGCTGTGTCCATTATTCGTCCTCTGATCGGTGACCAAGGGAAGACTTTTTCATCACCAGATGTGTCTGGTCGATCTACTACTCTAAATAGATCTATACACAACTAGATTCCATGCTATGCCATTATTAGTTGGCTGAGTTGTTAACCATACTTCCTGGGTCTGGTTTTAAAAAGAGAAGTGTAGAATGTAGCCTCTAATCTATGTTTTAAGGACAGCCAAGCAATTGTTGCCCATACATACTGCCTGACATTCCATTTGTAATTCTTATCAAAGACCTCAGACCCTCCCATGTCCATCACAGAGGACTTGTTTATTTCAAACAGAGGTACCATTACACAGAATGACTACTGTTGGGGTCCAAGGTAGGCCACTCCCAAATGTGCCTCAATGGTATATAGATTATTTTGAATTAAAGTTACTTGAAGAAACAGCCAACTTAAAGGGGACACTCTGACTCTCCTTTTTGTCTCCTAGAAAGTAGAAAATATATCTCTCATGTGAAAGGTTCACTCCCTGCATCTGGAGGTAGAAGGACACCCTTATCGCCAAAGATAGGGAACTTAGGACTGACCTAGAAGCCTATAGAAACAAACCCTGTTGCTTCTTTAATTTGCTACCCAAAGCCCAAACTCTGTTTAGATTCTTCACTAATGGGCACTCAAAACCTAAGTTTCCTTGTCCTGTCAATTCCTTACAAATTTATCGTTTCTTTGTCTAAAAAGTATAGTGGCCTGTTTGGGCCATGCATGAATTAAAATGTTTCTTTTTCTCCTGTTAATCAGTCTGGTGTCAATTTCATTATTAGTCTAGCGACTGGAACTCAAGATGTTAAAAAAAAAAAAAAAAAAAAAACTCAAGATGGGTAGAGGGAGAAATTTCCCCAACCCCACCACCACATAATTTATCCTCCAAACTAGGAACTTTTGAGAGAGAACAAAAAGACACCTCTCATTATTACAACAAAACAACAAGCATGAACCAGAGCTGTTCCAGGAAAACCAGGATGTTGGCTACCTAATTCATTGACCATACAGTCAGTTGAAGTAGAAAGTGGAGAAGGAGCATGGTGACCTGGACTTTGTACCAGGGGTGTCCCAGGCCATTTTACCTCTGGTGTTATATCCCCTTGAATTAGGAATAGAACTTCTGGTTTGAGAGCCCTAAACAATGGACTCAAATAAAGGCATCCAGCACAGCAGACCATTAAGAAAATCATATGCCAGTGGTAACGGCCAGAATCAAGGCTGTGGGAAGACTTATAATGGAGTCAGAGTTGGAAACAATAAGGGGAGACTTAGGGCTTAATCTGAGCTTGAGGAAGTAGAGACAACGAGATGTAATATTAAAGGAAATAAAGGTAAGGCATCCCAAACAAGAAGGAGTGCTCAGTGATTCAGAAAGAATATTGAAGAAAAGCACCTTCCTACGAAAGAGAGGGAAAGTTGGGGAGTCAAAAAAGTAGATCAGCTTGTGAAGGGCCTCCATGTGGAGAGGAAGTACAGCATAGTTGCTGAGAGCGAAGGGCATGCATTCTGGACTGCCTGACATTGGACCCTAGCTCTACACTTCCTAGGTGTGCGATATAAAGTCTTTGCCTTGATTTCCTTATCTGCATAATAGGGATAATGAAAGTATCTTTTCTTAAAGGGTTGTTGTGATGATTAAATGACTAATATATGCAATGCACTTAGAATTGTTAGAGGTAACTGAGAGTCATTAAGGATTCTAAGAAGGCAAGTGGCAGAAAGAAAATACTCAGGGATGATAA
This sequence comes from Lagenorhynchus albirostris, assembly GCF_949774975.1. NCBI lineage: Eukaryota > Metazoa > Chordata > Mammalia > Artiodactyla > Delphinidae > Lagenorhynchus > Lagenorhynchus albirostris. Next base: position 97,648,179 of record NC_083101.1, on the reverse strand, counting down.
TCAGTGTTCTAGGTTTAGAATGAATGGAGAGTGGGTAGAGTAGAAAGAAAGAGAATAGCCAGGAGGTTATACTGGTCCAGGCCATGTGAAGATTGCAACCTCCCTCCCTCTGCATTCATCATGAAGATATTACAGTTTTCTGACTGAATCATGCCTTTAAACAGGATAAACTCTGCCTGGCATATCTTCCCTTCCTTCCCCCTCCATCTTTACCTAGAAAACTCTTCTTTGTACTTCAAGTCTTATTAAGGGATCACCACTTCTAGGAAGCCTTCCAGATTATTCTCCACTTGTCTTCACCCCAGATCCATTTTCTAACCTTTGGTCCTGCTCTGTGCGGGTGGCTGACCCCTAGAGAATGCATTGTGTAGGCTCCTTTGACAGTTGACTTTCATCTGGGTTTTGCTGATGAGAGATTCCAGCAGGAGATTGCAAGGTAGAAGGAGAAAGAGGTTGGAGTATTTCTTCCTTGCTCCCCACCCCCTGTTTTAGAGTCTAATATCTGATATCTATCAAAAACTGCATCCTCCAATGCTGCACACCTCAATGGCGGCCACTCCTCCATAGTTCCAGCTCTCATGGGCTCTGGTAAATGGGCTTTTCTTTGACCTTTCAGCCTAAGGTGTTAAGATCTTCCCATGATTGCTGGACTCCTGGTGCCTCAACGCCTGTTTTTGGCCTCTTTAACCCTGTCCATGCCTCTCTAAAAGTCCCTCCCAGAAAGTTCACTCAGTTGAACCATATAGAGTGAAGCTGATATCCTGCCAGGATCCTGACTTCATATTTTCCCTCTTGAGCAACTTTTATGTACACTTCTTTTTTTTCTTCTGTAGCATCCTCTTCTTACAGCCATCACAGTAACTGTTATAGGGTGTTGTAATAGTTAGTTCGCTTGTCCATCTCCCCTTCTAGATTGTTAACTCTTTAAAGACATGTTTTTGATTATTGTGCCTGGCACATAGCATTCAATGAACGCCTAGATCCACTTACTTCTGACTTAACAGTTTCTAATTTAATGTTATAATGTCTTTCTCAAAAACAGCTAAAGAGGGAAAAACACTTGATGTAATACAAACTCAATAAATAATAATATAAACATAGAATTATATGACTTTTGTGTTTTGCAAACTGTTTTTATGTCCATTGAGTTAATTGTCACAACAGCTTTATGAAAAAACACATTCAGCTAAATAATAGAACCAGTTGCTGTAAAGTTAATACGTTAGTGGAAACTATGGTCAAGGACCAGGTGCAAGAAACAATCAGCCTGGATTCAGATACTAGTTCTACCTCTTTTCCATTCTATAACCTCACACACTACATAAAGGCTCTGTGCCTTAGGGTCCTGCTTACACACAGAGGAAAATAATAACCCCCACCTCATAGTGACCATTGAATAAAGTCATAATTGAAAAGCACTAGAATGGGATCAGATATATAACAAAAGCCCAATAAATATTACTTTCTTATTCTTGATAAAACCACTAATCTCATGAAGGTGTACAAGAAAATACTTCTCAGTTTTGCAACACAAACAGCTTCTTCTCCTAATATAAATGCTAACTTCACATCTCAGGAAGAAAAGTAGAGATAATACCCTGAGAGGGTTTGAGTCGAAAGTCTCCTAAACTCATAAAAGCCCCCCAACTTCACACTTCAAGTTTTTCTTCACACAGACCTTAATACCGCTTGGGCATTCCTTGAACAGACATTATTAAGCACATTCTATCTGTCTGGCCATGTGAGATGTATTACAATCTCTTTCATCACAAGAGACCAGGAGGTAGACTGAGATTTGGAGGAACACTGTGCTGAGTCCAAATCCTGGCTCTGCTCCCTTGGTGGACATGAAGAAACCAGGTAAATTTTCTAAGTCATATTTTTCTCACCTGAAAAGTTATAAAAATAACACCTACTCAAGGGCTGTGGTTAAGAGTAATTTACACAACAGGTGCCACTTAGTAGCAATTCATAAATGTTATTTGGATCCTCTCCCTTCTAATTGAAAGGACCCCATGGGGAGGACCAAGTGACAAAAGAAAGCTGGGCCACACGGAGGGGGCTTCCTTGCTCTGTCTGGGCTCAGCAGCACTTTTGTTCCAGAACATTCCTACTGTGAGCATGTGCAGGGTCTTCACTTCCTTATCACCCCTCCCCTCAAGAAAGAAAGAGCAGCAGAAGTGAAGGAATCCTGTAAACTTTTATCACCTTGACCCTCAGATTGTGGTTCCAGTTACACTTCTTTTCGAACATGTCAGTCCTAGAGCAGAACCAAGCTAAGAGATGAAGGCTGGTCGGTGTGGGTTTTGTGAGCCCAAGCAGGTTGAGGAGAACGTCAACTCATGGGGTGAACCAGTGTGAGTATGAGAGCACAAGCCGCATGAGGTGGGGGTCTGGGTGGGGTGGCCAGGGTGAGGACTCAGCTATAAGCAGGTGAGGAAGCCGTGTTAGCAAGGAGTAGCCTGGTGTGTGGGGTCAGAAACTAAGCAGAATGAGAAGGGAATCCACACTGGGGGTGGCCAGCGTGGGGTGTTAGACTCAAGTGGGTTAAGGAAGGTGCCCCTGTTTGGGACAGCCTAATGCAAGGTGTTGAACCTGAGTAGGCTGAAGGAGCATGACCCAGCACGAGATACTGGAGCCAAAGCTCGTAGGATAGGCTCCACATCAGAGGAGACTGCAGCAGTGATGGGAGGTTGGTCATATACAAGGTGAATGAACAAATACACAAATATATTAAGGATAGTAAAAGCCATATCCCTCACTAGAGAACGAAGGGGGTTACAATATGGAAAGAAGAAAAACTAGAATGAACCCTGTGGTGCTGGCTTGGAATTAGAAATATCACACAGTGTTTAGATATAAACGTGAATCATCTTGTTGGGGTGTGTTTGTGTGTATTTATTCCTAGCTCTGTCCACAGAGAGGTTCTGGAGGGGCAGTGACACCCGCAAAGCAGTGCACACAACTAATGCCCATTTCTTGACTTCTAAATACCATTTGTCACTAAAAGGAACCAAAGTTCCTTGGAGAAATGGCTGATTCCAGGGCCAAGATGACAAAATACAAGATGAGTTAGAATATCTGGTTGACCCACAAAGCAAGGAAATACAGGATGATTGTGACATATTACAAGCACATACAAGTCAGCTTGAAGGAATTCTACTGGACAAAACTGGGAGAATTTGAGCATCAGAATATAAATGGGGTTATAACCCATTGAATAAACCAGAAAACCAATAAATAAATAGATAAATAAATAAATGGAATGTTTGATTAGAAACAGGACATTTACAGATTTTCTAAGTAACTCTGCACAAAACATGCATTAATTATAAAGAGGGAAAGTGTAACATTACAGTAAAGTACATTCAGATGGCAGACACCGTCTGAATCACGTGATGAAATTTACTTTACCAAAAATGGTACAGGGGCTTCCCTGGTGGCCGCAGTGGTTAAGAATCCGCCTGCCAATGCAGGGGACACGGGTTCAATCCCTGGTCTGGGAAGATCCCACGTGCCACGGAGCAACTAAGCTCATGCTCCACAACTACTGAGCTTGTGCTCTAGAGCCCGTGAGCCACAACTACTGAGGCCTGCACTCCTAGAGCCCATGATCCACAACAAGAGAAGCCACTGCAATGAGAAGCCCGTGCACCACAATGCAGAGTAGCCCCCGCTGGCCACAACCAGAGAAAGCCTGTGCACAGCAACGAAGACCCAACACAGCCAAAAATAAATTAATTAAATATTTTTTTTTAAATTGTACAAATTGAAATCTTGAGCCACGTGATAGGATACAAGAAGACCACAGCCTCCTGTCTGAGATACTCCTGAATCTAATCTTGAGGAAACATTCAACAAACTCAAATTGAAGGATATTCTACATGATAACTGAACTCTAAACTTCAAAAGAGTAAAGGTCATGGAAGTCGAGGAAAGACTGAAAATGTTCTAGATAGAAAGAGACTAAAGAGGCATGTGTAAAGGCAGGACATGATTCTGGGCTGGATCTTCTTGCTGCGAAGGACATAATGGGGCAGCTCAGAAACTTGAATGGGGTCTGAGGACTAAACGGTAATCACGTTAATGAGATAAACAAGTTTTGGGGATCTAACATACAGCCTGGTGACTATAGTCAACAATACTGGATCGTACGCTTGAAGGTTGGTAAGAGAATAGATCTTAAATGTTCTCACCACACACAGAAAAAACTAATTATGTGAAGTGACAGAGGTGTTAACTAACATTGTAGTAATCATTACACAACATATGTATATCAAATCATCACACTGTACACCTTAAACTTACTTATGCAATGTTATAAGTCAGTTATATCTCAATAAGTCTGGGAAAATCATAATCAAGTACCAATGATACTTGATGGTACCAATCAAGTACCAAAAATCATAATCAAGTACCAATGATTTTCCTGATTTTGATGGCTGTTTGTGGTTTCTTAAGACACTACCCTTAATAAAGAATTTAGGGGTGATAGGACACAAGGTCGACAACTTACTCTTAAATGGTTCAGCTAAAACAAGTTATTTTAATTGTACTTGCAAATTTCCTGTACATATGAGATCATCTGAACATTTTTTTAAAAACTATATACTGAAAATAATTCTACAGCTAGAATTGTAAATTCTATTCATGGGAAAGAGTGGTGGGCCCTGCCTTCCGCAATTACGTTATATATATATATATATATATATATATATATATATATATTTTAAGATTTTTTTTGATGTGGACCATTTTTAACACCTTTATTGAATTTGTTACAATATTGCTTCTTTTTTTATGTTTTGGTTTTTTGGCCACGAGGCATGTGGGATCTTAGCTCCCCAACCAGGGATTGAGCCCTCACCCCCTATATTGGAAGGCAAAGTCTTAACCACTGGACTGCCAGGAAGTCCCCCACAATTACAGTATATCTTAAAGGTTTTCTTTTTCCCCTTTCATTCTGTTGTGCTAGTATCAGCTTGGTCATGTGTGTTTAATTTTACACCCTGTGCTGAGAATGTTTTAAATCAGATAAGAGGGCTAAGAAGGCAGAGTAAGGGTGAAATAATACACTCCAGTTACCTTTATGGATTTCCAGGGCCCTGAAAATGCAAACACTTATTCTGTTGAACCACCCTCCAACTTTGTCCATAACTGAAGGGATCATGGCTACTTAAGAATCTGGCTCAGTAATTGTTTCCATAAACTATGCACTGCAGCCCTTGCTAGACACACTTGGCTCTGGCCGCCGGCATCGCTAACACAAACCCTCACAAGGTCCAATCAATGGTGCAGCCTCCAGATGAATGACCCTTGGTAGGGCATTTTCAAAATTTGAATTCAACTTTTTATTTCATCTTGAGAACAACTGCCATGCTGTTGCCTCAACCCCAAACCGTTCATGAAGAGGGAGTTTTCCAGGGAATCTAAGGCACAAGCAGAGAGAAGACTAGGTTTAAATTCAGATAAAAATCCCCGAGCATCACAACTCTTGTCCAAATGCGTTTCATTTGATCTGTAATTCTGGGACCCAGAATTCAGGAGGAAACCCATCTCCTGTTTCTGCCACTTTAGAGCTGGATAAGGTCGATAGTGGGGAGAGGTGAACTTTTTGGTTTTGAACCATCTTAACATCTGAAGAGAATGATTTCAGAATTTAGAAATAATAGTAATAGAGCATTTAAATGAAACAACTTTAAGTTTCTTAAACACAAAACTTATGCTTCCTATGATTTACTGCAATCTGAATCAAACAAAAAACAAAAACACTCATCTAGAGCCCCTGCTTGGAACAATACCCAGCAAAAAGCCCCCTGGAATGTACAGACATAGGAATAGAGTCCATGCTGTAGCCTGAGTAATTACTATGGAGTCAGACAGACAGGGGTTCAAATCCCAGCTCTGCCATTTACTAATTGCATTCAACAGTTATTTTAATCTTCCTGAGTTTAAATTTCTTCAACTATAAAATTGGAATTTAATTAATACTACCTGCTGTTCAGGGTTTTTAGAAATATTTTAAGATATTCAATGTGTAAGACACTTAACAGAGCACCTGACTCATAATAGGCATCAGCAGAAAGGAGCTACTCTTATAATCATTATTGTATCATTTCATTAGGAAAGAATGGGCTATGCTATAGTGACAAATAAGACCCAAACTCTCTTACCATAATAGAGGCTTATTTCTCACTCATACCAAGCGTAATGTGTCTCAGGCAACCTTGTTCTATCATGAGTTATGCTATCTTAGCCTCTAAAGTTGCTGTGGCAGGGACAGAGATAGTGGAGGGATTCTAAGAGCTGACCTGAGAGTGGGATATATTTCTTCTGTGCTCACAGACCATGGACAAGAACTCAGTCTTGTGGACCTGACCTAATGGCATGGCATGTAGTCTTCCTGTGTGCCAGGAAGTAAAGGGTGAGTGGGCACATAGCAGTATCTCTTCCACAATAAGCAATAAACAAGAATCTGTAAGCAAATAAGATCAATAAGCAAAGGTCAACTGAGTTAAAGACCTTGAGTAGCATAGGAGAGACCTATGTTTTTATTCTGAGAGACAGAATGTAATCAGCATCATAAAAATGCAGACATATTACTTTGAAAACAGGAGAGAAGAGAACTGTCTTCAGAGTGGGAGCAAAAGAAGGATTTCATGGCAAAGGAAGCATCTGAGTTGGACCTTGAATGATACATAGGACTGGACACAGTCAAGAACAGGAAGATGCTCAAAAATATATGATGTTTTGTGAACACTCCCACAACCAATCACACAGTTCACAATTTTTAGCGTGTTTCCAAGTGGAACCTAATTTCCTGGGAGAATTCAGAATATTCACACTATTTCATCCAATATTAGCAAGAGGTAAGGAAAGCTAAAATGGTACCAAAAGACCTAACATATGAGTTGTGCAGAGTGTGAGCCTTCATAAACCTAGTTGCTGTTCAAGTGTTGGTGTGTGTTCTCCATGGGCTTGTTAGGGGAACCATCGACTGAAACTGCCCCTCCTGGCCAGGCCTGATAGTAACCACTTGCATGACTTATCTTACAACAGGGGTCCTGGTAAGGAATGTGGAACTAACAAGCTACCACCAACTGGAATAATTTGGGAGAGGTCAAAAGGAGAGAGGAGATGCCAGTCCATGTGTCCTACCAACCTCCCAGAATCATTCTCACTGGAATCCATCTTGGCCGAGCGATGCATGCACCACCAGGAAGGACCCTGAGTCAGAGTGATTGGCCAGAGACAAATGGAAACTTACCCCTGACACTGCAAGCCACGTGGCAGAGCAGTCCTCCTGGGTTCCCTGACACCGCTACTCTCCGCCTGGTCACCCCATCTCAATAAAGTTTCTTGCTTTGTTAACATGTGTGGATCCTCGGACAATTCATTTCCGAGTGTTAGACAGGAGCCCACTCTCAGGCCCTGGAAGGGGACCCCCTTCCTGCAACAGGCTCAAGGGAATACTGGGGAATTTTCTAGGTGTTCCAGTTATCTATTTCTGTGTAAAAAACTACCCAAAACTTAGCAGTCTGGAGTTCAGGTAGGGTTCTTTGGGTGATTTTTCTGTCCCAGGCACCATAGATGAAGTCCATTTATGGGTATTCAGTTGGTGGATAGGCTGATCTGAAAGGCTCAACAGGGCTTTCTTCACATGTCTGGTGCTTTGCCAAGGAGGCAAGGCTCAGCTAGGACTGACCTCCTGAGTGAAATGCCTTGGCCTCTCCGTCATGGTAGCCTTGAAGTAATCAGACATCTTACATGGTGGCTCAGGGCTCCAAGAGCAAGTCTTCTAGAAAACAAGATGAAAGCTGCATGGCCTTTGCCGTATCAAGTCCACCATGTTCTATTGGTTACAGGAAACCATGGGGTCTAGCCCTGTGATATTGTGATTTATCAGAAATACATATTTGGTCATTCAGATGACTAAAATATATTTCTCATATATATTTGGTCTTCCTCCACAGTTCCTGGCTCACATCTCCCCAAACACTTGGAATTTCCTAAATGAAGAGAGTGGTAAGGTTGTCTTTTGTTATGCAAATGAGGTGACTTGGAAAGCACCTAAGGATGGGGGCTGGTTGCTGGTGGAGCCAACCTTGTGATTAGAGGGTTGGAACTTTCAGTACCACGCCCCCCAACCCAATCCCACCTCCTGAGATGGGAGAGGGGCTACAGACAAAGTTCAATCACCAGTGGTCAACAATTTAATCAGTCATGCCTATGTAATAAAGCCTCCATAAAAAAACCAAAAGGATGGGGTTCAGGGAGTGTCCAGGCTGGTGAACATGTGAAGACTGGAGAGAATGGAGAGCCTGGAGGAGGCATGAGGTGGCACGCCCCATTCTTTGCCCTGTGCATCTCTTCCATTTGGTCATTCCTGAGTTATATCCTTTTATAATAAACTGGTGATATGGTAAGCAGTGTTTCTCTGAGTTCTATGAGCTGTTCCTGTAAATTAATTAAACCTAGGGAGGGAGTCATGGAAACCCCTGATTTAGTCTATCAGTCAGAAGCACAGGTGACAAGCTGGACTTGCAATTCGTGTCTGAAGTGGGAGGCAGGGAGTGTAGTGGGCAGTCTTGTAGGACTGAACCCTTAACCTGTGGAATCTGGTGTGATTCCAGGTACATAGTGTATGAATTGAGTTAAATTCTCAGACACCAGTGAGTGTCCAAGAATTGCTTGGCAGTGGTATGGGGGAATCCCCCCTACACATTGGAATTAGTCTCCAAAGCACCGATTCAAGGAAATGGTAATTAGATCCCATCTCTTTTTTTTTTAACATCTTTATTGGAGTATAATTGCTTTACAATGTTGTGTTAGTTTCTGCTGTATAATATAGTGAATCCATATATCCTCATAGCCCCTCTCTCTTGCATCTCCCTCCCACCCTCCTTATCCCACCCCTCTAGGTGGTCACAAAGCACCGAGTTGATCTCCCTGTGCTATGCAGCTGCTTCCCACTAGCTATCAATTTTACATTTGGTAGTGTATATATGTCAATGTTACTCTCTCGCTTCCTCCCAGCTTCCCCTTCCTCTTCCCCTTGTCCTCAAGTCCACTCTCTACGTCTGCGTCTTTATTCCTGTCCTGCCCCTAGGTTCGTCAGAACCATATTTTCTTTTTTTTTTTTTTTGAGATTCCATATATATGTGTTAGCACACAGTGTTTGTTTTTCTTTTTCTGACTTACCTCACTCTGTATGACAGACTCTAGGTCTATCCACCTCACTACAAATAACTCAATTTCATTTCTTTTTATGGCTGAGTAGTATTCCATTGTATATATGTGCCACATCTGTCGATGGACACTTAGGTCGCTTCCATGTCCTGGCTATTGTAGTAGAACTGCAATGAACATTGTGGTACATGACTCTTTTTGAATTATGTTTTTCTCAGGGTATATGCCCAGTAGTGGGATTGCTGGGTCATATGGTAGTTCTATAGCCATCTTTAATTGACCACACTGGGGTTTGGAAGGTTTAAAACATAGAGAGCTATTTAAAAATTAAATCATCAAATATTTCTTGAGTCTTTCCTGTTTGTAGGGTGTGGTTCTAGGAAATATACGTAAAGCTGGTGGGAGTCAGTCTGTAGCAGAAGTTCAGCCAGTAATATAGGGTCTCGTGGCTGGTTCCAAATAGTAGGGTGAGCCCAGCCAAGCCCCTCCCTTTCTCCATGCATCAGTAACCATATCTGTTGCATGGGTGTGGTTATCTTTGCCCTGCCAATCTTTGAATTCATGGAGAGTGAATTAAATGGGTGGAAAACGGCTTAGAAACAATGTGAACTGCTCTACAGACAAGTACTGTGTTACTACCAGTCATAGAATTTACCCTCGGGGAATGAATTGCCTGGTTAGGAAAGTGAGACCTTTCTGGCATAGAAAGTAGTGTGAAGAATACAAGAGAACATGTGATCAAGAAATGGGTTGTGAGGCTCCAACTACAAAGATGGCAGGAGGAAGAGAAGGGAGACACTGGTATGAGCCACTGGGGAAGGACTGCCCATACGTCAGACTTCTTTTCCATTGAAGAGACAAGATGTATTTGCAACTCCGAGGGAACTCTGGGAATTAACATTCTTAACATGCTTGCACACACTGCTGTTTTGTTTGGGGATGACTCTTCATTTCCAGCTACCAAGTTGGCTTAGAGGTTGCCCTGCTGCAACACTGCAGGCCCCGCCTCTGCATCACAGTACACAGCAACCACACACAGACGCACTATGACCAAAGCTCTTGACGTGGGTCAGCCTCTGAAGTCTTCAGACCTCCACACTGCCTGCCGGCCCTCAGCTTCACTGTCTTTGCAGGACTCTGAGTCTAAAGGGCCCTGGAGCCTCTCCTCAGGTCTTCTCTTTGATCTCTGATATCTGCTTCTGGGTGACAGCTTCTGGCAGTTGCATCCCCTTTGTCTAGACAGGAGGAGCTCAGTTCTTGGGGACCAGCTTCTGGGAGAGGCCTGTTGCTGCTGGCAGCTGGCCAAGCTCCCAGGATGGCTCTGGGCATGGCTAGAGACACTTTGGCTCTGGTCTAGGGGTGGGGTGGGGTGGATAGCAGGAAAAGCTAAAGGCCAGCCCAAAGGTCCCCTGTCCTGAGGCACTGCCTCTGGCTCTGGCTCCCAAAAGCTTTGTTAGGTCCCATCCGACTGCCTGCGGCCCAGGAGCACACCTCTACGCCAGCACTCTGATCTCCACCTGACTCATGGTCTCCTACCGTGAGGTTCCTCTAACCCAGGGGCATCCAAGCCCATACTGGTTAGAGGTGCTCACAGCCAGTTTCCAAAAGGGGACTGATGGGAATGACCCAGGCCGACACACCACATAGGCCATCACAAGTGAGATAACTAAGGCTCAAAGAGCTAAGCAACCCTAAAGTCACAGAGCTGGGACAGGGCAGAAATCAGACTCCTAGAGCCCAGGCAGTCACTCTGCCCAGAAGCTTCCACCAGACACCTGATCGGTTTTGTTCTTTCTCTGTTTTGCTCCCTCTAAGAAGATTGATTGAACTCTATGTGAATAGACACTTTTACTCAAATCCTCTATTTTAAGTTCCATGTTCCTTGTTAGTCCTGCATTTTCTAAGGCCTCCTTGGGCTCAGTATTCCTTCTCTGCGTTTTTCTAGTCTCCTGTATTCTAGATATGCCTTCCATGTCCCTCCTGTCAGTCCTTAGCGTGATGGTGCTGTAATTTTCCACTTCTCTGGGACTCAGTTTCTTCAGTGCTAAAATGGAGACACGAGCTTCATGTGTGTGCACACATGTTAGAAAACTTTACTCTGTGTTTTATTCAAAGTTCTCAAAATCTTTTTGCTACTTCTCTTCTACATCCTTTTCTGTGGCTTCCTGGGTCTTTTGGCATAGATGACTAACTAATGGGCCAGGCACTGACATGGGCCATGTGAAGACTGGCAAATGCCTAATGTTCTCCCCTTCCTCTTTTATCACATGGCTTTTTCCTTCTTGTATACATTTTGGTGGGGACATAACTGGTCCTGCCAGCTGGGAGCCAACTTGAGTTCTTCTATAGAACCGTTTCCCTTCCAGTGCAGAGGGCTTCCTGGGCAAGAGGACATGCCTGGATTTCATTTATTTATTTATTTATTTAACTTTTTGGCCGCACCATGTGGCATGTGGGATCTGAGTTCCCCGACCAGGGATCAAACCCACACCCCCTTCAGTGGAAGCATGGAGTCTTAACTGCTGGACTGCCAGGGAAATCCCTGGACTTCCTTGAGATGCTGCACATGAGCTGGATAGTCATAGACACCCATAATCCACCCCTATTTTCTTAGGGTCATCTGCCTTTAATTCTTCCAAGCCAAACGCTCTGCCAGCCTGAACTTCACCATGATGCGTGACAGCAGGCTTCTTACCACTGACATCGTAGGTCCTTGTGCAGGGTGAAGGCAGTTCTGTGGTTCTGGCCTCATGTCTGCAGATTTCCTAGCTGGCTGGTTGAACCCCATGGTCATTGTTTCCAGGCCTTGTGGAAGCAGGGCTTACAATCACGCCATTTCCACCAGTGCCATGGCCTCCCAGACCTTTCCACGAGGAACAGCGCTGAGAAGAAAGTTCCCTGAGGTTTTGATCTCGGGTGGCCTTGGCCTGCAATAGCTTGAAGCAGGGTTTTGGTTCCTGGCCAGAGACTGAAGGCAGGCCATGGCAGTGAGAGCCTTGAATCCTAGCCACTAGACCACCAGGGACCAGTGGCCAGTGACAAGGCCCTGGCCTGTTTGTTAGTTGTGTAGAAATGAATTTCCACATAGAGATGGAAAGTAGTGAAACAAGTAAAGTGTTTATTAGGAGGAAAAAGAGTACGTGTGGATAGACACACGGGCGGGCTCAGAGAGAGCCATGCCTTCCTGGTAGTCTGAATCACTTTTATGGGGCATTTCTTCCGGGTTTCCTTTGACCAATCATTTTGACTTGCCTAGTTCTGAGTCCGTATTTGGTATATCTCAGGGTCCTCTCATGTGTGCACATGCATCTCTTAGCCAAGATGTATTCTAGTGAAGAGGCCTATGGGTAGGTCAACATCACTTACTATGAGGTGATGCCCCCTCCCTTTTGACCTCTGAGGAGCCTTTCTGCGCATGTACGGTCAGGAAGGTCTCCTTGACCACGAGAATTAGAAATATGTAGTTTTTTACCTCTTATCTGTGCAGGTATCAGCTTCTCCTCCCTCCTGCTGTTCAACCTGAGGCCCATCTATCTCCTACCTTCGTGTCTGTGAAGCTTAAGTGGAGGACAGTAAAGGGCCCAAGCAATGAAAACTGGGGTCAGCGTTACTATTACTATTATTGTTGTCAGGGAAGGGTCTTTCTTACCTTAAACAAAGTAAGACGGCAGCCTCTGGACTCAGACCAAGCTGAATGTAGATCCTAACTCTGGCATTTGCAATAGTATCTTGGGTGAGTCATGTGGCCTCTCTGAATCACAGTTTCCTCATCTGTAAAGTGGGTAAATGGGTACCGACCTCACACGATTTTATGAAGTTCAGAAGAGATATGAATTGCCTAGGAGAGCAGACATTCACAGAGGTTGAAACCGAGCAGGACCCTGTGGGGCTCATGGGCACAGAGACCTTTTGGCCCCCATTTCTTGTAAGCAAGACTCCAGCCGCCATGATCTTCCCTGAGTTCCAAAGGGCAGATATGAACAGTTGCTAATCAAGGGAAGAGCAGCCACGAAACCACCTGAGGCAAGATTAAAGCTCATCAAGATTAGGAGACCCTGCAAACACCCTAATCTTGTCAGCAAACCCACCCTTGGAGACGACCAGACCCAGTGTTGTGGCCGGTTTTTGAAACTTGGCAGACGAAAGAAAAATGCAAGACTGTTACCGCCTTGATCCTTATGGCATACCCCTGACCACGAGACCCGACTATAAGACCTCTCCCTATCCTCTAGGGAGGGTCACAGTGCTTGAGGCATTAGCCTGCCGTGTCCCCTCTTTGCCTGGCGAAGAATAAAGCCATCCTTTCTTCCTCCTCCAAAACTCTGTCTCCATATCTCATTTTGGCATCAGTGTCCAGAGAGCCAATATTTTTGCATCAAGGTGAATGCCCCTCCTTTTCCCCTGAAGGAGTGACAATTTTGTCAGCATGCAGGTGGATGGGCTAGGAGATATTTGGAGGCACAAAGACCCCCAAAGGAGAGCTTGAGACACAGTACATGGGCAACCACCTCGAGTCTGCCAACTGGCCCACCTTTCCAAGGACCCAAACCTTCTCCTCCAGGGAAAGAGCTCTCCTGGCCCTTCCCCACTGGGACTCAGTGAAGAGAGTAGCATTGTTCTTATTGACAGGGGCCAGACGAGGAGTCTGTCCAGGTAAGTCTATGGACACAGACCTGCAAACCAGAGAACAGTCAGCCCTTGAAGGGAAGAATCCTCCCAGAAAACAGAGTCACTTCCAGCGTACCCTCTCATCAGTCAATTAACTGAGAGAGGCTCGGGACTGCAAAAGTAAGCTCCCCCCGACATCATTAGCCCCTCCACATGCCCTCCCCACTCCCGCCTCGCCACCCAGAGCCTCAGTTGGATCTTTGGTTGTGTTGGTCTCCCCAGCAAAACAGTGAACTCCTCCATGGCCAGAATTTGCCTCTCTGCCTCCCCAGAGCCTCCTGCAGGGCCCAGCACGGCAGAGACACTCCATAAATGTTTGCTGAAATGAACTGACACGTACCAGCGGGGCTGCCTCCACTGAGTCTCTGGGACCGAGCAGCGAGCTTCAAGCATAGAGCACCCAAGCTGCCAGATCTCACTTCCTCCCCAGAAAGAGGCTGGCAGTGGCTCCGCTGCATCTTCCAAGGTCCCCTTATGTGCAGGAAAAGTAAGAGCTTCCCTTCTGATGCTTATTATCTTCAGTGCATCTAATTATCATCTGTACAGTTGGGTAAGTTTGACTCGCCCGACCTCCCTGCATCAGTTTCAGGGTTTTAAACGATTGACAGCTCCAATTAGCTGTAATTAGAAAGGATTAAAACCATCCATCAGGCAAGTTTTACAGTTAGACCCTATGGTTTCTTACATCTTTATTTAAGATGGGTGGGGCCAGTGTGGGCTGGGGGGACAATGGCAACCTCACGTTGTTCTCTGCCTCTGGGTCTCTCTCCCTCTCTCTTTAAAACAGACCTGAGAGGAGAGCCAGGCCTTGTAAGAGAGGACCCTTCTTGCTGATGTGAGGACCAGCCCTGCCTTGGTTTGCGTCGTGCTGGGTTTGGCAGTTGATAATAGAAAGGAGCAAAATTCTAACTAGAGAGTGGGGAGTGGGGGAGGGTGTAGGGAAAAAAAAAATTTTAAGTCTTTAAAAAGCTAAAATTGCAGACTCTAATCCCTATTGCAAAGGCTCACCAGGAGCTTAGGCATAATGAATCTGGCTCCCCAGCACTTTATCCTGCTTTTGTTTATCTAACAGTTTGACAATGCATGTTTACGCACATCGGCAGTGGGGCTGCGTTGTTGGCGGTTCATTAATTAGCATCTGATTCCTCCTGTTAGCCAGGCTTCCAGAATTCGGGCTACTTTGATAAATAGTTGATTTTCCCCTCAAAGTTCTTTAATGTGCTGTCTTAGTCTGGATTGAACCTGAGCAGCAGGGCCTGGCCTATGAGGCAGGAACCCCACAGGAAGATGCGAAGGGGTCAAGCAGATAGACGGGACAGGAAACTGAGGCCTGAGAGACCTTAGAATCTGGAAGATGCCCTAGAGGTCCTCAAGGCCTACCTGGGATTAGGATGCAGCAAAGGCCTAATAAAACACATTTATGGGGCATTATCTGATTTCATCCTCATATTAACTATCGTATTAGCATCAGTCCATTTTACAGATGTGGGAGACGTGGCTCAAGGAAGCCTGGCTAAAAATGCCTAAGCTAGTGGGATTCAAAGCCGACTCGACTCCATGACCCTCACCCTTTTGCCAGCTTTGCTGACTAAGAGGCTGCAAACACCAGCAGCAGAGCTCAAAGAAGCAAACTGATGGGGGATGGGAATGCCTAGGGAGGGTCAGGGTGGCCCACAGGACAGCGACCCTGGAGGAGGTTGACGTCACACTTTACTAACCTGTTCTTAGCCCATACCCTCTGCTGGGAAATAGCAGGAAAAGACTGCAGGGTCTGGACTGGAGGAAAGGCAGGGCAGCGCAGGGCGGCGCTGTCAGTGCAGCATGAAGCGATTGGTTTGGTGGGTTTTTCTTCTGTGATACTTGGGAGCAGAAGCCGCAGGTCTATGAACAGATACGGTCCCTGGACAGCAGTATCTGGGCCCAGCTGCTCTCACCTTGAAACACCCATTTGCTCCAGGCCCTGGGAAGACTGCAGCTCAGCTGGTGCTGCTGTGCCTGACCCCCCTTCATCTCACCTCCTGCTGTTTGTGAGGTCCTTTGCCCTTCTGCATCAGACCACCACACAGGCACAGGCACATGCACATGGCCATGCACAATCACGCACAAACAGAGACACGCACACGCGTGCACACGCGTGCAGGTGACACCCTTGTGCCAACTTTCCTCCCTGTCTGCTATTCTGAGCACTGGAACCTCAGCTGACCGCCCCCTCTGGCTGCACTCCAAACCGAGCTTTATTAATACATCCATCCAGTGCGCATCTCCCTCACCAAAGGAACACTCTGATGCTGCTGTTTTTAGCCACATGAGTGTGAGGGGCAAGGAAAGCACAGGAAACTTTTGTCCCCAAAGAAACTGCAGGAGTTACGGGGATGGGAAGCCCCTCCCCCCAACCCCCAGCTGGGAGCTGTCCCCTCCCCTAAGCCTGTGTCCTAGCCTGGGCTCAAACTTGAGAGTTTGCAGCCCCAGTTCTCACAGGTAAACAGTTGGCAGTGATGGGATGAAAAATCGATGGTGATGTTAAATGAAATCGCATTCTCCCACTCAAGGCTCTGGAAAGCACCACTGAGTCCGTTCAGGTGTTTTCTCTTCTCCTGATTCATATTTTCCTCTTTTTTTTTTTTTTAGATTCCCTCTTGTATGTTCCAATTTATTTTTTTTAATTTATTTTTTTTACACCTTTATTGGAGTATAATTGCTTTACAATGGTGTGTCAGTTTCTGCTTTACAACAAAGTGAATCAGTCATACATATACATATGTTCCCATATCTCTTCCCTCCTGCGTCTCCCTCCCTCCCACCCTTCCTATCTCACCCCTCTAGGTGGTCACAAAGAACTGAGCTGATCTCCCTGTGCTATGCGGCTGCTTCCCACTAGCTATCTACCTTACGTTTGGTAGTGTATATATGTCCATGTTTGCAGAAGGACGCAGAATGTGAGCGACGGCAGCCCGGCCACCACAGGTTAAGTCCACTTACCTCCGCAAGCCAATCGTGGGCATCCCAGCCCAGCATCCCTTCCCTGAGAGTGAGAGGCCTTAGAACAGAGCGGTTCATTAACAAACCAGCGGTAGCTGCCTGCATCCCTTCATCCCTTTAATCCTCCCCAGAGCCCAAATGGAGGCTTTGTTTCAGAGGGAAGAAAAGCAAATAGTTGGTCACCAAGCAGTCAGGGATGAGGGTCTCCACCAGCAAAAACAAAGGGGGCCAGGGTCAGGGTCTGGCTGGGATTAACCCTTTGAGTTTCAAGTGAGAAATGGCTACATACACACACACACACACATACACACACACACTCCCTAACTGGCCCCTCTGAGCCCTGATGCTGAGCGAAGCCAAAAGGTCTCATTAAGCCCCGACTGCACCACGCAGAGCAAGGTGGTTGGTGGGCTCTGAAAGATTTGAAAATTAAAACAACAAAACCCAAAAAACCTGTGATCACAGCCCTGCTGTGAAGAAGAGTGTGACAACATTAGGAGGATAAGCTTAAGTCACGTGGAGAAAACCTGGTTTTGGAATCCCAGTTCTGCCTCCACACCCTTCTGGCACTAGCCTTCTAGGGAGGGAATCATCCCATCCTATTAATAGCATCCCCACCTGCACAGCCCTCTTAGCTCTGTTTTGGCATTTTTGTCAGGTAGGGAGGGAAGGGATTATAATTCCCAGTTTGCAGAGGAGAATCAGAGGATCAGAGAGGCTGAGTGATTCTTCTAAGTTTGCCCAGCGAGAAAGTGCTAGAGCTGGGCTAGACACTGCCCGTGCCTGCCACCCCACAGTCGACCTAGGAAATACCTTCAAGATGGAGGTGCCTCACAGGTGTCCCCGGCTCTTCCTCACAGAGGTTCCCTTGAACTGGTCCCAGAATGTAGCTTACAACAGATTTGGGTGACTTCTGTTCTGTCACCTTGACATTTTTTCCACCTCACTTCTGCTTCTATCAGAATGCTGCTTTTGAAGGCAGCTGGGCTGCAGCGGACCTTTCAGGTGACAGGTGACCTCCCTGACCACTCGCCTCTCCCGCCTGTCACAGGACAGCATGCTGTTCTTTTCCACGCTTGGCTAATTGTGGCTTCTGGGTGTCTTAGGCTGCTGTTTTGCACAGAGCGCCAGGTCCACTGCACACCGGGGCGGAGGTACTGTGCTGGGGAGGGGGAGAGCGGGTGCCTCCTGGGATATGAAAGGCCACCTGAGAAGACCTTCCCTTGCCTCCCTTGGTACCAACCCTCCCACTAGGAGATGAAATGTTGTACTTGAAAGAGGTCCTGGCTACTGCTTTGCCTGAGCTAGGATATGGCCTCAAGCTATTTTCAAGGCTTTGTTACTCCCCTACCAGAGGTTTGCTTAACTGAAATACACCCAGAGCCTCATTTTGATGTAACACCACAACTGAATAACTGTTCTGTTCTCCTGAGTTACCTGCACACTGCCTCCCACTCAGCCCATCATAGGTGCCCGAAGGCCACGGAGGGGTCAGGGCTCACTGCCTCTTTCCAGACTTAACTCATTCATGCCTTGTTACTTGCTTTTTATTCATTGGCCTTAAAAAAAAAAAAGTGCCCACCATTATAAAACAAGCACCTTCTAATTTCACTCTACACCTGCCCCCCACACAGCCCTTCCCCCACCACCACCCATTCACACAGCCCCCATCAGGAGCAGCATCTTCTGAAAAGGGCCCTGGAATGGAGGATCACCAGGGGCATCTTCTCCTTCCCTCAGGAAACATCCCTGGGTGTGTCTTAGGCAGTAAGATATAATTCTCTCTGCTGAGGTTCTTGAACCCAGCCAGAAAACCCTTTCTGTTTCAAGAGGCTTTTATAGATCGATGGACTGTGCCTGTGGCTGTTTTATTGTACCAAAGCGCTCTCGGATGTGTGGTGTCCGAAAAGAAGAGAGCGATCAATAAGGCAAGGGTACCAAGAGCACATTAATTATCAGGGAACACGGCTCAATCCGTCACTGGGGCCACTGTAGGGCCAGGAGTGAACCCTGGGGAGTGAGAATGACCTGCTTCCCTCACCCCACCCCCATTCAACACTTTGTGGCAAATTCAAATGTTTTCAGTTCTCAGTCCTTTAAGGGTATGTCATACCTGTGTGCATTGGTAAGGCAGGTAGTCACTGTTAGGGTGAGGATGGGGAAAGAGTAGAGATATACTTGCCCATCTGGTCTGACCAAGGGCTCAACCTTTGGGAGTAGAGGATAAAACAGACCAAGGCTTTGGGGATATCCTCTAAGTGGGATTCACTGAGACCCAATGAACGTGATGCTCAGGGAACAGAAATGATATCTGCTCTCCTCTGACAAGAGCCCTACAATGCTGAGTGACCATATTATTTACAACACTAACCAGGATATTTTCAGGAGTGAAAGAGGGCACCATTAGTAGTTAATATTGGCACTGGGATCTGTCCCAGGCTAGCCAGCAACGTGTTGTTCTATTGTCTTTTTTTTTTTCCTTCTAAAGCAAGCCACTGCCTTCAGGAGAAGATTTGGCTCAAAGAAAACACACACACACACACACACACACACACACACACACACGAATATCTTTGAATCAGAAATTCCAATTATAAATGGTCAGGATGGTGAAGTTTGGATTGGCAGAACTGGGGGTAAATTGTGGGTAATCAGGACACTGAGCGCAACACGGTACAACAGTGAAAGGCTGCCCTCCATGACCAGTAAATACTAGAAGGCAAGATCTTCTCACATCAACAGGAGGGGACAGCCCCACTCTACACTGGGTCAGCCGCACCCTCCATCCTCTGCACCACCCCCCTCACCCTTGGCAATGAACCCAGATCACTACTTCATTGGGACTACCCCAACATCTAGTGGGATATCCGTCAACTTCCCGCCCCCAAATGGACAAGCCCATCTTTATCTGGTCCTGCACCCCCTGTCACCAGGGAGAGGGTCCCCTTCCTCATAGGAAAGGCCAGTTCCTCTAAGTGCTTTCTAGACCCAGCCCACCCCCTTCTAAGTAGTCTTAATCTTATCAATCACCCTACCTCTGTCCCCTGAGGCTTTAAATTCTCCACCCCCCTAATCAATCCCATAGGCATTTGAACATGCTCTAATCTCTCTCGTTAATAATAGTAATAATATTTTTTTAAATGTCTAGATCTCACATCACCCTCTTGTTAGCTCTATAGTTCTTTTTTTCACAGCCAAACACTCAAGAAAAATAAAATTGTTTCTACTTTGTGTCTCCACTTACCCACTTCCCGTTCACGCCCCAGTCTGACTTTTGCCCCCATCTCAACACTGAAAGAGCTCTCAGTAAAGTCACCAGCAACTTTCATACCACTAAATCCACTGGACATTTTTCAGTTTTCCTCTCACTTGATCTCTTAGTATCTTTCAACAACCCAGCTGACCACTCTCTCCCTCCTTCTTGAAACACTCTTGTCTTGTGGCCTCTTTGGCACCACAGAAAATTCTCCTGATTTTCTTCCTACCTATCTGGTCACCTTCTTCTCAACTCCATTCCAGCCTCTAACTCTATCAACCTTTACCTGTTGGCTCTCTTAGGCTCTCCCATGCCACATTTCCTCTTCTTTCTGCTCACTCCCTAGGTGATTCTTTTCCCCCTATGGCCCCAATTACCATCTCTACACCACTTTGGATCTCTAAGCTCCAGAGTCTGAGAACCATATGTCCAAGGCTGGCTTGAAATGTGCTGCCTAAACACTGTTCAGCACAAGCATTTCAAACTCAAGATTCTGCTCTGGTGGGCCCCATCTCAAGAAAGCATCACTTTCCAATCCTCCCAGGCAATCATGATAGAAACTCAAGAAACATCCTTCAGATATCATCCTCATGCTTCATACCTGATTCATAATCAAGTTCAGTTGTTCCTTCTAAGTTTCTCTTAAAACTACTCTATCTCCCTGCTACAGTTCTAGTCTATCTTGATCATATTTCTTCACCTGGACTCATGTAATAGCCCCCTTATTTGTCTTCTATATCTACTCCCCCCAGACCTATCTATCTATCTATCTATCTATCTATCTATCTATCTATTACACACACACACACACATACACAAAGTCATTGCTCCGTTGGCTTAAAACTTTTCAAAACCCAGTATCCTTACTATGATGTACAAACTCCTACATGATTTAAGACCCCTTTCCTGCAGCTCCAGTCTCATCCCATCCCCTATCCCCAAGTCATTGTTTTCCAGAAACACTGCTTTATTATTTCCTCAAACATTCCAACTTCTAGCCTCAAGGAGCCTTCTCTGTGGTTCTAATTCTCTCTATTCCATTCTCACTGCAGCTGCTTCATTTCTACCTGTCCTTCCAGTCTCAGCTTAAATGTCTCACTTCCCCACCCTCAATTAAGTGCCTTTGCATTTTGCTTTTATGGCAGCCTAAAATTCCATTTTATTGCACATATAATAACCATGCTAAAGAATTATCTGTTTATGTGGGTCTTTCTTAGGAGACTAAAAATTCCATGACAGCAGTACTTATTTTACCTGTATATCCCCATGTCTATTATATAGTAGATGCTCGATAAAATGGTGATAAATTAATGAATGTCACTTTTTTTAAATAATGGAAATAAATTGGAGTCTTGTCAGAAGAGAGAGACCACAGAGAAAAGGAGTCTTTAAACAATGCCATGATACTAAAGACACTTTAATACTTACTGTCAGTCAGGTACTTCTAAGCACTTTACTTATATTGCCCTGATTAATCCTCAGAACAATCCTTTCAGTTTTACTGTTACAATCCCTTTCTCTTGTGTGGGAGAGTTGAGGCAAAGAGGGACTAAGTTCCCTCAGGGTCATACACACACACACACAGTTAATAAGTGGGGGTCGGAGGTTAACACAGACAGGCTGGCCCCTGAGTCTGAACTCTTACCAACTCCACTCTACCATTTCTAGAAGAACAAAGGGATATCCTTCTGGAGGAAAGAAGGAAACATTCTTCAAATGCATTAAGCACTGACATGCGGAAGTGGAAAAAGAAAGCTTATTCCATGTTGACTCAAGGGATAGAATTAGAACCAATGATGAGGGCTTCCTTCCCTGGTGGCACAGTGGTTGAGAGTCCGCCTGCCGATGCAGGGGACACGGCTTCGTGCCCCGGTCTGGGAAGATCCCACATGCCGCCGAGCGGCTGTGCCCGTGAGCCATGGCCGCTGAGCCTGCGCGTTCGGAGCCTGTGCTCCGCAGCGGGAGAGGCCGCAACAGTGAGAGGCCCGCATACCGCCAAAAGAAAAAAAAAAAAGAACCAATGATGAATTGAATATAGAGAAACAAATTTTGCCTCATTGTAATGGGAAAAAACTTATAATAACTAGATCTGTCCAAAAATAGAATGGACTACCCCAGGTGGAGGTATTTAAGTAAAGGCTAGAAATCAGTTGGACATATAGAAGACAGATATTAAGTGAGCAAGTTGATTGGACCATTTGATGCCTATTGCAATCCTGACAGTCTGTACAATTTATCTCCCACAGTTCATGCATTTCCATTTACTGTACTGAACAATGATAAATATTTTCAGCACCATGGCCATGAATCTCACTTATCAATAAAAAGATAGCATTAATTTACTATTTAATAAGGTGGCTTCCTCAAATCCTTTTTGAATGAGGCAGAGGCTGAAATTTTTTGAATAATTATTGAATACAAAAACAGGTGAGTGGACTCACTTTAGAACAATTTGAAAAAAAGAGAAAGGTTTCCAGGTTACTCCACATCCAATCAGAAATTCAATTAACCAGGACAAACATTCCCCCCAACATTTCACATAGAGCCTTTCTCCCCTCTCTAGTTTTTTTAGCCACATTGTCTGAGGGTGGTTAAATTCTGTATCAATTTACATGTTTGTTTACAAAATACACCATAGACTGGGAAAAAAATCTCTCTGGTCTAGACTGTTGTTCCTCTGCTTCTAAGGTAATTTTGTGATGGGGGTGGAGAAATAAAAAAGAAAAAAGGAAAAAAAATAAAGGAACTGATAGGACGGGCCTAAACACTGCAATTTTCCAACCATTTTCATCCAAATTGTCTGCAATTTCCCGGTGGCCCAGGCTCCAAATTATGAGTGAACGTGATGGTAGTAATCCCACTAGAGCTCCAGCGCTGCTGCCGTCATAACAGCCAGCCCCAGAACAAAACATGCAGCTGCGCACCCTGCCAAAGCAGCCGAGTCTCTGCCAAGGCAGAGTCCATGTTTAAAGCAGGGCAAGCCTGAGGAAATGTTGCCCAAATCCCTTGTCTCACTTTTCTCACTTCTGGAAAGAGTCCTCATTGAGGTCTGCAGGAAGCTGAGTCTGAGACATCCATTTCAGGCATTACAAACTCCCTCTCTTCATTCCCTCTCTTCCCATGTCTTTACAGATGAGAAAACTGAGGCCCAGAGAGGTGTGGTGACTTCCCTGAGGTCACACAGAAAGTTACTCTAGCAATAAGGTGGACACTTGGGGTTGCTAGTATCACTTCTTTCTCTGCCTCCTTCTCTCTGACTGACCTGGAAGAACTCATCTCTTTGCCAAAGCACCTTACCTGTCCATGTGAGACTAAAAGGAGAAACAGAAATAGAATTTAGAAAATTCAGTGTTTTTTCCCTAGGGAAGTCAACTCTAGGACCCTAGAGAATAAAATTCACCCATAAATGGGAAAGAAGTCACACACCTAATGGGATGTGGATATTGTGAGCCAATGAAAGTTCATTAAAATCAGTAATGAAGCTGACAATTAAACACATAAATAAATGGTGTGGCAAGCATTAAATCTAATTATTACATCTCTGAAAATCACTTTGTGCATGCAGTTATTAATTTATGGCTGTCATTAATTACCAACGACAAGATCAATATGCAGCTACCTCTTGGCTGCTGCTGCATGTTGGCCGAGGAATGGGGATGCTGGGTTTCCTGGAGAAACCAGTTATGAGCTGTTTCACAAATGTGGTCCAGTAGGAAGAGTTCTCAGCTATGGTTCGGAAAATCTAGCTTCTCTACCACTGAAGTGTGCGTCCTTGCACAATCCGACCTTAGTGATTCCCTGTTTCTGTGTGCGACGCCAGGGAATCATTTTAATGTCATCTACTCTGTTCCACCACTTCTGATGCTGGAGTCAGTTAGGTACAGATTCTAATATCCATTCTTCCACCTCCTACCTGTGGGATACTGGGCGTGTTATTTAATCCTGCTATTTCCTTATGTAAGACAAGAGGATTGATGAGAGCATCACAAACAGAACCTACAGAGCGGGGCCAGGAACATAGCAACCATTATTATTATTTACCAAGTTTTATCAGCCTGTTTCTCTGCAAAGGTGAAGTTTCATTCATAATGATAATAATTAAAAATAATAAGTATATATACATGGTGTAGTTTATTATTATCCTGGTTCTTCTAACCTCTCAAGGTTGTAGGGTGGGCAAGAGATCAACAAAATATAACATATAAAAAAGCATTTTGCAAACTGAAAAGCACTCTAGCAACTGAAGATGAATGCTTCTTCCTGACATGGAGGGAGGGGGTAACTCTTGAGGGCCTGGACTTAGAGCAGCGTCTCTTTCTCTACCAAGTACTTCAGATGGGAAAGCATGGCCCACCCAGCAACCCTGTGCAATCCCTTCTGGGTGGGCAACATTGAATCTGCAATGATCAATCGTTAGAACCAGCCTGATCCCTGAATAAGGCTGTTGCCTATGTCACTTCAGATGACAGGTAAAGGCACTTCCAACTTTCACAGTATATGCCTAACTATTTTCTGATAGGAAATTTATTTCCAGGAGTAAGAGAGAAACACAGACCTCTTGGTGTTGAAAGGCATTGGCACTGAAGTATAAATGTTCTCAATGTCTTGGGAGATTAAGAAGACAATACAAAGAGATGACAAGACTTCAAAGGGACGGCTGGAGGACTCAAAAAATAACTTTGCCAGCCTTCCAGTTTTGCGCAGGCGACTCTGTTATCAGATGTCTACCTGACCCACCCAAGTTTCTGTGCGTGTATCCTTTGAGTAGATCAAGAACGCAACCCTCCCACTCCCGGCCCCTCCTCTCCCATGCAGCCCTGACACGTGGACCAGTCTCCCCAGCATGGAGTTTCTGGACGGCATACAACCAAGCTAACAAGTAACTATACTCTCAGAGTGCTTGATATTTCACAATAATCAAATTGGCTTTTCTGGAGAACCTGGAGATTAATGAAACTTTGTACTACCTCCCCATCACCCCCTATCCGAAAAAAAGGCTTGTTTGATTGTTCACTTCAGGGGAGGAAAATGAGAGAGATGTAACTTCATACAGAGCTAAAACACTCATCTTAAATCATCTCCTCTGGACGCAGCTCGCTGGGGCTGCACAGGGCTTCTCCATCTGAGAACACAAGAAGCTGGAGCTGAAAGATTTCAGCACACGCCGCCTGGACAGCTCCCCAGTCTCTGGTTTGAGGATTCCAGGGTGCAGCCTCTTCCATATTACCTAGGAGGCTGGTCCTGTTTTCTTTTTGCCTCCAAAAGAGTGAGAGACAAATCTTGCAAAGCGCTCTGCTCTGTTAACAGTGCCAGAACCTCCAGATTTTTCTTTGTACCTGTTCACAGCTTGTTACAGTTTATGCATTGGAAAGTGTTTCTCTTTTAATTGATACCAAGGGGCTGCTTTTGCTCCTTTAAAGTGATTCAGGACTGGCACTGCTCATTAAAGGAGACAATAGAAGGTGAGGCTGAGATGCAGCTAATTATGTCAGGCTTGAGAAAAAGAAGAGGTGAAGGCTTTTCATCTGAGACCTTTGCAGATTGCTAAACTAAAAGAATGTCTTGTGCTGATAAACAGGTTGGAGCCAAGCAGTGGAGCACAGCTACTGGGAGGTCAAGGCCAGGGATGCTGGGGAGGTTTTTACTGTCACAGTGAGCTTTAGGAAGTGGTGAGGAGAGGGATGAAGGAGAGGGGCCTTGGGAGGAATAAACTGTCCCTTCATCTCCCTGCATAGCTGGAGAAAGAGGGACCAGCCTAATAGAGCCCATAGGCCAAATTCAGCCTGCAGCCTGTTTTTACTTATTTTAATAGTTAGTGAGGGAGGAATAGAACAAAAAGAAGAAATAATATGACATAAAATGTGAAATTTATGTGAAATTCAAATTTCAGTGCCACAAATTTTATCAGAACACATATTATTGACACATTATCTATGGCTTCTTCTGTGCTGTAATAGCAGAGTGGAAGAGTTTCGACAGAGATAGTATGGTTCATAAAGCCTAAAATATTTACTCTCTGTCCCTTTACAGAAAACATATGATGTCCCTTGCCCTAAAGTGAATGAGAACAGCTGGGGTGAGTGTTGGACAGTAGCTGTGAGGTATGGAAATTTCTCTGGACCCAGGGTTAGGAGATCTGTTTTTGAAGCCTATCTCCAACTCTGGAAAAAAAAAATCATATCCATCTCTGAGCATTTGTAAAATGGAAATAAACAATATATATTCCATGAATGTTGTTTTGAAATTTAAATAAGATGAGATATATGGGAGGGAAAAACCTTGGCACAATGCTTGGTATAGAGTAGATACTCAAAAAATAGTGACAGGTAGCATTATTCACAATTGTCAAAATATGGAAACAACCTAAGTGCCTATTATGGCTGAATGCACAAAGAATATGTGGTATTTATGTAGGATGGAATATTATACAGCCATGATAAAGAAGGAAATCCTGTCATTTATGACAACATGAATGGTTCTTAAGGACATTATGCTAAGTGAAATAAGTCAGACAAGAAAGACATATACTGTATGATATCACTTACATGTGGAATCCACAAAAGCTGAACTAGTAGAAACAGAGAGTAGAATGATGGTTACCAGGGACTGGGGGCTGGGGGAAATGGGGAGATGGTGGTCAAAGGTACAAACTTCCAGTTATAAGGTGAATAAGTTCTGGGGATCTACTGTACAGCATGGCGATTATAGATAATTCTGTACTATATACTTGAGAGTTACTAAGAGAGTAGATCTTAAATGTTCTCAACACAAAAAAAGAAATAGTAATTGTGTGACATCATGGAGGTATTAGCTAACACTGTGTCAGTAATTATATTGGAATACACAAGTGTATCAAATCAACATATTATACACCTTAAAGTTATGCAATGTTATATGTCAATTATATCCCACTAAAGTTGGAGAAAGTAACAGAATAAATTTTTTTAAATAAATTCACATATAGCCTTTATCAAAAAAACTGCACATCTTTTTTGCAGTATGCGGGCCTCTCACTGTTGTGGATTCTCCCGTTGCGGAGCACAGGCTCCGGATGCACAGGCTCAGCGACCATGGCTCACGGGCCCAGCCACTCCATGGCATGTGGGATATTCCCGGACCGGGGCACGAACCCGTGTCCCCTGCATCGGCAGGCGGACTCCCAACCACTGAGCCACCAGGGAAGCCCCCAAAACTGCACATCTTTATAGATCCCAGTTTTGGTTCCATTTCTTCAAGGAAGTTCCATATCTTCCTAGCCAGCCTTGCCCCAAATGATCTCCCTCTCCTCTGAATGTCTGCAGTATTTGACAAACTTCTCTCTACACACCCTCTTGGTGTTGGTGTTAGTTTCCACAGGCATCTAGCTCACTCTCCCTTTCAGACTGTCAGGTTAGTGCCATGCTGATACATTCTCTGTTGTCCAGAAACTAGTTGAAAAGATGTGTGTGCATGCACCTCTAAGTGAGAAACACCAAGTATGGTGCTCAAACAGCATGCTAGATAATTTCATACAGGGCTTGGGTGCTCAGTGAAGGCTTTGCAAAGGAGGTAGTGTTGGCCCTGAGCATGGACATTCATGATTTTGCTCATGCAGAGTTTTCCCCAGATAGAGAGAAGTGGCGTAGGGCATACTAAGCTGTGACAATATCGTGTGAGCCAATGTGTGCAGACTGTTTCAGGAATGGAGCAGTTAGATTGCAGTGGAAGATGGGAACTGGTGGTAAATGAGTTAAGATGTTTGGGGCTTTGAAAGACAAAGCCAAACTCTAACTGGATTAAACCTAGGAAAAATGTATTATCTCACATAACAAGAAGTCCAGAAGCAGAACTTGAGTCCAGGAACAGCAGGACTCAAGTTCAGTTTCTCGACAGTTTCTCTTGCCTCTGCCCATCTCTGTGTAGACTTTGTTCTCAGGCTAGTTTCCCACATGGTATCTGGGTGGCTGCCAGCAGCATCCGAGATTCTTCACATCCAGCAAGATGAAGGGAAAAAATTCTCTCCCCTACACCTGGAATGAAAGCCTTTTCCTTCACGCTGATTGAGCCAGCCAAGATCACATGATCACTCCTGGACCAATAGTAACTCTTGAACTAGTCTCTAGCAAGAGCGGGATTACAGTGGGATTACTATGACTGGCTTAGATTAGTTAATATCCACCCCAGGACCCAGCTTCCCTCATTCACATAGGCTGCACAGAGAAGGGGCGGTTACCTGAATAAACAGGCACTAGAAAGGAGAAAGCAGGGCTAGATGCTGAGTTAGCAATTAACACTGTCCCCTACAAGTCATAAATCACTAGGAAAGGTGTAATGGAGCCAGGTTGCAGGGAGCAGTGGATATGAAGCTCAGATATTCAGATGGTATCTTGAAGATAGAAGCGGGTCCCTCTGACTGTTCTCTGTCATAAGCAGCTCATGCATGAGTTTGTAATAGCCTGGAAAAACCTGGAAAAGACTGAGCCAAAATATTGAGGAGGAAGAGGAGACAAAAATAAGTTGTTCTAATCCAGATTTCACTTTGACATTCCATGCAGCACAGATAAAAATCATGTCTAAAGGGCTTCACTCGGCAACCTTATTATTGGCCACAAAGCTACCCCCAGTCTTTTAATTACTGCCACCCAGGAAAATAACTCCTCTCTTTGGCTTTCTCTCTATTGGAGCTTACTAAGAATAGCACACTCGCTATATTTTTTTAGAAATGACAGAAATATTCCCGGTGCTTGGGATAAGTAATTAAGATTTGCTGTGGGAACACCGAGGAATCCCATAAAATGGCTGCGTGGCTTGGTAAATGAATTACTTAAGAGTTTAATTACTAAAAATTACTGTCAATTACTAAATGTTACTGCAAATTGCTTGCAGCACAGACACATTTGTTTGTGGCTATTAATGATTTCAATTACTCCTCATAGGTAATTGGTTTCTCCACACAGATGGGCACCAACTGTCGAATAGGAGCTCAGCAGTAAAAAATGCAGCTCTTCTTTCAGCCTCTTTCAATTCAAAGCTGAAATCTTACAAGCTGGAACCACCTTTCCTCTGAGTTTCTCTGCTACTTACATCTGCTTCCCTTGGGACTCCTAGGGCTGGAGAGGACCTTGGAGACCTTCTCTTCTGATGTGCAGAGGAGGAAGCAGGACCAAAGAGGTTAGTGGTTACTCAGACTCACACAACTAATACCACAATATTGATGAACGTTGAAAACATTCTGCTAAGTGAAAGAAGTCAGTCACGAAAGACAACAGATTGCATGATCCTCTTTATATAAAATGTCCATAATAGGCAAATCTATAGAGACAAAAAGTAGATTAGTGGCTGCCTGAGCCTGGGAAAGAAAGGGAAGAGTGCAGAGGGGGAGAGAGAATGAGGAGTGACTGTTAATGGGTACAAGGTTTACTGGGGACGCTGACAAAGATGTTGTGAAGTTAGATTATGGTGATGGTTGTACAACTCTATAAATATACTAAAACAACATTGAATTATATACTTTAAATAGGGCTTCCCCGGTGGAGCAGTGGTTGAGAGTCCGCCTGCCGACGCAGGGGACACGGGTTCGTGCCCCGGTCCGGGAAGATCCCACATGCCGTGGAGCGGCTGGGCCCGTGAGCCATGGCCGCTGAGCCTGTGCGTCCGGAGCCTGTGCTTCGCAATGGGAGAGGCCACAACAGTGAGAGGCCCGTGTACCGCAAAAAAAAAAAAAAAAGTGAATGGCAAAAAGGGTAAAGGTTCCAAATTTTCAGAAAGCAAGTGATCAGGGTGGACTGGGTCATCAGGAAAGTTCTGTGCAGGGTGGTGGATATCGAGCTGAGGCCAGGAGGAAAGTAAGAGAGGAGCAGGATGATGAAGGTGTGGGCTTGGGAAGGTGCTGGTCATGGTGGGAATGACCAGGATGGAGAGGAGCGGGGCTCCTGGAGGAGAGACCTCAGGGTCAAGAGGGACGATCAGGGAGGGGTCTTGCCTGCCCTTTGCTGTTCTCTCCCAATGTCCTGCTCCGCCGTGCCTGTGTCTCTCAGCCTCACACAGCTCAGAGCCAGTCCCGAGGCGCCAGGTCCTGCTTCTTTGAGCCCTGGCCTTTCCCACATTGTACACTACCCACTCCCTTCAGGCTTTATCTAATGGGTTGTAAATAGCCTGTTTGAAAAGTAATTGAATGTTTGGGGCTGGTGCCTGTCACTTGTAATTGCTCATTCTTTCCCCAGCCACTTTCTCTCTTCCTATTTCCCAGGGTTGTTTCCCAGGAGCAGATCCAAGAGCAAGCGACTGGAGGAGATAATGAGCCCCCCTGGGCCACACAATTCAACCAGATTTGCTGACTAGGGAGCCACTCTGGACCAACTACCTGCCTCAGGCCACAGGACAGAAAAGAGAGAATGGACTCCTTCCTTCCTAAAAGGTTCTCTGAGCAGCAGTGCTCTGGCTACAAAGACGCCTACTGTAACTTAGGGCACATGGACAATCCTTTACCCCAGCACTTGGGGCAGCAGAGGCCAGCTCTTTAGTGATGTCTGTCTACTACATCCCTCCTAGCCCCCTGCTTCCTTTATGTCCTTCAGACATCAAATAATTGGTATTCATTTACTGAACACTTACTACGTGCAAGGCCACCCTAAGTGCTCTATGTGACATATATTCCCCTCAGAGTTGGGCGCAGTGCTATCAGCCCCAGGCTCTACACCTGGTACTGCCATCTCCACATCTCCTCACCCCTATTGGCCTGGTCCTGCTCATAGATAACTGACCAATGGTGGAGCAAGTCCTACTAGTGGCTCACCATTTCCATATACTTTGGGGCAAATTCCAACCATTGGTAACTAAATTCTCTGGCTGCTGAAGTTCACTCTAGCTGAAAGTGTCAAGGAACTGCCCCACTAGGGCAGCCCTCAACCAATGACTAATGGGAATTGATAAATATCGCTCCTCCCTCACCTCTCAGGCAGGATCATTTTGAGCTGCATATTCCACGCTGGCTTCTAGAATTGCCCAGCAAACTCATGCTCTATTTACCTACAGAGGAAATTTGCCTGAGAACACAATCTTAATTGGCATTCTTCCTTGACTGTCTACTTTTCATTCGCCTACCAGTGTTGCTAGCATCTCCTTCAAATAACATACTTGCACTTGTACCTTTGTCTCAGGGTCTCCTTGGGTAATCCATATGAGGTCAGTTGGCACCGGAAACGGTATCACAAAGATATTCTAAGAATGGGATTCTGAAGTTAGATCCCTTGCTGGCCGGATGACAAGGATCCCGTTATTGGTAATAAATGGGGTGAAATAAGACACATTATGGTTGTATAAAATGCAAAACCATATGAAAGTCCTGATCTTCTGCAGATGGAAGGAAGACAGCTGACAATTAGGCCCACAATCTGATTTTCAAATGTCGCAAAATTCTAAATGTGGCTAAACTCACAGGCTTGGCAAATTTCCTATGCTAACATTAGAAAAGCCTCGGTATTCTGAGACCTGGAATCAGGATATCTCGGCAGACGCTCTTGAAAATCGTATTAACCAGACCTGATGAGCCAAAAGTAGAAAGAACTCTGGATACTCTGGAGAGATATATGATGTGCCCTGGTTATTGGAAGGTCAACCTGCAAAGAGTAAGGAGCCTGTTACATCAGTGAACATGTGAGGGGGCTAGTGGTCTGCAGCCTGTCAAATCCTCCTTTCCAATGCGAAGCTCAAGTCATTGTACCTGCATTTCCTACCATTCAGAAAAAGATCCAACACTTGGTAGGCTTCTTTGGATTTTTGATGAGAGCATACACAAGTCTTAAGAAGACTGATGTGACACATTTACCCAGTGACTCAGAAGGTTGTCAGTTTTTGAGTAGTGCCCAGAGCAGAAGAGGGCTCTGCAAAACTTGGAAAAGTGGTCCTAATGCTTGGCCCATATGATTCATCAGCTCTGATGGCTTTTAGAGATATCTGTGGTAGGTAAGGATGCTCTATGGCATTTCCAAAAGCCAAATTTGCTGAGTGGAGGTGCAGATCCATAGGGCCCTGGAGCAAAAACAAAAGTAGCTACAGAAAAGCATTACAACAACTATTACTCAGCATTTAAAAGGCAGTGCCTGGCAGGCTACTAAGCCACTTGACTGCAGAGTGTCAATGACTATGTTACTGTAGGTGCCAAAAGTGAGCTGGATATTTTCAGACCCACTAAGTTATACGGTTGAATGGGCACAGCAACAATCACTACACATGGAGGGTAGCCTAGGCCCCCATATGCCAACTACTGCTGTTGCTTCAGACGTCTCATGCAGTTTATACTTCTGGCCTCTTCAGCTGAATGGAGAGAGAAACACCCAGGCTTGGTTCATAAGAAGGTCAGCTTGCTATTTAGCTCTGGGCATAAAAGGGACTGTTGCCATAAAATACCCACCCACCCCCCAGGAACAGTCTTGAAAGACAGTGGTGAGTGAAAATCCCTCCAGTGGGCAGAATTTTGAGCAGTAAATTTGTGTATGGAGGGTGAAGCAGCCTGAGTTAGGCCTATACATATGCTCTTAGGCAGTGGTGAAGGGATTAAATGGTTGCTTGCGGGTCTGGAAGGAGTCATTTTGAAGAGTCAGGGACAGAAGCATGAGAAAGCAGCGTGTGTGTGGACCCACAAGAGTGAGCATGGAGCGTGTGGAGAAGAGAATATTTACATCAGGGGAAGCACTCAACAAGCAGACGGATGGCAAGACTCATCCAGCAGAAGTCCAACAGCCCCCATCATCGCATTGCTTACACAGTGGGCTCGTGAATGGAGCAGTCATGCAGCAGAGGTAGAAGCTACCTATGGGCCCAACAGCAAGGGCTCCTTCCCACCAAGTCTGAGAGTCACTGTACTTCCAGATGCCTGACTTGTTAGCAACAAAGACTGATGCTAAGCCCCACGTATGGTGCCATCCCTCAAGGAGATCAAATAGCCGCTTGGTGATACACTGATCACACTGGATTCCTTTTGTCTGGATTCCAGATAGATATACTTCATATATATTTTGGGTATTGCATTGCCTTTCCACCCGCAGTGCATTTGCCAGCTCTGCCATCTGAGACCTTGCAGAACATCTGATGTTTTGTAGCAAATCTCCCTATCACTCCCTCAGACCAAAGGATACACTTTATAATAAAAGAGATATGACAATGTACACAGGACCCTTGAGGAAATGGGCTCTGAGCCTACACAGCCAGAAAGGGCATTCAGAATCCCTCCACAGGATGGTTTGATAAGGATGACAATTGCCTCCATGAAACCTCCAACTCCATAGCTGGCATGGCCATGTTTCTGGCACTGCTAGCATTGGACTGTGGTTATAACCACTACATCCAGAATCAATCAGGACACTTCCATCACCTCTACCATCATCAGAGGATGACCTACTGTCCCTGATTCTTTACCTCACTAATCCTGATTCAAATCTGCAGCAGATGTGTTTGTCTGACCACAGCCGTATCGCGTAGAGGAGCCCTAACTGCAAAGAAGGTTGGAAAAAACAATTATGTGGCATTTTTTAATTCTATGGCAGAAAGGGGGCTCTAACTTCTACCAAGATTCAATAAGATGCAGAATTTCTTGAACATAGGAAGGGATATTAGGTGCTAGACAGCTGAAATAAATGGCAAATGTCCAACACATACCTTCTTTTAAACTCAGAACCTTTCAGCATGTTAGCTGTTGTAAATCCCTCAAAACCTCAGTTTCCTCCTCTGTAAAATGGGGCTACATGACTGGCTTCAGTGTACACAGGAAAGTGGGAGAGGGATCAAATTCAGTCTTCTGATTGCTAGCCCTGTGTTCATGCCATGACACCCTGCTGCCTTTGCTTTGGGAGTCTCTCACCTTTATCACTCTTGCAAATATCCTACCTGGCCCTGATGGTACATTCTTGTCTGCTATGCCCCCATTGCTCCAGCATGGGTGACACAGACATGGAGGAATCCCACAGGTAGAAAACCAATGACAGAGCACCCCTAGCTCCCTGACAGCCACAGAACAGCTGCTTTAAGTCTCTGATCGACTGAGTCCCTAAACAGGTGTGTGGGCCCTTTTATGGGGTACCTAGTTCCCTTGCTGCCTCTGAAGGCTGTTTCCTTGCCACTCATAGCCTCTGCAGTATGTAAGTTCTGTGGCCAAGGTTCATAAAACTGGGAGTGTATTTATGGCAGTCCATACTCTTTCTTAGGAAAATATTGATTTTCTAACAACAGAATAACTGTAGGGCCATTAAATCCAACTAGACTATCATAAACTCCAGGATTAACCAAAGAGTACGTTTCACCTTTTCCTTTATTGTCTCATGAGTAATTGGGTGTAGCTCTGTACACTTAAGCAGAATAGGATCACAGCATTTATTACCTAATTTGAACAAACCACCACAATTCCCCACCCCCATTGCCAGATAAGTAATTAACTTTTCTGCTCTTATTTTAAAGATTGACTAATGGGCATGAGGAAGGCCGGGTTGTATGCAAAAAATCCAAAAGCTCCTAATAGTTGCACCCCATTATGCAGGCTGTGAGTGGATTATGCTGGTGATGGGGGATCGCTCTCCAGTCCCTGCCCTGAGCAGAGGATGTGTGAGCTCATTATCTGCCTGTTAAAATCTTAGTTAGAAGAGCAGTCAGTGAGGTGAGGATTTCTTTTTTTTTTTCCTTTTTTGAGAAGATCTCTATCTTTCTTCTTTATTGATTGCTTGCTTTCCATTTTATATCTTTTCTCCCTTGCCTGAAATGAGAAAAATGAGCCCTTACCATGGGCTTTAAACTTTACACCCAGACAATATCTCCCCCTTATCTAATGCTGGGCAAGAAGCTTCAGCCCAGAGGACCCTGGGTAATGCTACAACAGATTATGTCATAAAATGGAGAGATAAGAAAAAGAACCAATCTAAAAGACGCAGCCAAATTTACCTTTCCACCGCCCTCCACTCCCGTTTTAGAAGAAGTCTTTAAATCAATCTGCCTTTGCCATAAATTTTCTTTCTAAAATTTGATAACAAGTGCAATATTTTCCTTGGAGATTGGGTTCTAATAAGATGGAGGCTGGGGAGTAAGGAGCAAGCAGGGTTTAGCAAAGTAATAAAATGCCATGATTGATCCTGGTCAGTGGGGTTGCTTGGAATTATTGCTATTCTTGGCTTGTAAGCATAATCCAGCCAAGTCATAAATTGTGTTTCTTCCAGTAGACAGTCAGCTCTCTGTATTGATCCCAATTTGTTGTTCTGTTCTCGTGTAATTGCTCCCCGTAGTTAAGACTCCAGGTTGGGAAGGAAGTCTGGCCAGGCCAGGAGTATAAAGGGAATAAGCACAGGACCAGAGTACTCTGCTGCCCCCAACCTGGACACTGAGGCTGGGAGGTAGGAGTTGAGGGCCAGGAGCCCCCAGGACCAGGCTGTGGAGGCAGGACCCTGGCTCAGCCAATGAGCCCTCCTCCAAGTACTGCACTAGCCAATGCCCTCACTGGGCCTGTCTACCTGTTTACACTTACAGTGAGATTCCTTAAACGCACGTAAGATGTGGGCCCACTAGGCATATCAGCACCCAGTGTATAACACTTTTCATCCTACCACAGACAGAAAAACTAAGTCAAGGGCTGGATGTGAACGACTCCAAGTTCACTAAGCAGAGCTATCCCCCAACCAAATACTTCACCCAGAAACAAAACCTTCCAGCCCAAATTGGAGCCTAGCCTAAGAGAACCCATGAGCAGAGGGTTCCCCTAAGTCCCCAAGTTTGGAATTTGGGTATCCTCGGTTACCCATCCTTGAAGTACAAAGGCTTACAGCTACATTATTTATAGATTGGCCAGAACGCAAGTACACTCATTTATCTCCACTCAGTGCCTGTGTGACTTTAAGCAAGTGGCCTAATCTCTCTGAGCTTCAGACTTCTCACTTGCAAGCTGGGAATATTACCTGCCCCATAAGGTTTTTGTGAAGATTTCCATGAGTTAACACAGGAAAGTACTTAGCATAAATAATAGTTGTTGGTGTTGTTTGTTGCTGTTATTACCAACCTTAGCTTGTGCAGAGAGCCTTAGAGTTCCCAATAGATTTTTTAAAAGCCTGTTACAGAGATATCTGGAAAATTTCGAAGCAAAGAAGGCTTTCACAGTAGAAGGAAATGTATATTTTTAAACCTTGGAGTGTCGTAGCCAAACCCCGAGAAGCTAATTTAAAATAAGGTTATGTGCCTTTAAATAGGAGCTCAGATAGATTTTCAAGCACTGCACTGTCAAAAGTCAGTTCAACTTTATTTAGTTCCAGTCTTCTCAGAGATGGGAATGGGAATTCTTCACTCCATGAACTCGACAATATTGCAGCTAAATCATCTGTATGTGATCTGCTTGTCTGGTGGTGGGGCCATTTGACTACATGCTTTAAAGAAAATATTCCTCAAATCTAGAGTTATTTTCCTCCTCTTCCTTCACTTTCTTGAACTCAGTGATTTAACGGAGGTGATGGTGGAGACTGGAGCTGTCAAACCATCATGACGTGTCAGGACAATCTCTCTCTCTATTATTATCTTACATTCTCCAGGCTGAGTTAAGGGACCTGCAGCTGAATTGCTGGGTCCATCCCAATCCAATATCAAGGGGGCATCCTTTGCCTCTGAGTCCCAACTTCCCCTCTTGACTTTTGCACCTTACCTACAGCCCCCAGATCCTCCCCACCCATCTAATCTTGCTCAGGAAAGGGTCTACTTTTATCTCTAGTATAGAGAAATGGGGGTTGGAATCAGACTGCTGGAGTCTCAAACCTGATCTCTACACTTATAAGCTGTGACACTTAGGAGAATTAAACTTCCTGTGCCTTCGTGTCCTCTTCTATCAAATAGGGACAACCGTGCCAGTGTTGCTATTCCATAGGGCTGACGTGATGACTAATATGTATTTTAAACACCTGGAACATGGTAAGCCTCAATAAATGCTAGGTTGTGTGAGATATCTGAGGGCAGGGTGGGAGGGGACATAGACTCAGATTAAGGAGGGAATGGGAGGTAAGTAGAGATGGTGAGCAGAGAAGGCTCTTTCAAACATGTGGCCATGAAAGAATAGAATGGCCATTGTTTGCCTCTCCTCTGGAATCCAAAAGTTTTCATTTTTCCAACGGGCCTTTTTGTCAGATGAATAATTTCTAAATATTTCTGAAAAGGAAGAAATTTAGAGGAAATATTCCAATTGTGTTTCATCATCTCCCAAAAGGATTGCAAACTGTGTGGCATTTCTCTTACTACCTTGCCTGGATGGGGAGATTATGAGAACAAGAGCATACGGAAAGCTTCAGAATTTCATGGGATAAAGATACTGGTTATAAAAATAAAGTCACTTTTCTACCTCTGTTCCTCCTCCTCCTCCATCCTTGAGAGATAATAGTAGACATCATCCAGTATACCTTTCTCAGATCTCGCTGCTCATCAAATCATCTGGGGAGCTGGTAAAATACAGATTCCTGTCTCCCCTCTGAAAATTCTCATTTAGTTCCTTTAGGGTAGGAATTAGAATTTGAAATTTTTCAAAAGCTGTCAATATCTTGATGACCAGGCAAGATTGGGGGCCATACTGATGTAATCCCTCATTTTAAATGTAACTTGGCAGGGCCTCTATCCCAGAGTGTCTCCAGCTAAGCTATGGGGAAGTGCACAGGGGCAGGGGGAGTAGAGGATTTACTCTTAAAATGGACCCTGTGCCGGGGACAGAGAAGAGGGGCAGTGCCGCTTGAGCACAGTCTTTCCTAGGGACCCCATAAGGCCGTCAGGAAGCCCTCTCCCAAGGTTTCAGTTTTCCCCACACCATAAACACACCGAAATCAGTGATGATGAGCATGTTGATGTTAAGAACTGTGGATGTGGAAGAAGTCAAGGCTGGCCCTGTTATCCCAATTACTTGGTCCCCTGCTTCTCCTTCTCTTTCAGCAATCCCCTGAATTCCTCCCACATCCTCCAGTCTGAGCCTCAGACCCCTCCATTATAGAAATATGAAAATATGGACAGACCAATTACCAGTAATGAAATTGAAGCAGTAATTTTAAAAACTCCCAGCAAACAAAAGGCCAGGACAAGATGTCTTCACAGGTGAATTCTACCAAAAACATTTAGAGAAGAGTTAATACCCATCTTTCTCAAACTATTCCAAAAAATTGCAGAGAAAGGAGTGCTTCCAACTCATTCTATGAGGCCAGCATCACCCTGACACCCAAACCAGACAAAGACATCACAAAAAAAGAAAATTATAGGCCAATATCACTGATGAACATAGATGCAAAAATCTTCAACAAAATATTACCAAAAAGAATCCAACAATACATACACCATGATCAAGTGGGATTTATTCCAGGAATGCAAGGATGGTACAGTATCCACAATTTTTTAATGTTCTATACCACATTAACAAATTGAAATATAAAAACTATATGATCATCTCAACAGATGCTGAAAAAGCTTTTGACAAAATTCAACATCCATTTACGATTAAAAAAAAAAAAACTCTCCAGAAAGTACATATAGAGTGAACATACCTCAATATAATAAAGGCTACTTATGAAAAGCCCACAGCTAGCATAATACTCAATGGCGAAAAGGTGAAAGCATTTTCTGTAAGATCAGGAACAAGACAAGATGTTCATTCTCACCATTTTTATTCAACATAGCATTGGACAGGAATTAGATAAGAAAATGAAGTAAAGGGAATCAAAATTGGAAAGGAAGAAGTAAAGCTGTCAGTGTTTTCAGATGACATGATACTGTACATAGAAATCCTAAAGATGCCACCATCTACTAGATGTTCATCAATGAATTCATTAAATTGAAGGATACAAAATTAATATGCAGAAATCTGTAGCATTTCTATACAGTAACAACAAACTATCAGAAAGAGAAATTAAGGAAACAATCACATTTACAATCACAAGAAAAAGAATAAAATACCTAGGAATAAACCTACTTAAGGAGGCAGAAGACCTGTACTCAGAAAACTATGACACTGATGAAAGAAATTGAAGATGATGCATGAAAGAAATTGAACATGATACAAACAGATGGAAAGTTATACATGGTATTTTTCACAGAACCAGAACAAATAACTTTAAAATTTGTGTGGAAACACAGAAGACTATGAATAGCCAAAACAATTCTGAGAAAGAAGAACAGAGCTGGAGGTATCACACTCCCTGACTTCAGACTATACTACAAAGCTACAGTAATCAAAACAGTATGGTACTGGCACAAAAACAGACATATAGATCGATGGAACAGGATAGAAAGCCAAGAAATAAACCCACACACTTATGGTAAATTAATTTTCAACAAAGTCGGCAAGAATATACAATAGAGACAAAACAGTCCTTCAATAAATGGTGCTAGGAAAACTGGACAGCTACATGTAAAAGGATGAAATTAAAATATTTCTAACACCATATACAAAAATAAACTCACGATGGATTAAAGACCTAAATGTAAGACTGGAAACCATAAAAACCCTAGAAGAAAACATATGCAGAACTCTCTTTGACATAAATTGCAGCAATATTGTTTGGATCTGTCTTCTAAGGCAAAAGAAGCAAAAGCAAAAATAAATAAATGGGACCTAATTAAACTTACAAGCTTTTGCACTCAAAGGAAACCAACAACAAGCCAGAAGACAACCTACTGAATGGGAGAAAACATTTGCAAATGATATGACTGATAAGGGGTTAATATCCAAAATATATAAACAGCTCATACAACTCAACATCAAAAAAAAAAAAAAAACCCAATCAAAAATTGGGCAGAAGGCCTGAACAGACATTTTCCCAAAGAAGATATACAGTTTGCCAACAGGCACATTAAATGATCCTCAACATCATTAATTATCAGAGAAATGCAAATCAAAACCAAAGGAGATGTCACCTCATACCTTTCATAATGGCTATCATCAGAAGTCTACATGTAACAAATGTTGGCAAAGATGTGGAGAACAGGGAATCCTACTACACTGTTGATGAGATTATAAATTGGTGCAGCCACTGTGGAAAACAGTATGGAGGTTACTCAAAAGCTAAGAACAGAACTACCATATCGTCCAGGAATTCTACTCCTGGGTACATATCTAAAGAAAATGAAAACACTAATTCGAAAAGATGTATGCACCCCAATGTTCATAGCAGCATTGTTTACAATAGCCAAGATATGGAAGCAACATAAGTGTCCATTAACAAATGAATGGATAAAGATATGTGTGTGTGTGTGTATATACACACACACACACACACACACAATGGAATACTACTCAGCCATGAAAAAGAATGAAATTTTGCCATTTGCAGCAACATGGATGGAGGGCATTATGCTTATTGAAATAAGTCAGAAAAGAGAATGAAATTATATCACTTATATGTGAAATGTAAAAAATACAACAAACTGGTGTATATAACAAAAAAGAAACAGACTCACAGATATAGAGAACAAACTAGTGGTTACCAGTGGGGAGGAGAAAGGGAGAGGGGTAAGATAGGGGTAGGGGATTAGAGATACAAACTACTATGTATAAAATAAATAATCTACAAACATATATTATAGAGTACAAGGAATATATCTAATGTTGTATAATAACTACAAATGGAGCATAATCCTTAAAAACTGTGAGTCACTCATATACCTGAAATTTATATAATATTGCACATCAATTATACCTCAATTTAAAAAGTACTAAAATAAAAGAGAGGACTCTGGTCTCAAGTAAAAGGAAGGTGGTGGGTGCCCCAGTTTTGCTCAGGCTCCCTACCAGCAAGAGCAGTGCCTAATTTTCTCACCAATTACCACAAAACAAAGACAACTTACCAAAACAGGCATGTCTTTTCAATGGCAATAACATAGTCAAATCTCACACAAGATAAATGTATTGTTTCAACTAATGAAGCTCTGACTGTTACTTGTACTATAACCCTAATATTATTGTGACATGGGGCAGTTGACTTCTTCCCACTTTAAAGGTCACCTCAACAGCTGTGAATTTTTATTTTAGCCATCCAGTGGTGACAGGCCCAGTTAGAATATCTGACACTTAAATCTCTACTCCAGTGGAAGAGGGATGGAAGATTCTCAGTTCATTACACCACATACAAATGAGATATTAATGAATGTTTAAGTGATATGAAAAGTCACATGACCTAAATGGCCTGACTTGTGGTTCCCAGAGCCTCCCTGAGACTTGCCAGAGGGTAAGTTTCCCCTACTGTTGCCACAAGCAAGCCAAGAGGCAGAGAGAACCCAGGAGGGCTTGCTTGATAGAAGCCCTGATTTTGCTCCACTGCAGAATCAGCGTGCCTGCTTCCTTCTGGGCAGCCAAGAACAGTCATCACTGAAGACCATTAAGAGGGAAAGAATAGAGCCCCTTCCCTTCAATTTGAAA
Organism: Lagenorhynchus albirostris; assembly: GCF_949774975.1. Taxonomy (NCBI): domain Eukaryota; kingdom Metazoa; phylum Chordata; class Mammalia; order Artiodactyla; family Delphinidae; genus Lagenorhynchus; species Lagenorhynchus albirostris. The sequence goes on along the minus strand of NC_083101.1, from coordinate 97,606,705 downwards.
GGCAGCAGCACCACCTCATCTGCTTTCTCAGCATCCTTGGTAAGGGCCAGTGGAGGTACTATAGACAGACACTAGCCCAGTCTGGGCATCGAGAGGAACAAAGCAAAATCACGAATACCCTGGATTCTATTCAAAATCAATCTTCCATAGGCATTTATGCCAGAGAAATAACTATTTTTGTTCACACAAAAACCTGTATGTGAATATTTGTAGCAGCTTTATTCATAATAGTCAAAAAATGGAAACAACACAAATGTCCTTCAATGTATGAGTGATTAAACATTCTGTGGTCCATCTGCACCATGGAATACTAGGTAGCAATCAACAGGGATACATATTGATACAGGCAACATCTTGGATGGATCTCAAGGGAATGATGCTGAGTGAAAAGAAAACCAGTCCCAAAAGGTTATATACTGTATGATTCCATTTATATAACATTCTTGAGATGACAAAATCTTACAAATGGAGATTTTATCGATTAGTAATTACCAAGGGCTGGGGAGGGAGGCAGAAGGAGTCTGTTGTAGCTATAAGAAGACAACACGAGGTATCCTTGACATGATGGAACATTTCTCTCTTAATTATGGTGTTGATCACACACATCTACCCATCAGTGAATCTATAAAACTGCATTGAACTAAACACACACACACACACACACACACACACACACACACAAATGAGTCCATATAAAATGTTGAAATCTGAATAAGGTAGTTAAATTATATCAATGTCAATATCCTGGTGACGAAATTGTACTATAGTAATGCAAGATGTTATCACTGGGGAAAACTGGGTGAAGGGTGCCCAGGATTGCTCAGTATTTTTCTTACAACCACATGCGCATCCACAGTTATCTCAAAATAAAAATTGTTTTTTAAAAAGCTCTATCCCTCCCAGATTAATTTCTTTCTCCTTTACTGTGGGCTGGACTTAGTGGCTTTCTTCCAAAGAATAGAGTATGGAAAAGAAAAAATAGTAGCGTTACAGTGAAGACACCACCTTAAACTGATGATCATGGTCAGCATTATCGACAAAGTCCTGTTGATCACATACCCCTTGCTATGAGTGATGAAGAGGGCACTCCACCTCGGTGGTATTCTTCACCCAAATCCATAATCCCAGTTTAATCATGAGGAAACATCAGACACACTCAAATTGAAGGACATTCTACAAAATTCCAATAATCTTTCATGACCTTGACATTTCTGAAAAGAAAGATAGAATGAGAAACTGTCACAGATCAGGAAACAATAAGAAGACATGATGACTAAACACAAGGTGGTATCCCAAATCAGATCCTGAAATAGTAAGAGGACATTAGAAGAAAAACTAGTGAAATCTGAATACACTGAATAGTTTAGTTCATGGTATAGAGCCAACATCCTTGTAATGATGAGTTATTTTCTGTCCCATCCTCAGAGACCCTGGTGCCAGTTTAGCTGGGGCTTTCTTGCTTTTTCAATCTGTTAGATTCAAACTCAACTAAGGGTGTAAAGAAGCTTGAGCTGGTCTGCTGGATGATGAAAGAAACATGACTCACTCTTCCAGGTCACCCCTGTCAACAGCCTGCTAGCCACCAGACATGTGAGTGAGGTCATCCTAGATCCTCCAGCTGCTAGCCAGCCTGCCAGCTGACCACAGATATGCATAGAGATCCCAGCAGAGATCAACCAAGACCAACGGAAGAAGTATACTTCTGATTCTGGCCCAAATTACCACCTCACAAAAGTGTAAGCCAAATAGATGGTTGCTTTAGGCTGTTTTTGAAAGTTAACCAGCACGTTCAGCCCTTAATATAGCTATATATCTAAATTTTTATCTACATCTACATAGCAGATATAAAATTTAATTTTACAGTTATCATATTTTTTTCCCAAAATAACCATGTGAGGTTAGAATTATCATCTCTATAATATAGGAACATGAGGCTCAGAAAAGTTCAGTGACTTGCTTAAGACTACACAGCTAGTAGCGTTGTTAAGAGTTGAATCCAGGCCTCCTGAGGACAAGTCCAATGTTTGACTTTTTAGTGTTTCAATCCCTACTTATCTGCTATCTTATATTTTAATATAGTTTTCACTAATATATCCTACATCTGAAACTAGACAATAAGACCTTTTGATCCAGCTTGTATCTTAATCTTTTTATCATCCATTATAATATCTAGCACATGTCGACCTCAGCATACTGAGTTAAATTGTTTTAAACTAACCTCTCAAGAGCTTCCAATATTCTCCTCTCTCTGCGGCCTATCACAGTGCCCTGGCTGTGGTCAGTTACCGTTTGCTGGAGATATTGATGCTGTCTGTAATGTATTCTAACCTTGGAACTGCTGCATGTGGAGGGGCCAGAGTGTGGCCATTATTCAAAAAGATGAGGTTATTATTGGGTCTCTCTCTCCCTTCATAAAAAAGGAATGTGGCTAATTAGCTTGCATCTTTCTTTCACTGACCAGAGCTGTGCAGAATGAACAAGTGGCCACCATGGTGGGAAGTGAAGGCAGGCAGCCAGGAAGCCACAATGTGGTCCCAGGAGGTAGGCCAGGCAGCACCTTCCTCCGCACAGATGATGCCTTACTCCAAACATTCAGAAGAGTTTGGCTGACTTGGCTTAGCTTGAATGACAATCAACTTGGGTACAAATCTGGACCCTGACACTGACGAGCCAGCTACAATTATCTAGTCATTTAACCTCCCTGGTCCTCAAAATTCTCACCTGTACAGTGGTTGTGAGCATATAGATGAGCCCACATGTGGCCTGGCACATAGTCACTGCCCTTCTCTCCTGAACTCTTGCAAATGTGTCAGATGTCTTTGCTTTTCTATAATAAACAAAGATTTTCCCCATTTCACCTTTTGGGTAAGTTTAGATTTCCACTTGCAATAGCCAGGTTTCTTAAAGTAAGGCTGGTAACTTCTCCTTTATGATTGGATTCCCAGAATCAAGGGTTGGGATGGGCCCAGAACTGTAAGCCCAAAAGGCTGTGAGTTGCATCCTGAAAGCAGACGTTCATGGTTCCTGAGCTGAACCCACTCCAGTGGTCTGGGAGGGGCAGAAAATAGGACGGCTCTGCCAGGTTATCAGAACACTAACTGGTGTCCAGACATGCAGTACGATTCAACGAGCCGGGGAGGATCCTCTCCTCTTTTTCTCTCCAAGTATCTGTTGCTGCCACCAACTGAAATTCTACCACCAAGGAAACCATACTTCTGAGTCTCAAAGTTATTTTGCCCTTGAGAATCTGAATGCAAACCACTGAGCCCTGAAAATGGTGCAGGTCCAGGAGCTTTGAGATGGACCCCGGACAGAGCAGAGTTGATGAATTTTTTTGTTTGGAGGAGGAGGGTGATGTGAGAGTAGAAAAGAAAGCAAGGACTTCTGAGAGGGAAGAGGCATGGGACCACTTACCTATTTTATAGTTCTGCCAAGAGTAAGCCTAGAAGGTAAGGTGGGCCCTGGTGGGACCCTAAGTGAGTGAGTCAAGAGGGATCATGTAGGGATTTCCCTGGTGGTCCAGTGGTTAAGACTCCATGCTTCCACTGCAGGGGGCATGGTTTTGATCCCTGGTCGGAGAACTAAGATCCCACACGCCGCGTGGTGAGGCCAAAAAAAAAATGAAAAAGAGGGTTCATGTGTATTCAAAGTGAATTTGGGAAGAACAAAACTTTTCAGACCAATGATTTCTTGATCTCTTTACTGTGTTAGGAGTCAGCAATCAGACAAATTTTTCTAGATAGTTCTGAATTCCTATTTTCTATTAGACCACACTGGCTTTTTTGTTTTGTTTTGTTTGGAAAATATCAGAGGGAAGGCTGTGAGTTTTCTGCATTCAGGGATCTTGTCAACCTTGCTCATCTCTACTCCCCTAGACCTAACTCTCTGCCCAGAACATAGTAGACACCCAGCTGGCTTTTTTAAACTGCACTGAACGGTTGAAATGAACTCCTCTAGGAAATAGCAAGATCAATTTACCTAGCAGAGGCCATTCCCCAGGAAATATTTCACCTTCAGCACACTGTACTCTGCTCTAGAAATGCAAGCTGCATCCCCAAGAGGGTTGTGGGTAGGAAAGCCCTCAGACCTTGGTCACAGGTGAAGCAGAAGTTTCCTTTGAGATCTGCTGCCCAGCCCGTCTCTTCCCCAGACCCGCATCAGGGGCTGCAGATGTCGGGACAGAATCTGCCAGAACAGTGTCAGGGTGACTGGATGGCCACCCTGGGCTGCCCTCTAGATCATCTCAGCCAATCAATGCTTAAGGTTTTCTGTTTCTCAAGAATGTTGCACCTCAGCACTGCCCATGTATCTTTCAAGTTTTATCTTCAATATCTTATAAATCATTCATTAAATACCTCCCAACTAAAGCACACGGCTGTTGTCCTCAGCTAGGACTGGAAAGTACACAAATCAGTTTTACTGCATATTAGTCCTGTCCAGTGGGCTCTAAAAAGAAAATAAGAGAGAAGCCGGAGAAAAGAAAGGTATTTCTTGGCAGCCCTGGTGCAGCAGCTGGTATGGCCTGGAGGCCAGTGATAAGGGTGATAGTAAAGCAAGGTGTTGGCACCCACACCCAATTACAGAATTCCTTCTTAATGCATACACCAGGGATGCTCATCCTGCAGTGCACTGGCCTGTGGAGCAGAAGGCAGCCGCACATGTACCTGATGTGCACTGTTCTGACCAAGCCTAAGAGGGAGATCTTTGCTGGGCAAAAAGGGGACTGGTCTTAGAGATGACTGTGGGTTCCAACTTTCACTGCACCTCTGACTAGTCATCTTGCCTTCAAGTTCTGCATTGCTGAAGTAAGAATAATCCATATCTCATAAGGAATTTATGATTTTAATAGAACGATATCTATGAAAACATAATACCCTTAACAAAGTGGGTGCTAAATGAATGAAATGAAAGAAACAGCAGTCTGGATATAAGCTATAAGCAAGCGGGACCCCCTTCCTAACTAGACGGAGGTCCTGGGCTTGGTCCTCGGCCACAGCACACTCCATAATGGCTCCGCCCCTCACCTCTAACTAGACCCTGTGACTCTAAGTAGGCCACACATATGATAGCTGATGTATGTGTTGATTATAACAAAACCTCTGCCTCCATTTTGTGAAGAGGCGAAGGCTGAGCAGTTGCGGCCGCGTTGCGGACCTCGAGCAGCAGTCGGGTTCTCCACGTAGACCTCGGGAGCAGGAGATTCAGAATCGAATCTCTTCTCCCTTCCCCCTCCTGTGAGATTTTTTTTGATCTTCAGCTACATTTTTCAGCTTTGTGAAGCACCTTACCATCAAAGACAATGGCCAGCAATGTTACCAACAAGACGGATCCTCGTTCCATGAACTCCCATGTATTCATTGGGAATCTCAATACTCTTGTGGTCAAGAAATCTGATGTGGAGGCAATCTTCTCGAAATATGGCAAAATCGTGGGTTGCTCTGTTCATAAGGGTTTTGCCTTCGTTCAGTATGTTAATGAGAGAAATATCCGGGCTGCTGTGGCAGGAGAGGATGGCAGAATGATTGCTGGCCAGGTTTTAGATATTAATCTGGCCACAGAGCCAAAAGTGAACCGAGGAAAAGCAGGTGTGAAACGATCTGCAGCGGAAATGTACAGCTCCTCTTTTAACTTGGACTATGACTTTCAACGGGATTATTAGGACAGGATGTACAGTTACCCAGCACGTGTTCCTCCTCCTCCTCCTATTGCTCAGGCTGTATAGTGCCCTCAAAATACCAGCGTGTATCAGGAAACACCTCACGAAGGGGCAAAAGTGGCTTCAATTCTAAGAGTGGACAGTGGGGATCTTCTAACTCTGAAAAGTTGAAAGGAGATGACCTTCAGGCCACTAAGAAGGAGTTGACTCAGATAAAACAAAAAGTGGATTCTCTACTGGAAAAAATCGAAAAGGAACAGAGCAAACAAGGAGTAGAGATGAAGAATGATAAGTCAGAAGAGGAGCAGAGCAGCAGCTCCCTGAAGAAAGATGAGACTAATGTGAAGATGGAGTCTGAGGGGGGTGCAGATGACTCTGTTGAGGAGGAGGACCTACTGGATGGTGATGATAATGAAGATGGGGGATGACCAGCTAAAGTTGATCAAGGATGATGAAAAAGAGGCTGAGGAAGGAGAGGATGACAGAGACAGCGCCAATGGCGAGGATGACTCTTAAGCACATAGTGGGGTTTAGAAATCTTGTCCCATTATTTCTTTACCTAGGCGCTTGTCTAAGATCAAAATTTTCACCAGATTCTCTCCCCTAGTATCTTCAGCACATGCTCACTGTTGTCCCCATCCTTGTCCTTCCCATGTTCATTAATTCACATTGCCCTGCGCCTAGTCCTGTTTTCACTTCCTTTGATGCTCCTAGTAGTTACGTTAAGTCTTACCCTGTAATTTTTGCTTTTGATACCTCTTTATGACTTAACAATAAAAAGTATGTATGTTTTTTTAAAAAAAAAATAAACTTCTGCCTCATTTCAGGGTCAAAACAGGATAATTCCTTTTAATGGGTGCCTGGTGTGTCCAGATCTTGGAAAAGAGGATGAGCCTGAGGGTAGAGCATCAAAGGTACTGAAATACAGCCTAAGGACCTGGATTCAAGCCTGCTCTCTCCTGGACTCTCTCTATGATCCTGGGGAAGTCACTTTAACTTTCTGAGCCTGCATTTCAGAAAGAATAATATGAGAGCATTCAACTGTATCACTGGCTTAAAGAGGATACTCAACCCCACAATTCTTATTACCAAGCAAAATTTTGTGGAAGCCCAATATGCAAAACAGTACAACTGAAATTTCTCTGGTTAATATCACTTGTGGGGTCTGAAGCCCCAACTGTTGCTTCTTTCCCTTCCTTCCCCTTGGAGAGTCCCTGACTATCTGATGAATCCTGAAGACCCCCTCAAAGCACAGTTCATTGTATCTGGACAAGTAAAAGACTAAAGCAGATGTGGATGTAACAACAAGGAAAGGAATGTTACTAGGTGAGAAAAACAAGGCATAGAACAGTCCATGCAGCAGTGGGACCCCATGTAGGATGCATAGACGCAAACATACACATGCACACTTACAGAAAAACTCCAAAGAATGCACACTAAAATTCCAACCATAATTTCCTTTGGGTGGGGTGTGGGGAGTGCTTGTGAAGTCATGATTTCATTTTGGCTCTAGTGTCTGAGGTTTTCTTTTTGCCAAAAAAAAAAAATAGTGTTCGTATGTTGTATGCTTTTTTAAAAAAAATAGAGGACTGAAGCCTTTCCATTTCTGTGATTTATGTGCCTGAAGTGCACTCTCGAGCTCATTTTCCTTTTCAATATCACTTCTGAAATCAGATATTGTTGTGGAAAGTCAATACCAGCACAGAAAGTACCCAATTGTTACTAATTGAATTGCGGGGAGGCCTTGTCCTGGGCTGAGTGTGCCTGCCCCTGGGCTGTATGATTTAGGAAGTGTCAAGTAGCCCATAGTCCGCAAACAGCTCCTCCACCAGCCTGCAGGTGCGGCCAGAGTGCCCTCCATTGTGTGAAATCACTATTCCCACTGGGCCTCCATGAAAACGCACATGGCACCAGGAGGCTGTGAAGAGGCAAACTCCCATGAACCAGCATGGATGTCCATGTCATATTACTGGAAAATAAGACAGCAGAATTTTGGCTGCACAACCCTTGCACAAAATCATATGTGACTTAAGAATCAATCTGTCAGAACAGAGCAATCATAGTAATTTTCTAACTATGGTTGTATATGGTCTATGTTTGTATTGAGACAACAGAGGGTCTGTGTTTTAGAAGAGACCTAGCCTAGAACATTGTGGCTTTAGACAACCTTTATATATATATATATTTCCCCAGAAGTAAAGCTATAGAGATGAAATTGTAAAGAAATGTGCATCTTTTTGAGAAGTCATTGATTCAAAAGAAAGGGGGACATTTACAATGGGAAGAGATGAATTGTGTCAGCTGAAAGCAGGAAGATTTCTTCAAATTAGTCTCAAGTAACATTTATTCAGCAGTTATTATGTGACAAGCCCTGTGCTAATCACTGTCATGGACGTCTTGTGCTAAATTTCTTCACCTCTAAACTCAACAAAAAGACTTTTAGAGCAAAAACACTTCAGGTACCTCACAGGATTTGTGCCCAGAGGAGGAAAAGAAGAGTTATGGACCCAGGAACCTGCCAAGACTAGATTCAGAGATGTTCAACCTGGCATCAGAGGATGAATTTTGAACCCAAAGGGGGAAAAAAATGTTTCATCCCAATCCATCAGTTAAAGTTTAGTTCAGCAGCAATGGGAGACCTGGAAAGTAGCACTATAAATGGGATAGAAATGTATGTCTTTCTTCCAGGAAAAGACCTGTGGAGTCTGGTCTCACACAGATGCTCTGTGATCATCAGGCACCCAGGTTTCTCCTGGCTCTTTGCTCACCATCCCTAGCTGTGGACCCACCTGAGCATTATGTCACCAGCAGAAGGATGGAGAGAGAAGGAAGGAACCTTTTGAGAAGTTCCACACAAGACATCAATTTCCAGCCCTTTGGCCAGAGCTTAGTCACATCATCACACCTGGCTGCCAGGAGGCTGAGAACTGCAGTCTTTGTGCTTTCTAGCTATTTCCTCCTAGAAAATGTGTCTAGCTAAAAACCAGGGTCCTGCTATTTGGGAGTGCAGATTGAATATTTGGTAAATAAACATCAGACTCAGCCATACCCAGTGACCAGGAGCTGAGAGAAAGCGCTTTCACCTGGTACAGAGAAGATGCTTAAAGGCTGTACATTGGTATGAACTGAAATTAGTTATTAAGAGAAATAAAGAGGTAAGGCCAATGGTCCCCAAAAAGGTGACTTCTAGGGGTGAAATCCACATCCAGCATCTTGAGGCACAAAGATGTAACCCACTCAAAGGTGAAACTAACTTCAAACCATCCATTTGAGGTCTGCCTTGCTTTGGGTTCTGTCATCATGGGCTTTCCATGGAAATCTTGGGCTTCACAACTAGAGGGGGGTCTGCTCTGATACCAGGAATAGTCTCTTTAATAATCTTGACTGGGATATTCATCTTCTTGGACAACACCTACTACAAGATTTCCACTACTCTTTTCTTGGTGATTAAGCTGGAGTGTAAACGGAACCTCACACTTCAATACTGCAGGACTCTGGAAACCTCCCAGCCGCCATTGACTTGCCACCTCCTGCCTTGGTTCATCAGTAGACTCGAGGCACCGTGAATCAGGGACCTCACCTGGGTTTACTGACTACTGTGTCCCTGGCATCTAGCACAGGGCTGGATACTCAGTAAATAACTTTGAATGAATAAATGAATCTATTCTTTCAGCTATCAACAAATGGATCCTCTAAAACGCTGTGTTTATCATATTAGTCCACTCGAGAGGATCCAAGTGACTCCCTATTTTGCAAATAAAATCTAAACTCCTCCTACCCACCCTTGGGGTGCCTGCTGACAAAAAGCCTTCTCCCCATGCATCTCTGGCTCCTATCACTCCCAGCAAGCTGGTCTCCTCTTGGTCCCTTCCCACACCGTGTTGAGTGCAGAACCTACAATTTATTCCTCACTCTTTATCTCGCCTTCACCCCAAGCCCCTCCATTCTGAGGCCCAGCAACAGAGAATTTTCACACACTTTTCTGTCTCTAAGTCCAGCCAACAACAACTTTCCCTCACTCCATTAAAATCAGAATGTTTCTTATTTGCATTGTTCTTAGGGGTTAATGTACAGCCTCTTCATATTTAAGATTCCATTAGGTTGTTTCCAAATTCTAGCTCCATTCTACAAAAGAGCCTTGGAGGTGTTGGGTGTCTCGCTCTAGGTCATGCGTTCAGAAGTGGCAGAGCTGAGACTCCAGCCTTGGTCCTTTGATTCCAGGAACCATGTCCTTATACAGGGCCTCATGGCTCCTAGCTCCGCTGGATGTCCTAGGCACATTTCTCCAGTCTTCTGCTTCTGTCCTGCAGCCCTCGCCAGAGAACAATTCTCTCCTTGTTTCACATGTACCCATGTGCACACACATAGCTAGCTTCCCTGTCATTCCCTTCCTGCTTTCTCATCATCACCCCCAGTGAATAATGCTGTTGAATACACAGGACCTGACCCGCATTGCTTGTCAGGTTATGAAATCACAGTGGCAGCCGCAAAGAAGAGGGGTCATCTTCTTGTTTACAAACCTGGCAGGTCACTATGGGAAGCTGTCTTGAGTCAAGTGCAACAGAAATGGAGAAGGGGTCTGGGAACCAGGACACTGAGAAATCCAATCCTGGGCCTGCCACCCACCAGCTGGATGACCTTAGAAAGTTATGTCTCCTCCCTTCCAGGGCCACAGTTTCTTAATCTGCAAATAGGGTGGTTGAATTAAAGAGCCCTTAGACCCCCTTTCAATTAAAAGATACCCTCTGTTATTGACTTATGCTTCGAGTGGCTCCATGCCTTCAACTCTTCTGTCCAGTACCTCCTCCACTCCGTCCCTGCATCTCCAAGAATCTGGATATGCACTCATTTCCCGACTCTACCAACCTGCTTTGCAAAATACTTCTCTGGCCAGCCCCTGTGCGATGCCTAAACACTCCCAGGCTCACGAGCCAGTCCAGCCCTCTGAGAGGAGGCCCAGAGGTGCAACACGGGTTCTCAGGGCTGTACTGTTTGTGAGTGCTGCCACCTCCTGGATTTTCTGTCTCTGGGCACTCCAGCTGGAGAGCCTGTCCAGATAGAGGCTCCATGAGCACCCCGGGACCAGTGATGCATCATGGTAAGTGCACTTGTTGGTTATTTACAATATTGTCCCCAGGACCCCATCTGTTACCTTGAACCCTCTTTCCGATATAATTGAGATTTTTTAAAGTTAGATGCATGAGAGCCCCATGTCTAATCACTCACTCCCCAGGCTCAGGCTCCAGGCTCCAGGCTGAGGTTCTGCAAAGATAATAAATACCAAGCACTAAAACTAGCCCGCCAGGCCCTTGGACAAGTGTTGTGGGGGGCTGCAGCTTGGACCTAGCAAGGTTTTCTCACTTCTCACCCTAGACCCGAGGCCGGGGCATCTTCCGCTGTCTAACCCTGCTGGTAACCCACTGGAAAGCCACCGAGAGAGAAGCAATGGGGCTCAGCTTCCTCCAATCCACTGCTGCGTCCAGCTCTGCCCTGATTAAATCTGTAATCACCTTCTCACCTAGGGAGGCCTTGACCTAGATACTTTAAAAAATGGGGGTAGTACAAGAAAACAATCATATAAATATTAAAATCTCATCATGTTAGAGATAGAAGGAATGCTAGTGATCATCTGAGTTCACAGAATACAGATGAAAATTCCCCAACGAGGTAACTTCCCAAGTTCGATCAGCCAGCTATTGGTTAAGCTGGACTACTACTTGAGTAACACTACACAGCCCAGTGCTCTTGCCCATCACTCAATGATAACTTACTTATAAAAGAAACAGGGGTAGCAGAAGAACATGACAATTGGCGTAAGAAGTCCTGGAATCTTAAGTTCATCAAGTGATTTGGTGCTCACTGAACTTTGTTTCCCCATATGTAAAATGTGCATGATATGGTCTTGCATATGAGGTTGTTGGGTGTACTAAATAAAATAACAAATATGAAGCACTTAACACAATACCCTTTACATAGTAAATGTTGACTATCTATATAAGCTTTTATTATTTATTTATATTACTAAAAATCTTGCCCATCTGTTTAGACAACAACAGTAGGCCAATGGCCCAAAAACATTTATCACTTAGAAAAAAGGAAGTGTTTTCATCATTCTAGTAATATAGAGAGTAGAAACCACAAGGACCCACATGTAGCAATTACCCAAAAAGATCACATCTTCTCCCAGGTAACACAAAGAAATAGCCCAACCTCAGGTGTCAGTTCTAGCTCGATGCCTGTGCACTCAGACAACAAAGGTGAAAGTCTATATTCGATCATCATTAATTCCATGATCAGGTTCTGGGAAACCAAGAAAAGGCACCTATTTAACAAAGGGTTACATAGCATTTACTACATGCCAGGCACTACTCTAAATGTTTTACAACCATTAACTGAATTAACCAAACTTAATTCAATGAGAAAATTAAAGCAGTAAGAAGAGAATGTCCATGAGTTCCCACTGGACATCTACACATTCACCTGCATATGCCCTGTCTGCCTTCTTTCCTATGGATGGCATCACTATGGATGGGCCATCTGTGCTTCCAGCTAAGGTGGTTTCTTTCCCTTGTGCACTAGATCCCTTCCCCTCTTACCTTTACACAGCCATTCAGTCACCCCTCTCTCCTCTATCTCACTGGATCATACTAAATCAGTCAAAGCAGCTTAAATATATGCCTTTTTTTTCTCCCTTTGGAAAACAAAACAAACAAGAAACACAAACGAACCTCTCTTGACTCCACTTACCTCCAATTTTCACTTCCTTTCCCCCCTCTGAGTAGAATTCCCTGAAAGAGTTCTCTGTACTCACTGCCCCCAATTTCTCTTCCCAATGCTCACCAAGCAGGCTTTTACTCCTAGCATTCCACCAAAACTGCTTGTCAGGGTCACCAGGGACCTCTTACTGCATGGTCAATCTCAGTCTTAATTTTACTGGGTTTATAAGCAATATTTGACACAATAAATCACTCTAACTGGATAACTTTCTTCTCTTAGCTTCTCCTGGCTTCCACACACCTGGTTTTCCTCACACCTCTCTAATTGTCCCTCTTCAGACCTGTTTGCTGACTTTTCATCATCACGTCAGCCTCTAAATGTTGATGATCTGAATCAATTCCATGGCTTAACCATCACTAATAAGCTAGTGATTCCAAATGCATATGTTCCTCAGTGGCCTCTCTCTGACCTCCAGATTCATCTAACAGCCTTAAATATCTACCTCTAACATGTTCAAAAATTAAACTCCTAAAATATGTTCTCTCATACCCCACAGATGATCTATCAGCAGACTCTGCTGGCTCTAACTTCATCTGATTGCTTCTCATCTAATTCAAAGTAAAGTCAAAATACTTAACTATGATATATACAAACTAATAAGTAAATTGAGCAAGGGTGCCATATCAAGATCAAAGTTCAAAAGTCAACTGTTTTTCTAAATATCAGCAATGAACAATTAGAACACAATTTTTAATACCATTTACAGTAGTTTCAAAAATGATGGGATGCATAGGGATAAGTTTAATAAAATATGTACACTGAAAACAAACCATTAGTGAGAAAAATTAAGGGTGACAAATAAATGGAGTGGTATACTAAGTTCATGGTTTGGGAGGCTCATTGTTAAGAAGTTAATTCTCCCCTAAACTGATCTATATATTCATTGCAACGTCATTTAAAAGCTAAGAAGCCTTTTGGTAGAAACTAACAAGTTCCAAGGGACCTAGAATAGTAAAACAGTTTGTAGAAAAAATAAAAAGTTGGAAGGCTTAAACTACTGTATTTCAAGCTTACTATAGAGCCACAACAAGCAAGACAATGTGGTATTGGTGAAAAAAATCAAAGTCAGATGATATTGTAGATATAAACAGGATCCCCAGTATTCTAACCATTAGTGGTAAGGGTGGGGAAAGTCTTGTGGATTCAATCGCCTCTCATTCAAACCCACATCTATAAATGTAATGTACTAGGATCTGCCAAATTTGGAAGGACTCTGCCTCGACCCCGGCACCTCACCACACAGAATTTACTTTGATTCTGTTATAGTTCTCAGGCAGTTTTAGAACTTGGGATACAAAGAGTAGTCAAAGTGATTTTACTGTCCCTTCATTCCCATTTGAAATAATAATAATAATAATAACATCTGCACTGCTCCTAGCCCTTGCTGAAACTGAGATTACAGTAGTCCCCCTTATCCACGGTTTTGCTTTCCATGGTTTCAGTTACCCACGATCAACCACGGTCCGGAAATACTAAATGGAAAATTCCAGAAATAAACAATTCGTAAGTTTTAAACTGTGCACTGTTCTGAGTAGCGTGATGAAATCTTGTGCTGTCCCACTTTGTCCCGCCCAGGACGTGAATCATCCCAGCGTATCGTGTCTAGCGTGTCGTGCCTCACAGGCACTTAGTAGCCGTCTCAGTTATCACACCAATTCTCACGGTATCACAGTGCTTGTGATTAAGTTACCCTCATTTTACTTAATAACGGCTTCAAAGTGCACCAGTAGAGAGGCTGGAAATATGGATATGCAAAAGAGAAGCTGTAAATTGCTTCCTTTAAGTGAAAAGGTGAAAGTTCTCAACTTAATAAGGAAAAAAAATCATATGCTGAGGTTGCTAAGATCAGTTAGCAAAAGTAAGAATTAATCTCATGTTAAAATAGTGAAGAAGAAAAAAGAAATCCATGCTAGTTTTTCTGTTGCCCCTCAAACTGCAAAAGTTACCACCAAAGTGCATGATAAGTGCTTAGTTACAATAGAAAAGGCATTAAGTTTGTGCAATAAGATATTTTGAAAATGAGTCACTTTGCTGTACGGCAGAAATTAACACAACATTGTAAATCAACTCTACTTCAATAAAAAAATAAATTAAAAAAGATATTTTGAGAGAGAAAAGAGGAGAGACTACATTCACATAACTTTTATTACAGTGTATTGTTATAATTATTCTATTTTATTATCGTAGTTGTTAATCTCTTACCGTGCCTAATTTATTAATTAAGCTTAATCATAGGTATGTATGCATAGGAAAAAACATAGTGTATGTAGTGTTCGGTACTATCCAGGGTTTCAGACATCTGCTGGGGGTCTTGGAATGCAGTCCCCTCAGATAAGGGAGGGGGGGCCTATTATACTTTTTAAATCATGTCATCTGAAGTTGATGTATTTCAAAGAAACGTACACTCCAAAACCAAGTTTCCTTGGCATGAAAGGTCAACAGCTTCAAGGGGAGGGGTGTCTGTAGTCCCATTCTTATCTCCTCTGGACAAAAGGAATGGGCCAAAGGTAATGACCAACCACGAACTCTCTTACCCTGTTTGAGACATAAAATGGTCTCTATTCTCCAATAGAAACACTAATAAAAGAAGTAAGAATAATCTGGACAGAGAAGAACTTCTCTTGGGAACTTTGCAAACCTTTCAAGTCCTTTCTCCTTGTTTCATTTATACACATATTTGTTTAAATGGCTTTGAATGATGGAGATTTTATGTCTGGGAATTTCCTGAGATTATTGAAAAAGTAACAAACTATGCCTGACTCAGATATGTAAAATTTTTCCAAGCATTTTCTCAATCATTAAAATTTACTGGCGGTTGTGAGTTGCTTTTTAATTAACTCGACTTTTTTGCAGTTTGCTTTTCCCTTTTCAGATGGAGTAAGATTGTTAATATTTGAGGAAACTGTATCTGTTGTGACAGACTGTCCCATCAGTGAACATACTATGTGGCCTTAGAGAGAGACTTTGGGCTCTCAGCTCAGATGTATTCATCAAGTACTCCTTTCAGAGCTGTCGAGGGTATAAGTGACATGATGCGGCCAAAAATTCAAACTGTGCAATTGCCTTGTGACAAACATGCAGTGTGCTGTAAAAGCATAATGCAATTTAAATAAAATCTCTATATCAGTGCTGGAAAATAGATAGATAGATAGATAGATATGTATTCATACATAGATATGTATATTATATGTATATTTGGGGAAGAGCTCCATGGATCTTATTGAGAACAATTTGAGAAAATAGGACAATAAAGAAACTGTAATTAGAGTTTGTTGATACTATATCACTCCCATGAGAAAAAGAAATATATATATATGTATATATGTGTATATATATAAATTACATAGTAGGTGTCAGTGTTCTTCATGCCCATAAATAGGGATTTTTTAAGCTCTTCCTTAACAAAACGAAGTGGCATTAGCATAGTTTGAGGTCAGGGACAGTATTTCATATCTTGTATGCTTTTCTGTAGAGCCTCACAGAGCACTGGATACTGTAAATGCTTAGTAAATATGTATAAATGTATGCACTCACATTTATGACTACTCATGTTTTTAACCTTCCAACATTAACTGCCTAATGTCCACGGCTGGGGAGAATCCACCCATTCATTAATGATGCTTTGGTGTACATTTTCTTCTACTTGTCTGTTAGTTAAGATAATCTGTTAATTAAGATCTTTGGCCTTTATCAGAGATCTCAGGGCTTTCTGGGGTGATGTGTAGGACGTGGACACCTCAACACCTGCAGGGAACACAAAGAGCATTCAGGGGCTAAGGGCCCATAACACAGGTATAAACCCTTCCTTCGTGAAAAACTAACCTTGGAAAGAAAAGTAATCTTGCAAATCAAAAGTCATAACTTGTGAAATTTTAATAGTCTTGCAGGTGAATGTGTCATTCAAATGTCGCCAAGGTCTCATCAACTTGCAGCTAGAAATAAAGTCACAAAAAATCTATAACTTGGAACTTTTGCTCTTCTAGTCCTAGCTTTTGCTCTTCTAGTCCTACAGGCAGTTCAAAGATCCCTCCCCTATCAACCCATCCCGAAGAATTTCTAGGCCCCAAAGGGAGATTTTCCTTTACTCAGAGACCTGGGGCAGGAGATGGGGCGGCAGGGAGTCAACAGAGAGCATCCACCATGTTCCTTTTCTTCAAGGGATGAAGCCTCTCAGAAAACCACTGAAGAACCTCATCACCACTGCAGCCGAAAGTTCCCCTCTCATTGACTCAGTGCTTCACTTGTCCCTGTTTTCTCCCAAAAGTATCTTTTTGCTTCTTGCCCTACCCCTTCTCTTCCTAGGGACCTTTCTCTATTTCCAACAAGTGGAGCGGGAAACAAGCATGATGTTATCTCTTCTTTTCCCTCTCCCCTCTCACTAAAAGACCCAAAACTCTCCCCACCTCCTTCAGACAAAGCAAAAGTTCTATGGGTGACACAGACCAGGGAGGGACGATGAGTCACTTTGCTCCCAACAGCGGTCTTTCCAGGACCTGTGGTTACAGGTACAAGTGGGACAGTCACTTGTGAAACCTGTGTCTACAGATGGTGACACCCAGGCACAACCAAAACAGTCCTAACCTCAGGAGCCTGGCCTCACCAGGGGTGACCGCCTGGGGAAAGCCCAGGAGAAGAGTGACTTGTCCCTACACCTGTAACAACAAAGTCTTGTCTCGTGGGCATCGTTGAGAAGATAAAGAAAACATCCTGTCCTCTTGGACTGGTTGCCTTTTTCTCTTGTTGTGACCACCTCAGCCGCTTGTGACTCAGGAGATGGGCCAGGCCTCTTCTTTCAGTTCATCTCTTAAATCCTCCATCTCAGTTCCCCAAGTGTCTGCAATGTTATATTTCCCTTTAACCTGTGATCTAGCCAATCGCTGCCCCAGTCCCTCCCCACTTCCATCTGGCCTGCATCCCGTCCCTCCTTCCCTGGCTCTGAGGATCCCGTTCGCTTCCCATATCCTGTTGAAGCTGCTCCCCTCCAGGCCTTTCCACCTTCTTCTGTCATCTTCATGGATCTTTTCCAGTGTCTGGAAAGCCTTCACTTCTCTCCGTCTTGCTCGTTTCACAAGTACAGTTGGGCCTTTTCTTCTTATTTACTACAAACACTCAATACATTCAAAATGCTTCAGATAAATGCCAGGTGTTAAACCCCCTTTACAGCCAGCATCCCTTTACAAGCCTGAACCTCTGGATAGAATAAAGTGTTTGTTGCTTCCCGTCACCCTCTCTCACTCCCACCACCTCTGTTTTGTCACTACAGATTCCATTAGATTTTGGTAGCTTAGGGGTGATCCAGTTTAAGGGTAAATCTGCATTAAGAGGATGACTGCAAAGAGGACTTTTGACCAGGATTCTAGCTTCTGCTGAGGAAGTTTTGGTATAATTAAATGGGAATGATGAGTTCCTGAGCACACATGCGCAAGCACACACATCCACGCCTCACAAAGCCCAGTGCCGGCAGGAAACTCATGCCTCCCCAAACCGGCCAGAGCTCCCAAGTGAGAGGGGACCACCCCTGATCACTGACACTGCAGTCCATGAATGTCTACTCATACTGTGACAGGAAAGAGAGGCTATAAAGGAGCCCTCCCCTCAGAGTGCTCTTGTGGAGCGTTTCTCCCATCTTGATGCTTTGGATCCCACAGCCTGCAGAAGGAACAAAACACATGATATTCAGAGTTTTAAAAATGATATCCAAGATATTTTTCATTTGATACACATTCTAACCATGAGCTTTTGATTCAGAGATCTGGACTCTAGCTAGCAACATTTTCAGGGCCACACTGCTAATTCCTGACAGTTATAAAAAAGAGACTCAGAACCTAGCACCAAGGTGCACACTATCCCTGTCCAGAGCTCTCTGTAAGACAGCACACACCTGGGACAGGTCACCCCCAAGCCAGTGACTAACTCCCCACCTTTCCACCTTAGCCATTTAGGAACTGGGGAAGGCTGGCTGTTGACATGTACAGGAATGGCTCTATTCAAGCAAATCTGATTTATGAAAACCACATGGAAGAAGAAAAGGATAACTTGGGAATGGCTATTTGTGTTATAAAAGGATTCTCTACTTTATAAAATGATTCACCGCGGAATTCCCTTAAGGGACAAACACTTGCATTACATTAAAATATGATCCTATTTATCAAAATTCAAATTTTCTACAACTTTTCAAGAACATGTTATTACATGGGGAAGTACAGAGCTGCCTAAATAATGCTCAAATAGCATCCCTGGGGTAAGTTCAATTGTAGAACCAAAGTGAATTTTCATCTATGTTGGTAAAAAGTGGCCCAAAACATATTCAAAGGGTATTAACCCAATCTGCATTGATGGATTCTTATAAAAAAAATTAGAAATATCACTTGTAAATAACTCAGATAAATTCCAGTATAATTCCCTCCCTTTGGAGCCAGAAGGCATGTACTCCAAGAAGCAGGTACGATATAAGCTTGAGCCCCATGTGTGGAGGCAGGAGTATGGCCCCAGCACCCAAAGTGGAATGTTCATTCCCAACTGAATTATATTCCCATCCCTCTCTCGCACCCCATGTAGGACACACTTTGTCAAAACAGAAAATGATGCCGGAGATCCATGGTGGCCGGGAAGCTATGTCTCTCCAGAGAAAGATGAGACAGATAGTGTCAAAAGCTCTCGTGCAAATCCTACCTCTGTTGCCTGTCCCTGAGCTGAGTGTGGGCAGGAGGGGCAGGGGCAGCGGAGAGCCCTCCCTTCTCCTGCAGCCCAAGGTCATGCATAAAGTCTGCGGCAGACACCTGAGTGCACGGTTCACCTTCTCATTCTATTGTCACCTCTTGTGTCCATGGCAGCCCCTCCTCTCCCTGGCATCTTTGCAGGATCCACAGGACAAGAGCCACCCACCTGAAGACTCCTTGGTTCTTGGTGTGAGGGTGATGACGTACACACGGCCAGGCCTCTGCCGACTCACTGTGCTGCCTCTAGCATCCTTACTGGGGCATTGGCTTTAATTGTGGTTTTTCCCAGCTTTTTTTCTGCTGGTGCAGCGGCTTCTTTGCAGTCTCAGGCCAGAAGAAATCTTTTCATTATGGCTCACAGCTGTGATCCTTGGGTTAAAAGAAATTACTCATGAAAGGGCAGCCTGGGGTAGAAAGCAGCAGCATCAGAAGAAACCCAGGCTTCCAAGGGAGAGGGAACTTCAAGGATTTATTGACATGAGGAAGATCACAGCTCTGGCTTCAGGCCCGGCTGCTGACATTTGCGATAGATTTAGGCACCGCAGTTTGGCTTGGAATTATTTTTTAACTCAAGCTAAGAGGTCAGAGGGAGGTGTTCTGAATTGCTCATGATGGTCGTTCTGAGGCCCAAGCAAAATTAAGAGGGAACAATGCAGAACTATTTCCTCTCCTCTCTTCCCTTCCTTCCTCCTCCATTTGAATCCTTTCCTGTAGCTTGGCTTCTTCTACCTCTGCTCCTGGCTCCTCTACCCTTACCTCCTCCTGCCCCTCACGAGTTCCCTG
This sequence comes from Lagenorhynchus albirostris, assembly GCF_949774975.1. Taxonomy (NCBI): domain Eukaryota; kingdom Metazoa; phylum Chordata; class Mammalia; order Artiodactyla; family Delphinidae; genus Lagenorhynchus; species Lagenorhynchus albirostris. The sequence goes on along the minus strand of NC_083101.1, from coordinate 97,586,770 downwards.
GAATGGCCCCGAGAGAGGAGCAGAGCTGAGCCACCCACGGTTGGAAGACCAAAGTGGCCAGGGTCTGTGCTCATCCCTCAGCCCTGGCTTACCTGTCAGCCCCCACCACCCTGCCCAGCACCCAGCCCCAGGCAGGGAGAGCCGGGGCCCAAGAGACAAAAGGACAAAGTCTGCCTCCTTTGTATGGTGTTTCTTACTTTTTAAGAGTCTGCCCTATATGGGAAAAGAACCTAAAAAATAGTGAATGTATGTATATGTATAAATGATTCCCTTTGCTATATACTTGAAACTAACACAACATTATAAATCAACTATACTCCAATAAAAATTAATTTAAAAAAACCCAATTCTTTGCATACTGGATATAGCTTTTGGATGTAATTCACATGAAGAAAAATAAGGGGTCAATTCTTCATTAACTCAATAAAGCCATAAAGTTAGTGGCTGGTATAAAAATAAATAAAGTCTGCCCTGAAGCTTCTGTACCACTAAAGCTTCACCCCAACCCCAACCCCCACCCCAGGCAAAGCACTAAGGATGTTGCTGTTTGCATTTTGCAGATGAGCCCACAGACCTCCTTAGGAAATATTCACAGAGCCAGCAGGCCAGACTGCCCAGGAGAACCAATCACGGTGTTGGGTCTGGTCTGTTCGATATTGAAATTCCAGAGTCAGAGTTAACGTGGAGGAGACTTTCACGATTAGCTACTGCAGCCCCTTCACTTACCAGGAGAGAATGCTGAGGTTCAGAAAGGAAGAGTGTCTTCTCCAAAGTCACACTGCGATTCTAAGCCTGCAATCAGGTCTACTGCCTCCTACACGGGGAAGAGGAAGGCATGTAATTTTTCTGTTTCCTACTACTCATTAAGCAACGTGAGGGCCTCCACTACTAGCCAAGAATATGAAAAGAGCTAGTATTCATCAAGCAACTGCTAATGCTGGGCAATGGGCACATACAGGGATGCCAACTGCTCTGTCCCATCTACTACTCACTATGCTGTGAGCTATATTTTATCATCTTTGAACATCTGAAGCTCAAGGCTGTCAAATGACTTGTCCAAGATCTAAAAGCTAATGAGCAGAGGCGTGGGATTCAACCCCAGTCCTATCTGTCTCTACAATTTCTTCCACGATCAGAGGACTGGGGACAGCACTAACTGCTGTCCATAAAAGGGATGCTCCAGAAGAATGTTTGCCTCTCAGATGAAACCATTTACCCTTGAGGAAAGCCAGGTACAGTTGTATTTAGAGTCCAAGGCCCTGTGCTTGATGGAGGGTGACACCTTGCTCCCAGTAAGCTTACCCCTTATTCCCAGGACATTGTTTTTGCTTCTCAGGGGAGACGAGCTGAGTGGGCCGGAGTGTATGTCTTCTAGCTGAGCTACTAGTGAAAACGTCTTTTCGGGCTGCATTTTGATGGCTCTCAGTGGGATGATTTATGGGATGTTGGAAAAGGACTGTTCTGGTTTTCTAGTGGATCCCGAGAAGTTGGCAAGAGCTGCTGGGACTGTTATTCAAACAGAGTTTTCATGTACTGCCACGAGATTCCACACGATGTTCACTGCTACGGATTGTCTGAGCTCGCTGTTGCACCTCAGTTGTCCAGGGAAAGAGAGCCTAGGACAGGGCTGCGAGCAATACCCAAGGAGGGCTTCCCCCTGCCCTGCGCCCCTGGAGCAGCCCCCTCTCCTGGCAGAGCCGTCTGAGAACCACTGTCCTCTCAAAAATGTGGGCTACTGTATAAATATTTGACAAACCATAGAAAAAGTGGTGGCCGTGTAAGGAAGAATAAAAGAAAATATTTTTTGTAACTTCTCCTTGCTTCCCATTTCAGTTTTCTTCAAAATTTAACTTGCATCAGAATCTCCAGAAAAACTTGTTTTCTGGGTCCTGTCCTCCCAATGAGTTAATTCAGTAGGTCTGGCGTGAGGTCAGAAACCCACACTTTCATAAATATTCCAGTTAATTCTGATCACGTGTCCGAGGAGCCACAGTTTGAAGACCCACCCTTGAGTGCTTGGAGCACAAGACGGGAGTTTTAATGTGTTCAGAAGTAGACAGTGAAGGGTGCACGCCTGCTGTTAGAAGTATGAGTCTCCATTCAGCCACACCACCAGCAGGGGGCTCCAGGAAGTGTGGGATGTCGGAAGGATGGGCCCCAAGGTGAGCTGTTTGTCTTGCTGCTCAAGGTCTTAGTCTCCTCATCTGTGAAATTCATTGATGGCACTGAGTGTCCCCGAGGTCTTTTCCAGGTCTCACCAGACCAGAGCCTAGGCACCAGCATCCCCACCAGACAACCATAGAAGTCATATCTGGAGTCAGGGCTGTTGTTGGTAAGCCAGGTTAGAGAGAGGGAAGGAAGGGGGAGCCAATTATAGAATGATTTTTATGTAAAAAGTGCTTTACATTCATTCATTTTATGTAGCAGTGCTTTACATTCATTTTATGTAACAAGTGCTTTACATTCTAATATCATGACAACCCTATACAGTATTGCTATGGATTGAATGTTTTTGTTCCCCTAAAATTCCTATGTTGAAGCCCTCATTTTCGGTGTGATGGTATCTGGAGATGGGACCATTGGGAAGTGATTATGTCATGAGGTGGAGCCCCCATGAATGGGATTAGTGCCCCAATAAGAAAAGACATGAGAGAGATACTCGCTCACTCTCTCTCTCTCTCTCTCTCTCTCTCTCTCTCTCTCTCTCTCTATACTATGTGAGGACACAACAAGAAGGTGTCTATCTGTAAACTAGGAAGAGGGCCTTCACCAGACACTGAATCTGCTGGTGCCTTGATCTTGGATTTCCCAGCCTCCAGAACTTGGATAAATAAATTTATGTTTTTTATTTTATGTTGGAGTATAGTTGATTTCCAATGTTGTGTTAGTTTCAGGTGTACGGCAAAGTGATTCAGTTATACATATACATATATCTCTTCTCTTTCAGATTCTTTTCCCATATAGATTATTATAAAATATTGCCTAGAGTTCCCTGTGCTATACAGTAGGTTGTTGTTGATTACCTATTTTATATATAGTAGTGTGTATATATAATCCCAAACTCCTAATTTATCCCTAACCCCCACCTTTCCCCTTTGATAACCATAAGTTTGTTTTCTATGTCTGTGAGTCTATTTCTGTTGTTTAAGCCACTCAGTCTATGGTATAGTGGGATCATAGGGAAAAAATTTATATATGTATATGTGTATATATATATATATATATATAATGTATATGTGTGTGCCCCTGGTTCCTGGCCTAGAGCTCTTAAAACCCTTGTAATTTCCTCAGTAATGAGAGCACTAGCAACAACTTCTGTTCTAATATTTTGTCTCCTCCTTGTTCCTGACAGAGCTCCTGAATCCCTTGAAGTTTCCTGGTTGATATCAGTGCTTTTATTTCTAATGAGGTAACTCTTAGTGAGCTCTTGGTTGGGGGCTGGTCACAAGAAAGACCAAACCATGATTAGAAGCTTGGAATATTCAGCCCCACCCCCCATTCTCCAGAGAGCAGAGAGGGGCTAGAAATGGAGTTAATGATTGGTTATGCCTATGTGATGAAGCCTCCATAAAAACTCCAAAAGCATAGGGTTCAGAGAGCTTCCGAGTTAGTGAACCCATGTACTGGGAAGGTGCCATACCCCAACTCAACAGGAACAAAACTCCTGCTCTCAGGACCCTCCCAGACCTTGCCCTATGCATCACTCTATCTGGAGTTTCATCTGTATCCTTTATCATACCCTTTAATAACTGGTAAACATAAGTTAAGCGTTTCCCTGAATTCTGTGAGCTCGTCTAGAAAATAATTAAATCCAAGGGGGAGGAGGTCATGAGAACCTCTGATTTGTAGCCAAATCAGACAGAAGTTGTGGATGACTTGGGGACCTGCTACTCGTGATTGACATCTGAAGTAAGGGACACTCTCGTGGGATTGAGCTCTTAACCTGTGGTATCTGACAATATCTCCACGTATAGATATATCAGAATTGAGATAAATTGTCAGACACCCAGCTGGTATTGCAGAATTGCTTGGTGTGGGTAAAAAAACCTCACACATCTGGTGTCAGAACTGTTGTGAGAGTGAAGGAGAAACCCAGGAGGAAGAGTGAGTTTTTTCTTTACAGGCATTTTTGTTGTAGCAGCCCAGACTGACTAAGAGAGCTAGGTATTGTTATTGTCATTTTACTTGTGAGAAAACTAAAACTCAAGAAACTTGTCCAAGGCCACAGAGCTAGTAAGCCACAAAGCTGGAAACCAAAACCAGTTCTGATTTTCAGTTCAAATATTATTTTATGCAGCTATTCTTTCATTAATGCATTCAAAAATATTTACTGCACATCTGCTACGTACCAGCACTGAAAATACAGTATTGAATATGACAAAGTCCTTGCTCCAATAGAACTTACATTCTCATGCGGGAAGACATATCATAAAGAAGTAAATGACATAATTAAAACAATTGCAGACAGTGATAAACACTATGAAGAACACATTTTTTCGTCAATGTGGGTGACATCTGATCTGAAATCTAAATGGCAAGACAAGCCAGTCATGCCAAGATTTGAGGGAAGAGTACACCAGGGAGAGGGAACAGATAGCTAACAACCCTCAGTCAGGACTCTTATATGTTCACAGGGACAAAAAAGGCCAGTGAGGCTGGGGTGAAGTAAGCAAGGGAAAGAGAACTAAAAAATGAGGTAGGAGATTTGGGCAAGGACCAGGGCACACAGGCCCAGGAGCTGAGATCTTAGTCTGCGTGTGATGGGGAGCCATTAGAAGGTTGGAGTCAAGAGAGTAATACAATCAAAGTTACCTCTAAAAGCTCACTCTGGCTTCTGTGTGGAGGATGCTTAGAGAAGAACAAAAATAGAATTCAGGAGACAAGCTAGAAGGCTAGAGCAATAGCCCAGGCAAAAGAAGCACATTTAATCTGAGACGTGGCTAATTCTCTGCTGTGTAGACTACCTACATCCAACACTGCTCCACCCCATCTCCTCCCCACACATATACACTAGGTCAGTAGTTCTGAAAGTATGGCCCAGGGACCCCTGAGCATCCCCCAGGCTCTTTCAGGGGGGGCCTGCGAGGTCATCCTTTTCTCAAATAAATACCCGTGTGAGGCTGGATCTCCCTCAAATGCTTCAACCAGAACAACAAACCACAATAGATGCCTATGGAAGTAGATATGAGAATCCGCTGTCTTCTATTAAGCCAGACATTACAGAGATTTGCAAAAATGTGAAGCAAAGACACTTTTCTCACCACATTTGTTCTTTGCTTTGGAAAATACAGTTATTTCTCATGAAAAAAAGATGTGTGCTATGTATGTTAACATGCAAGCGGTCTATTGTTATTTTTCAATGCATTAATAAATATTTTTCTGACTGTTTTAATTTCTGATGTAATTAATACTGACAGATATAATCAGCATAAAGTAAAGTCTTTTGGGTCCTTAGTCATTTCTAAGAATGTACAGGAGGCCTGAGACATTAGAACCACTATCTTAGTGACCTGAACGATCCTGGACAGGGAAGGGAGGTGACCACGGACATCTGACAGCCCACCCCCCTGCACACTTTCAGAACTCTTCCACACTGGTCATGAATTGCATTGTGAAGTTGCCTCTCTGGCCAGGTTGGGGCTGCTCAACCCCCAGCCGCGGTGGCGGAGTATCTGCACTGATGCTGAAGTGCATGGAGGGGAGGGCAGTAGCCAGCTTTTTGCAGCGGCGCAGGCAGGGTGCCAAAGAGAGTAGGCTGTCCAAGGCTCCTCTCCCTGCAATGCCAGCATATGTTTAGCCACATGGCTCAGCAAACAAGAAAAGGAATCACTGCCTTCTATAAGGTGCCCCATGCCCTGTGCAAGGGCCGTCTGCACTGCTGGAGGATAATAAACCCTCAGGGCATTTGTTACCACTTAAACATTTCCGAGGTGCATGCTGAGTATGTAATTGCTGTGCTGGTGAAAACAGGGGCTGAATGCTAAGTGCAGCTGGATACAGCAGGGAGTAGCCGGGCTCCAGAGATCACTCTATTGTTTTCCTTGTCTGGCAGATTCACAAGAAGCAGGGCTTCTGAGGATGTGTGCAATGCCTGCTTGTGGCTTCTGATCTGACCAGAGTTGGGGGCAGAAGTCGGGGTGTCTGGTGGATGGAGGTCCATATTGCCAAGTCAACCTTCAGAAGCTCAGTCCAGGTTTCTGAACTAAAAAACAAAAGCCTGAAAGGTTAGAGCCAGATAACCCTGGAAAACATCCTGCCTAGCCTTTGCCAGACTGTTTTCCTCATATCATCAATCCACCCAGATGCTTCATGAAAAGGAAAAAAAAAAAAAAAAAGAGTTCGGTGGTCAAAGGAGTTTTGGAAAAAGGAAATTATATCCGTTCTCCAGTTGGAGACTCTCTGCACACATTAACATAGTAATATCTCTAAGAAATGCTGCAGTGAAGAAACGTGCTTAACTTTATTCAGATACAAATTCTCTAAGGAAGAAAATGACTTGCCCAAGGTCACACAACAAAATTCGGGATTAAAACCCAGGTCCCTTGACTCCCAGTCAAGCAATCTTTCCCTGTAACACAGTGAGAGAAGATCTATTTGGCAGATTTTCCAAGAACTTCTATCACTGGATTATTAAAGACTGAGGTAAAGGTTAAACCATCAGCTTAGATCATGCAAATATTCTAGCCATAGGCACTTTCTAGGTGCCTGTAGTGCAAGAAGGAGATGAGTGAGGAAACAAACAAGGGAGGAAGGGGATGAAAAATTTGTCCTCTAGTCCACGTTGCAACTGCATGTGGGTAAAAGAAAATTGTCTCTAAGGACATCAACTGAGATTCTTTCACCAACATGTAACCATCAGAAACAGGCTGGAAAGAGATAATTTGATTACGTTGTGAATTAGAGTTTTGCAAATATGCATTTAATTTAGAATTAATGGGATGTATTTTTTGTGAGTTAAAAAAAGTGATTATTAAACACAAATTCCCTAATGTTTGACAAGTAGGTAGTAAATACCCATTTTGCACATGGCAGTTAAGTCCCAATAAATATGTTTCTTTCAATAACCAGCTGGTTTTATTTAACAAATAGATTGCTGTCTGATGAAATTGGAATGGAGAATTGGGAAAGCGTTGTGAATAGCAGGGCTCAGCACCCCTCACCATCTGCCCTGGAGATTGTATGGATGAAGGATGTCCCAGGACAGCTTCTGGAAGGCTGCCCCGCCTCCTCCCCCACTCCCAGCATGATTTCCAAAATGCCAATTCCTAGCAGGCAAGGGGCAGGCTAACAAAACAACTAGACTTTGTGTGTGGTGTTTTCTGTGTCAGGAAGTCCCTTCCTTCACTGTCGCCCTAGCAAACCACTCAAACATCACTGCTTCTATATAACCATTCGATGCCTTCAGACAGAGTTCATCTCTCCTTCCTAAGTACTCCCACAACACGGTGCACGTCCTTCACAAGATTTATAACACTGCATTAAAACCTGTCAATTCCTAGAGGGCAGGTTCCTTTCACATAGTAATAACAACTATAAGAACAATAACAACAATCTGGCAGAGGCAGTTATCTGCCTTCCCAATATCCATTTCCCTGTTATATTTGTAGCAGAGCCTGGGTTCTACTGAGGACAGCTCTAAGACTACATTTCTCAGCCTCCCTTGCAGCCTGGTGTGACCATGTGATTCAGTTCCAGCCAATAATATACAAGCAAAGTGTCAACTTGAGAAATGGCTCCTTAAAGGGAGCCGACTCAGCTAAGAGGTGGTCTTCTGTGCTTTCGCCCCACCCGCCAACCCCACCTCACATAAACACCTGTGCTGTTCAGATTATGGACATGATATGGGATTATGATGTAACCTTGAGGACAGAAGCCACATACTGAGGATGTCAGGGGAGAAAGAGAGGTAGAACCTGGGTCCCTAGCAACCTTTTGGCGCCACCGTGTTATTCTTAGACTGCTGTCTCCATACCCCTTTTACAGGAAAAAATGAACCAGAGGATTTTAAAGCCACTATTATTGAGTTAGATATACTGAAACGACTTCTAGCTCACACAAGTAATAGCCAGAAACATTCATGAATGCTTACAGTGTGGTTAAGTATTTATATTCATTCTAATCTCACCCACATGACAGCCCCGATGAATCTGTATCTGTATTGTATAGGTGAAAAAAATGAGGCCCTCAGATGTAAAGGAGCAAGTCCAAGATCACCCAGCTAGTAATTAATTAGGTTTAAAATTAATTATGGGGAATTCCCTGGTGGTCCAGTGGTTAGGACTCTGCGCTTTCACTGCCGAGGGCCTGGGTTCGATCCCTGGTGGGGGAACTAAGATCCCACAAGCCGTGCAGTGCCGCCAAAAAAAAAAAAAAAGAAAATTGCATTTATGTTTATCTGATTCCAGGAGGGTTGGAACTCTCAACAAGCACAGTCCCTCAGATGATAGAAACAGTTGCTATTCAGAGAAGCCATCAGTCTGAGAAATGGTACTGGGGACCAGCTCAGCCTCGGACTGTCCTTGGACAGATCATGTCACCTCTCTGTGACTCAATTCCTCATCAGTAAAGCAATAATATCAACTTCTCTTTATTGAGCACCTTCTATTTGCCAGGAATTCTTACGGGTATCTTACAGGTGTTAACTCAGTCAGTGCTCACAGCCATACCATGGGATTAATGCTATTACTGGTCTTATTTTATAGATGAGGAAAGTGAGGTTGGACCAGGAAGTTAAGTAACTTGCTCAAGCAAGTGGTGGGTAGAAGCAGAGGTGATAGGACCCAGGTCCATCCGTCTGTCTGACTCTGATTTACCCTGGGATCTTCCTCCCAGATTCCTCACAACATCCAAATATTCCCCTTTACACATAAGGAAATGAAAGTTTTAACTGAAAAGTGGTGGAGTGAGGATTCAAAACTAGGTCTACTTAACACCAAAGGCAAATACTTCCCCAAACTCCGTGAGTGGAGGAAAAAGTTGGGGAGGTCAGCATCTAAAGACGGGACTGGGCCCCATCCAACCAGCTCTAAGCCCAGTGCTGGACATGGGGGGACACACTGTCCACTGTGGAACTGAAGGGAAGCCGAGTGAAGCCAATGCAGGTTGCGCTGAGGGAGCCCAAGAGTGGAATCCTCCCCACCCACAGACTAGCCCCTGACCCAAGCCCCTGCAAAGAGACCTCAGTAAGCTCCCTGAGCACAGGGACCACATACGCCTCACCCACTGCTGTTTCCAGAAGAAAGCCTGGCACTTAATGAGCACTTAGGGATTGTATCAGTTTCCTGTGGCTGCCATCACAAATGATCACAAACCTAATGTCTTAACACAGAAGTGTATTCTTTCTCTCAGTTTTGGAGGCTGGAACTTTGAACTCAAGGTGTCAGCAGGGCTGGTCTCCTTCTGAAGGCTCTGGCGAAGCATCCTTCCCTGTCTCCTCCCAGCTTACAGCAATCCTTGGTGTCCCTTGGTTTGTAGACACATCACTCCAATGTCCGCATCCATTGTCACACGGCATTCTCCTTGTGTGTATCTCTGCGTGTCCTCTCCTCTTCTCATAAGGACACCAGTCATTGGTTAGGGTCCTCCCCAATCCAGCATAACCATGCCTTAACTTGATTACATCTCAAAGACCTTATTTCTAAATAAAGTGACATTCGCAGGTTGGGTTAGCACTTCAACATATCTTTTTTTTTTTTAATGTCTGAAACATTTATATTAACATATTTCCATACAAATAACCCAAAGAAAGTTTAATATTAGTTGTTTTTTTTCTTTATTTGTTTGTTTGTCTTATACTGCAGGTTCTTATTAGTCATCAATTTTATACACATCAGTGTACGCATGTCAATCCCAATCGCCAATTCAACTTACTATGGGATGATTTGCTAAATTGAATTGAATAGGTTGATTGTCTGCAAAGGAACTGTTTCCCTACAGGAGTGGAGCCAGCCTTCTTAGCGGTGAGATGGGAAAGTCTCCCACAAAAAAACTTGTCTGTGTGAAGGTCTGTGTATCTGTGTGTGTCTGTGTGTTTACCTGTGTGTGCGTGTGGGTGTGTGTTTCTTGTGGCCTGCCATAATGTGGAATTCCACCCTTAAAGATGAATTCCTTGGGCAATCTCCTAGGAAGCTCTCCATTTTGTTAACTGTCACTCACATCGAACGTGAATTCATTGGAGGGAAGGGCACTGAGACGGTGGAAAAAGTGATAGGAAATGCATAGGGAGCCTGCTGGTGTGTGGAGTGCTGCCCTGGTGATGCAAGTCTGAGAGGATCTGTGGTCGCTTCTTGGGAGGCAGCACCAGGAAGGAGGAGTGAGATTTAAGAAGGAAAGGAGGAGGAGAACTATTTCCCTGGGTACGGGGTTGGGCTTAGTGACTTTTGATATTCTAAAATTCCTTTCAGACATGAGGCCCTCTAACCCTCGTCTTCCCAAGAGATGGTGCTGGGAGTGAGTTGTACCAGGCTCCTAAGTCAATGTGGTCAGAGGTGGGGATGGTGTGGACAGGAAAGAGAGGTGGGAAGACCTCCAGGGAGATGATGAAGGGCGCAAAGCAGGGCTTCCAGTCCCAGCCCTTCTGCTTGGCAGCAGGGAGACCTTAGTGACCTTAGTCACTTGCCTCCCTGGACCATCCTCCTAACGGTGAAACAAGAGCCTTGGGCCTGGTTGGCGAGGTCTCTCCCAGATCTGGGCAGATTTCCAGACTGTGTCTCACACCTTTCCACGTGGCCAGGTGCAGGTGCTATGGCTACAGTGTATTTACTCCCCATTACTCACTTAGGAAAGTGCCTCTGAAGTAGCAGCTCCTCTGAAAGGGAGATGGAGAAAAGAAAGAGGAAACGGGGGGGGGGGGGGGGAGAGAGAAAGAGAATGGACACACAAATGAAGCCTCAGAAATTTGCTTCAAGTTGTGGGGAAAGTGGAGCAGTAAAGGGGCCTCCATCAGCAGAATGGCTCTCGGCAGGCAGAACGGAAGTGGTCCAAATTAACCCTGAAAGAAAACTTAGCTCTCCACACTGCAGAGTACACATCCAGAGTGAAAGCCATTTGAAGATTTTCTGCCACCAAATCAAACTCTTATTTTCCCATGAACAGCCCATCACATGCAGTAGGTATTCTTGGTCCGTGCTATTATGCCTCTGGGTTATTGTTTTAAATTTGAGTCATTGCAACAAATTACTATACTTAGCCCTTCTCAAGGAGCTCTGAGGACTTAGTGTCACTCAGAGGTCCTCGTCGCTTGCCTCTCCAGAAGCCGCACTGCCAAAGTGAAGGAAAGCGATGCTGTCCAGATGTTCTCCGTGCACCAGACCTCGGGGTGGGGGGGTTCCCAAGGGTTGCCCTTGGGCATGCTCGTCACCCTCCTTTGTTCCCAGTGTCTAAATCAGCAGTCGTTACCCTGCCCTTTGGGAGAAAAGGCACTAGAAGCCAAAATCATAAAATCTGCCACTTCCTGAGTCCGCTCCATATGCCAAACCCTGGGCTAAGCTAAGACCACACGGTATCTCCTGCAGGAATTTAAAAAGTGAGCAGGGTGGCTGATATCTGCTGGCGGATGCTCTAGTGCTGTCTTTGAACTTGGGAAGCTGTGAGCCACCAAGTGTGGACTGGGGGAAAGGTAAGGAGGAACAGAGGGGGCTGTAGTCTGGACATGGACTCCCACCACCAGGCTAAGGTTCCACCCTGAGGCCACGCATAGGGGCACAGTGAGAGAGCCCTCGTGGGGCCCAGGTGGGCACTGCTTATATTCTGAGACTGTTGGCATCACAGGGCACAGGCAGGCAGGTGACACTCTGCAGTAGGTGCCAATAGCAGGGTCCACATTTTCCCCAGAGACTGAAAAATCAGCTAATTTTCTGGGTCTTGAGATATCATGAAGGCATTTTTCAGTCTTCAGTGATCTGGTTTAATAGTTCCCTTTGTTGGACTGTGCACGAGCATACATTTATATTAGCAATTCCAAAAGCACCTTCCCTCAAAAAGATTAAACCCTAAATTTATCATCTTAAGAAATGCTATTTTAAAAATACGTAGTAACTGCCATAAAGAAATTTATTCTCTGAAGGGGGCTTTCCCACTTTTTTTCAAGCATTTACTTAGCTCTTTTAGGCACTTTTCTACATAGCATAAAAATATGTCATCATAAAACTTCTAGAAGTCAGTACTGCGATTGTCCCCATTTTACCTATAAGGAAAATGAGGTACAGAGAGGTTAAATAGTTTGCCTGAGGTCACACAGTTGTTAGGTGGAACAGCTGGGATTTGAACACGTGCAGTTTGCTTCCAGAGTCTGTGTGTTTTAACTGCTCTCCTATGTACACTTCCTCTCTGTTTTTCCCATAAACTGATGAAACCCAGAGTCATTCTTTCCCTCCCTCCTATCCTGCCCTCCACTTTATATAGTGAGATTTACCCATGTTTTTTCTCCCAGCTCCCATGATGCAAGAACATCGCTGAGCTGCTGAAGGTATGTGACACCACCCAGGTAAAAGTAATTTGTAAACTGTAAAGTGCTAAAAAGGAAAGGGATCCATCACTACTGTCAACCTAACACATTTTGAAACCCAGCAGGACCCTGTGGGGCTCCTGGGCACAAAAGCCTTTCTGTGTTTCCTTCCCTAAGTTCCAAAGGGCAGGTTCAAACAGTTGCTAATCAGGGAAGGGAGCGGATACAGAGACAAGAGAGGAGCAGCCTTGGGGGCAGTGGTCCTGTTTCCCCCTCAAGGGCTATACTTAACAATATCTTTGAGCTCTTGCGCAGAACTAAAAACCCCACCAAATGGAAGATGTTAACTAATTGATGTAGCACTCTTCATTCCAGAGAAGGTCACAGTTTGCCCACTAGATGATCTCTGGATTGAAGGAATGCAAGCCCTGCACACACCCTGACCCTTATCAGCAACCTCACCCGTTGACTATAAGACTCATCACAACACCACCTACCCCCATCTTGGGACACTCAGTTTTGAGGGCATTAGCCTGCTGTGTCCCTCTCTGCTTGGCAGAGCGATAAAGCTATTCTTTTCTACTTCACCCAAAACTCTGTCTCTGAGATTTAATTCCTTGTCGGGGTACAGAGGCTGGATTCAGCTTTAATTTCAGCATTGCTTCTAGAGAGGCTTTATCTCAAAAAAGGATACCTCATTCCTCCTCTTCTACCTGTTTATAATCTAAATCCCCATATGTCTTTTCTTTGTAACTGGAGCATGACCACTTTTTCTTTTCCCTAATCTCTGCCAAATGGCTCCAGAAGTCGTTCTCTGCGGAGTGTTGCGAGCTCTCCACAGGTGCTGCATCCCCTTCTCTCCACGCCCTTTTCCAAGGAAGGCACAGTTTCCTCTACTCTGATACTTTTTTTTTTTTTTTTTTTTTTTTTTTGCGGTACGCGGGCCTCTCACTGTTGTGGCCTCTCCCGTTGCGGAGCACAGGCTCTGGACGCGCAGGCCCAGCGGCCATGGCTCACGGGCCCAGCCGCTCTGCAGCATGTGGGATCTTCCCGGACTGGGGCATGAACCCATGTACCCTGCATTGGCAGGTGGACTCTCAACCACTGCGTCACCAGGGAAGCCCTACTCTGATACTTTTTATAACTCTCTCCAGAAGCATGTTAAATCTGCTCTACTTGACATGCATCCCTGCTTTGCCATTCCCCCGCCACCCCTGGCCATCCGGTCTAAGGATCAGTATGCAAAAATCCATCCTTTGTCTCTTCTGCATCTCTCCTTCTGTGTTTTCAATCTCTCTCCCTCCCCCTGTTCCGCATTTCTGGACGACGTAGTGAGCTTGGCATCTTGCAGCACCTCACACAGGGGGCGGGAGACAGGGGATTTGTCATCACCATTCTGCTACTGTTACTTCAAGGGCCTTGAGCAAGGCTCCTTTCCCCAGCAGAGCAAGCTGGGATTGCGTGGGCTGACTGTACAGGTTCTTTCCCAGCCCCGATGTTCTATTCTTTCTGGCACTATGGTCTCAAAGATCAGAAGTACATTGTTTTCTAGTTTTCTCCAAAAGGGATGAACCTAGTTTCCAGGATCCTCTCCAGAGGATCCTTCCAGCCCTTATAAACACTTCACAACTGATGTCCTGCAGAATGGCATTCCACAGCATGTTACTACATGTGCAGCTAGAAAAGTGCTCCTTGTTGAAATAACTTTGGGAAATCCTTATAAAAAGAAAGGCAGTACTTCTTTTATTATTATTATTATTATTGAAATGTAGCTGATTTACAATGTTGTGTTGGTTTCAGGTGTACAGCAAAGTGATTCAGTCACCTTGCTGTACACCTGAAAATAACACAACATTCTTTTTCACATTCTTCTCCTTTATAGGTTATTACAAAATATTGAGTATAGTTCTCTGTGCTATACAGTAGATCCTTGTTAGTTATCTATTTTATATATAGTAGTGTATATAAATTAACCCCAAACTCCTAATTTATCCCTCTCCTCCACCGCAAGAGAGGCAGTACTTCTAATTGCAGCACCCTGAGAGCCCTTCATCTATAAACAGACATCCTGACACCCGAGAAGGAGCTGCAATAGTGCTGTGGCCCAAGATTTTGTGACCCTAACTTTGGAGACATCCCTCTTAACATCTCCTACAGGAAGGTCCCTTAGATACAACAGTTTGGGAAATTCTGTTAGGATCACACTTCACCCCAGTGGTTCTCTCTCTTCCAGCCGCTCTCTCTCCAGTAAACACTGTGGTTTCAGCAATTGTGCCCTGCTCTATAAGCCCTGGGGCCAAAGGCACATGCCCACTGCATGGAGTTAAAACCAGAAGCTTCCCCTTGATCGAGCAGTTCCTACAATTCACCACCAGAAGGAAACAGATAAGTTCAACAGAAGAGGCACATGGATTGTTACTTAGTAAGACTCTCACTTAAAGATATTTTCAGAGATGTTATAGCTATTTTCTTGAACCATTGTGAGAGAGGAGGTTGACATTAAACCGTGGACAAACATTTCTGAATGTTCAACACACACATGTGCATACATATGTACTCATACAAAACACACACACACACACACACACACACACACATGGGGCTTTCAGCGTGCAGTTCAGAGAAAACTAAAGAAAAGTTAAACAAGACAAGTGACCACCTTGGAGCTGCCTGAAAACTACAGCAATATGATGTCTGGAAGAAAAAAATGGCTTTTAGTCACAGAAATAGGCATGTGGATATTCACTTAAAAACACCTGCTTTAAACTAGGCCCGTGAGCCACAACTACTGAGCCTGCGCGTCTGGAGCCTGTGCTCCGCAACAAGAGAGGCCGCGACAGTGAGAGGCCCACGCACCGTGATGAAGAGTGGCCCCCGCTTGCCACATGAGAGAAAGCCCTCGCACAGAAATGAAGACCCATCACAGCCATAAATAAATAAACTCCTACCCTCAACATCTTCTTTAAAAAAAAAAAAACACCTGCTTTAAAAATATCTCTTGGGGAGAATTTTCATCTATATTAGAATTCATAAAACAAAAACACTCTGAATGTGTTATTAAAGTGTTAACTTCACAAAGAGTGTGAGAGGAGCCAGAGAGACTCTGGTTACCCAAAGAGGCTTCAAGGAAGGAAATCCCTGAGCAATTACAATCCTCAATAAGCTTTTATTTATATATATAAAAACACAGCAATGGTTGGAAGAGCATAGATACCCAATTTCAGATTGTTGGGAAGCATTATCAGCTCAAGGAGCAACAGGAGAAAGAAAAGGAAAGTAGAAAGAAAAATGAAGATGAGCTGAGATTTCCTGCGTAATGTTCCAGGAAACTAACAGAGGCAGCGCCGTGCCACCCTGGTCACAAACCTGTAAGGCGGGTGGCCCAGGCTCCTGTTCCTAGATGTGAAAACCAAGCTTTACAGAGGCTAAGTTGCCTATTTCCATGATGAATGTCTGATTCCAAAGGAGGCACGCTTTCTGCCTCTCCTCCACCCGCCAGTGGAAAGGGCCTTTCTGAAGCCAAGTGGCACAGTTTCTGCTGCAGCCTGGCTTTCTGACTGGGCTCAGCCTTGATACATGCTAAAAGCATCGAAGTCTCAGCATGATGGCCACCTTCTTGAACAAGAGTCCACGTGAAAAATGAGCAGTGAGTCCCAGTTTTCCTTAATACGTGCTCATGGTGATGTTATAGAAGCCAAAATTGAGGTGGAGATAATTCTTCCAGACCCTTGTCTTTGAAGCCCTTTAGAGCAGAAAAGAGAATATGGGCTTTGAAGCCAGATAAACTTGGGTTTGAATCCCAACTCTACTCTACCACTAACTGTCTAGGTGAGTTCAAGCAAGCTACTTAAGCTCTCTGAGCCTCAGTTTCCATATTTGTAAAGGGTATGTGTGGTTAAGATTGACTAGTAGTAATAATAGACAACATTTATTTAGCATGTATTATGTGTCAATTTCTTTTCTATGTCCTTTGCATGTATAAACACATTGAACTTCTGACAGTAAATTTGTAGTGAGGGTGTTCTAGTACCCATTTTACAGATCTGGTGACTGACG
This sequence comes from Lagenorhynchus albirostris, assembly GCF_949774975.1. NCBI lineage: Eukaryota > Metazoa > Chordata > Mammalia > Artiodactyla > Delphinidae > Lagenorhynchus > Lagenorhynchus albirostris. The sequence continues at coordinate 97,570,269 of NC_083101.1, read as the reverse complement.
TGCAGGGTTGTTAGATAACTTACCCAACACCATACAGATACTTAGTATTGGAGCCAGGGCTCTATGCCAGGCAGTCAGAACCCAGAGCCTGGGTTCGTATGTACTTAATGTGCCACCAGATGATGTAATATTGGGGGCAGAACCCAGCACAGGGCCAACCCCCTGGTGTTGGATATATTTTAGTGGCCCTTTTCCCTTTCCCTTCATTGTCCCTTTTCAGATTTGCCTGCTTTTATCTTGAAGGGCTGGAGTAGGAATTAACTTCAATCCATGAAAACCTGTATTAAATGGCTGTAAGAAGAAAACTGGTCTAAGAATCTTTATCACAATTCTGTTAGAATCCAGCCACAGCTGTTTACACCTGTCTAAGAAGCATGACAGGCCAAGATAGGAAGAAAACTTGGATATTATCTAGTCCATTCACACATTCATCAGTTAGGGAAACAAAAGCCCAGAGAGAACCAAGAGCCCACTTTGCTCCATACAGCTTGTTTGGCATTGAAGAAAGTCATAGCAACAGAAGGTTTTGATGGGGTCTTTTTAATTGGAGTACAGTTGATTAACAATGTTGTGTTAGTTTCAGGTGTACAGCAAAGTGATTCAGTTATACATATACATGTACCTATTTTTCTTCAATTTTTTTTCCCATTTAGGTTGTTACATAACATTGAGCAGAGTTCTCTGTGTTATACAGTAGGTCCCTGTTGGTTATCCTTTTTAAATATAGCAGTGTGTATGTGTCAATCGCAAACTCCCTAACTATTCCTCCCCCCACCCCACTCTTCCCCCTTGGTAACCATAATTTCCTTCTCTAAGTCTGTGAGTCTATTTCTGTTTTGTAAATAAGTTCATTTATATTATTTTTTTTAATTCCTCATATAAGTGATATTATATGATATATGTCTTTCTCTGTCTGACTTACCTCACTCAGTATGACAATCTCTAGGTCCATCCATGTTGCTGCAAATAGCATTATTTCATTATTTTTAATGGCTGAGTAATATTCCATTATATATACATATATACCACATCTCTTTATCCATTCCTCTGTCGATGGACATTTAGCAACAGAGGGTTTTGGAGGGTCTTAACATGGTCCCTGTGGAGAGACATAGGAGACAATGTGGGGAGTTGGAGGATGAAGCCTCTCTGGGATTTTAGAAGATAAACTAATGGACATGTGACCAAGCTCCTGAGAGTAGCCAGAAGTAGCCACCATGAGAGACAGACTGAGCCTATAATTCATCAACGCAACCCTCTTTGTGAACGACAGCTTCCTCCAGCAGGTTAACTGAAGTGACAGATGTTTAGGTTCCAGGTAACCTGCTGACCACTACATTTCCATCCTATGTCACAGCTCCAGAGCAGAGTCCTATCTATAACCTACTGTCCATGCCCTCAGAGCCATCCAAGGTAAGAATACCACATGAATAATCAGGCATAAAAATTATTCTCACTTAGCACCAGCTTGTTCCAATAGACCTGAAGTGTATAAATGAAGTCAAAACCACAGAGGTCTGTTGAGGCCCTGAGACCCATAATACACCTAACACACATATGCCTTTTATTTGAAATGATTACGAAAGACTGGGAGGTACAGCCGTGTCTAGGGATGGCCATAGGGTGGAAGGGCCAAACAGAGGTCAGTCACAAAAAAATCCTTTGATTTTATAACAAGCAAAACATTATCATGAATAGCCCAGACAAGGGCTTCAGGAGATAAGAGTTTTGTACATGAGTTTAATAAAAGCATGATCATTTAGAAAAAAAAGAGTGAATGAGATAATAATGCCCACGTAAATTGAAAAACAAAAGACCAACCAGAGTAACTGAATCCTTCTTGGCTTCTTCTTCATCAGTCTTGTCTTTTGCTAATGAATCTGTGATGTTTATGACTCTTATGGCTCCAAGTTATTCATGTTAGACCTGTCATTTCTACCTTGAACAAGTAGAATAGCGGCCCATAATATTAGAGCAAAGCAACTTATGAATCATATATACTGCCTTCTCCTGGTGCTATCAGAGGATGCTAAGAATCCCAGAGAGAAATGATTCATTCAAGATCACACAGCTGGTGGCAGAACTAAACTGGAGTCCATGATGGGAGTCTTTCCCCTCTACCTTCCTGCCTTCCCTATTTACCCAAGTTATCGCTGTACTTCCCTGAATGTATATACTTACGCCCCCCGCCCACCGCCCCCGCCCACTCTCACTCTTTCTCTCTGACATTCAGATGGATGTAATTTCACTGGACAGGTTCCCAGTTGACAGCTTAAGCTGGTCAGCCTCAGTAATTCATTTATCTACAGCACTGCAAATGCACAAACCAGACACATGGTGAAGAGCCCCAGATTTTAATTATGTCTTATTCCACAGCTGCAGTCAATTCCTGCTACAGCTTAATAACCAGGTTGCACCAGCCATGAACACTTTTTGTTGTTAATTTTGCTCAGGAAAATTGAGTTTTTACTATCATTTTGGCAGAAATGCTTATCATAACAATTATGATAAAGTGATGAGAATTGGAAACATCTGCAGGAATGAACTTGAAGACAGAAGGATGTCTGTTAGTCTGGTTGTGCAGGGAAATGTGCTGTGGGAAATCTGGATTATGGCTCTGTCTCCTGCTGAGAACAATGGGAAGCATAAGGGGGCCCAGGCTTCTCCCCACCCTCTCCTGGGAGGCCAAGGAAGACTGTAAGCCCTCAATGGCATGGACCGACTACATGTAGTCAGTACCCACCCTCTGCTACGGCTTTGGGGAGATTTATAATAAAGAGGTGAAAGATCGGCTGGGCTTAGAGAATAGAACAAAGAACCTTAGAAAACACCATTGTACAGATGAGAAAACTGAGACCAGGGGAAGGAGGAGTGACTTTCCCAAGGTCATACAACTAATGAATGACATCTGAGCCTTCTGGCCATGTGCCAGAGCTCTCTCTTTCTCTGCCTAAAATAAATCCAATCAGAGCTTACGTATGGGAAGGAACAGGATAGCCTAGGATCCCTGGGAAGAGATCTCAGATGGTCACTCTCATAGGCCAGACCCAGAATAGATGTGCAAACCAAAATGAATGTGTCTCCATTTGTGATATTTTGGGGGAATCAGGGAATAGCCTGTATCAGAGATGCAGGTCATTGGGGTCAAAGAGGAAGAGGAGCGACAAAGGAATCCAGGATGCCCCCAACCTGGAGCAATGAGAAGGTGGAGAATAAATGCAAATATACCAAATCCCGCGGTTGCCTGCAGCAGCTTCTTCATAGAGCAAAGGGCTGGTCATCAGCATATTTTACTACTGATGCCATTGAACAGGTTCGTGAGAAGGGAACCTACTTTTCTCCTCCCAGAAGGCATCTGAAGCCTCTCACTAGAAGTTACTTAGAGCTCCACAGTCATGTTTAAGACTGAACTACCAGATTTCCTCAATTCTTAGGCACTATTAATTGGTAAGGTACATCACCAATTTAATAAGAGCTTTTGGGGAAGAAAACAAGCGCTACAATAAATATACACATGCATCAGGAGACACAGCCCTATTTCAGAAATGTGAAAATGAGATTCACCAACGGAATCAACAATATACAGTATGTAAAAGTCACCTGTCTTTGTATGGAATAGATTACCAGGAGAAGAGATGCAGAGAGAAAGAAAGACTGACTCCAGGAAGACTGTGGAAATAGTACAGATAAAAGAAAAACAAAAGCAGACACTTGTTGGAATTTATTTGGTAACAACAGAAGTGAAATTAAAAGGAATAAATGGGTATATTCGTTTTTTATCGCCGTGTAACAAATGACCACAAACTTAGCAGCTTAATACAGCTCATATTTATTATTTCACAGTTCTGTAAGTCAGAAGTCTGAACAGAACTTAGCTGCGTTTTCTGCTCAGACTATCACAAGGATGAAATGAAGGTGTCAGCTGGGGCTGGGGTCTCGTCTGAGAACTAAGGTCTTCTTCCAGGCTTACTTGGTTGTTAACAGAATTAATTTCCTTGCAGCTGTAGAACTCATGGAGATTGTGTCTTCAAGGCCAGCAGGAGACTGTCCATTCCAGACTGTTATGATGGAGTGTTATATAAGCTAACATCATCATAGTAATGACTATCGCATCATAATCACAATTTCTACCCACACTGAAAGAAAGAGGATCACACAGGCTCATGCACTAGGAACAGGGACCTTAGGGGCCATATCATAACTCTGCAGACCCCAATGGGAAGTTTATAAGGAATAAAGAATCAACAGAACTTTGCTGGTTGAATGGGGAGAGTGTGACACGGACCCTGATAATTAGAACATCTTGTGGACACATAGGGCCATTAATATTTTAAAGCCATTTCATGCATATAAGCTCTTTTGTTCTTTGAAGTAATCTTATGAAACAGGTAGAACAGATATCATTATTTCCATTTCAGAGATGGGAAAATGGAGGTCTAGACAAGTTAATTAATTCTCCTAAAGCTACATTGTGCATCACTGGCTCAACTGTAGCCAGGTTTGTAATGCCGGTTTCCTGCCTAAGAGTGCAAATTCATTTCTTCTACCCCACCTTTAATCATTGCTGCTGATTTTGCTGAGAAGTACTTCTATTCATGAAGCCTTTCTTTTCTTTTGGGCAACTGTAGTCCAAGTATGCCTGGACCACCGAGATCTTACCCTTTGGATTTCCTAAGAGGGACCTGGGCTCTACCAAAGCAGTTTAGCTCTAGGTTTCCATGTTACTCTCATGTTAGTCATGCTGAAAACACAACTCCGTTTCTGCATTAGGAGTTTCTGGCTTGATGACACATAGCAAAATCTTATCTCCAAACACTGGCTTTAGACAGAAAGTGCAAAGAGCATGACTTGAAAGATGTTATGACAGCAATGATGAGGCCACAACCCTAATATCCTCTTGATAGAGTTACTGTTACCATTTCCAATAGAGAGAGCCTCATTCGGAGACTTCAAGGATGATTTATGGACCACTAACTTCCCTAAGCTTTCTAGGATGCACAGAGTGGTCTAGCTGGGAGGAATCAATTGACAGACAAAAAAAGAAAAAAAAATTACTTATACTTGGTCTCTGGACATTCACACACACACACACACACTCACACATAGGCACACACCCACGCATGCATGCATGCATGGGTCCCTGTCAAGGTCCCTGCATATTGGCTGGCACACTGAGTAATGAGTTACTAGAAGAAGCTTGCCCTCTGTACCTTGTGCCACTGCCTGAGCTCCAAACTGCAACCACTTTATCAACTCATAAAGTGTATATCACTTAAAGGAGCCTGACGTGAAAGGAATTCAAACTACATTAACAGCAAAATCTCTGTGGTGATCAAAACACATCATTAAAGACATGAAGGACAAAACGAAGAGATGAAAGGATTCACCTTTTCTCCTCTTTGGCTTCCTGATGCTCTGGACTGAGAAATGGGAGGAAGACACTTTATTTTCCCGGGTCTAAGTTTGCCCACCTTTAAAACAGGAGGGTATAATTGGGGGAGGAACGAGATGAAATGGCAAGATGAGTTTTGGAATGAGACTGATTTATTCTACTCTGTATTAATACTGAGACTTCACAAAAATTACTTAATCTCCCAGAAACTCAGTTTCTTCAACTATAATATGTTTTTAAAAATGCTTTAATCATGATATGTGAGAATTATTTATGTTAATATATATATAAAACAACTAGTACAGTATGTGGCATATGGCATAGATGTTAGTTTCTTCTTTCCACCCTCTGGGTCCTTTTCGGGTGGGGGGTTCCTCTCTCTCTCCTGCGCCTTGTCTTTTTTCTTTTTTTTTAAAGATTCTATAACCATCTGTCTTTTTTTCAACAGTTAAGTCACTTGAAGTATTAAAGCACCATGAACAACTTTGCCTTAGCGTTTCTGACAGCCTGGATGTAGCACCCTGACATTCTCTCACTTTCCACCCCCTCTCTTGGAATTATCTAAGAAAAAAATATAAATGCATATGTACTTATTTGTCAGCATCAAGATCATTTGCTCCTCTGGGGACATTCTTTTCACTTTCTGGTGAAGTCCTCAGACATCCCCTCCCACTGGTGTCATGTATTAAGCAAGAGTAAACAGCACGCTGTCATGCAGAATCAAGGCAATGGCTTCCACGAGAATGAGCATTTAGCAACTTAAATACACACATCTAACCTGGCTATTGAGGATGATCGAATACTCTGAGGTGTGTTGGCGAGGCAGAGTCACATCCTTCTTCTCAGCCTGAGGGACCAGAATGTAAAAGAAGAAGTATATGGGTGGTCAAGGGTGCTGAAAAGGGATGGGACTAAATAAAACACAGAATTAGCATGACTATGAGCTATTTACTGCTGGCTGTTCAGAGGAATTGAGATGGCAGAAGTTCCAGGGATGCTATCAGGGGTATCAGAGAGACCTTTTCAGGGGTCTGGTAGCCCCGATTCCTGGCACACTCTCCCCATTCCCAAACTCCTCATGACACTACAATTACATAGGGACATTAGTATAATGGTACCTCTTCTTTTATTTTCTCTTCAATTTAAAGATCCACGCACAATTTACCCACCTACAACAACTACTGCAAGTAAAAAGGCTGCCTGCTAGAGCCAGATAGACTAGGAATTTGTAAACCAAATTCCTCAGGCTCAAAATGCTTCAATTGTCAACTTTCTTATTTTATAAAACCTTCCTATAAGAGATATCTTCTTTGGGCTTAAAGAGTAACATTTATAAATTAGTGGTACTCATTACCATCCTAGCATGATTTGTTTAGCAGATCACTTCCCCATGTCAAGTAGCCAAGAACAGGACCTGTGTGTTCAGGATGAGACAAATCATATTCTGTATAAAATGGTCAGCAAAAGGACAGCTATCTGCAAAGAACAGGCCAAGATCAACCACTTTTAAGGGGAAGGGGTACTGAAAACCCAGCACCCAGCTCTATAGAAGAGAAGTGGCACTATACCCCAGGCTCAAAGGGGGAGTCCTAGTGCCCCAAAACTGACCCCTTTATTCATAATTTGTCCTAGGGCTGCCTGCCCTGTTGCTGTCCAAGGTTCTGAAGGCTTTTTTATTGTTTTTATCCTGACCTCCTTTATTTTTCTCCTTTTATTCTACCTGTTGCACGTAACTATTAACATTTAATGGCCACTCACAAAGTGAATGATGTTGTATACCGCATTGTTAACTCACTCACCAATGAATAAATGCACTGAATCCAAAAACACCTAGTCTGTGTGCTTTGTAGACTCACATATCACAGTCAGGGCCTGAATTCAGCAGTTCAACATTTCCTTCATCCTTTTATCCACTCTTCCATTCATCCATTTAATATTTATTAAACTCCCAGTATTAAGCAACATGCATGCAAAGGAGTGGATGGGCCTTACCCCTAGCTCTATAACAGAGTCATGGAACAGTAGAAAAATCATTTCAGGACTTTCTTCCATACAGAGTTGGGAGGAATACGGAAGGGAACCAAGAACCCAAATCACAGTAGAATAATTCTACATCAATTCAATGAATTTTTTTTTTTTTTTTTTTTTTTTTTTTTTGCGGTACGTGGGCCTCTTACTGTTGTGGCCTCTCCCGTTGCGGAGCACACACTCCGGACGCGCAGGCTCAGCGGCCATGGCTCACGCACGGGCCTAGCTGCTCTGCGGCATGTGGGATCTTCCCGGACCAGGGCACGAACCCGTGTCCCCTGCATCGACAGGCGGACTCTCAACCACTGCGCCACCAAGGAAGCCCAATTCAATGAATTTTAAAAGCCGTGTTTAAAAGATTTAAAATTTAACTATGTTAAAAACATCTGCCTGGTGGAAAAAAAAAAACCCACAACATACAAAGTTAAATGACAAACTGAGAAATATAACTGAAGCACATATAAAAGACACATAAACAATACAATAGAAAAAAGGGTAAAGTTTTTACAAGAGGCATTTTCTAGAAAAGAAAATATAGTAACTCTTAAGTATGCTCAATCTCCCTCATAAATGAAAAAATTATGTTTAAATTACACTGAGATACCATTTTCACCTATCAGATTGATAAAAATCTAGAATTTTTTATATTAGGATGGAAAAGCTGAAGGGAAACAAGTACTCTCATAAGATGTTAAAGGAGGGTAAATCACAACCTCTACAGAGGATAATTTGACAATATCTATCAACTTTACAAACGAACAAAATCTTTGACCCAGAAACCCAGTTCTAGGAATTTTTCTTATAAATAGTCTCACACATACATATAAAATGATACACGCATAAAATTATTCAATGCAGCATTTTTACTGGTGGAAGAAGATTGGAAATAAAATTAATATCCATCAATGGGGATTTAATAAATTATAATGCATGCATACAATAGAATGTTATGCTGGTATAAAAATAAAGCTCTCTATATACTGATATACAGTAATCTCTAAAATATCTTCTTTTTTTTTTTTTTTTTTTTTTTTTTTTTGTGGTATGCGGGCCTCTAACCATTGTGGCCTCTCCCATTGCGGAGCACAGGCTCCGGACGCGCAGACTCAGCGGCCATGGCTCACGGGCACAGCCGCTCGGCGGCATGTGGGATCTTCCCAGACCGGGGCACGAACCCGTGTCCCCTGCATCGGCAGGCGGACTCTCAACCACTGCGCCACCAGGGAAGCCCACTAAAATATCTTTTAAGTGACATAACAAAGTATATAATAGTCCAGAATATAACAAGGGGTAAGAGAGATTATTTATATGTATTTGCTTATAAAAACAGACTCTATTTCTATAAGGATAAAAAGCTGACAATACTGGTTGCCCCTGGGGAGGAATACTGGGGGACTAAAAGTTAGAAATATGGGGAAAAACTTCCCCTTGTGAACTGTCAAGCTTTTTGATATTTGAGCCATGTAAATGTACTGCCTATTAAAAAAATAAAGATAATTTTTAAAAATCAAAGCTGTCTTAGGAAGAAGGTGATTGTCATTCCTTTGACTTCCGTTATCTTTCCCTCATTTGACTCTTCTTGCTTTTAACGTTTGCACTACCCATGTATTACCTTAATGATAAGCTTTTCTACTAAGTGCTATACCATACTACTTATATGTATATAATATCAGTAAATGGTGTTGTGAAATTTAGTGCCTTTATGCTTTCATTTTTTTCACATGAGTATATCTTATCTTCTCTTTTGGGATTTTTTTTAGCTGTCTCCCTGAGTAGTATATGCAAAAGGAAAGAAATGTCATAACAATCATTGAGTACCTGCCTTGTGCCCAAGGCTGTAATGATGTCTAAGTTAATCTCATAACAATCCTAGAGCTGAACAGTATTCCACTCCTTATTATACAGGTGATAAATGGAGGGAACAGAGAGGATAAATGGTTTTCCAGTGGTAACTCAGCTAACAAGTAGCAGAACCAAGACCTGAGTGTATTTTTCTCAGTTTGCTCAGCACTGCGTCCTTGTGCAATAGAAAAGTAATAGTTTTGTAGTTTCAATCTTGGATTCTTTTCTTAACCTATCAAAGTTTCAGCTTTCACATTTTTAAAACCGGTTCTCATACCTATTTTGCAGAGCTGATTTGAGAATTAACATAAATGCACGTAGCACCGCACCTGGCTGATAATAAATGTTCTATAAGTGTTGGTTTCCCCTATTTTTATAGGCCAGTTCCTAGAAGATAGCTCAAAAGTACAAGCTAACTTTTTTTTCTGAATCAAATCAATTGGAATTATAGTTCTATGGTAAGGGAAGCATCCCAGAGGAGGCATGCCAAAAGTAATCTCAAGATGTTCTACAGCAGAGTCTCCTGGGATAGAAAGGGCAACTTTGTTATGCTCTGAGATGTCCTGTTCCCCGCACGGTTCATGAGCTGAAAGGATCCCTTAAAGGCATCTGTCAAGACTGACTTTATAGTTTTTCACCCAGGTTGGGCACAAGCCAGTTTTTCAAGCCAAAGGCGAAGGCTCATTGGGCCAGCTAAAAGTGTACTGCTTCCATCCACAAATGGGCAGAAGTCAAATAATGTTAAAAATATAAATCCACTCCAGCCCACTGCTCCAACAAAGATGACAAACAGGTGACAAAGGGCACCTACAGAGCACCTGTAATTTCACACAATTGGCCAAAGGACTTCATTGTTACATGATGCAAATGAAAGTTCATTAATGGGCAGTAAAAAGGGGTAGAGGGTGGGGAGAATGAATAACAGAAGATAGCTTAATGCTTTCCAGGGAGATTGGCACATCAGAGCTCTGCTGTAATATGCAGTCAGCTAATTTCACTGAGGTACCGAACAAATGATAGATGGAGATCGTTAACAGGCACCATGACAGCAATAATGAAGATACTCTTTGCCAGCAGAAGACCTCTGCTCCCGCTTCCTATTTAAATGACTTCTCGTACCACTGAATACTGCTTGTCAAGAGTACCTGTTTCTATTCCCTGATGGCTCAGGATGAGATGCTCTCACTCCAAAGGACTGTCTGGCTCTCTACCACCAATCTCCCCATGCCCCCCTTCTCCTCTATTAATGTGATTTACCTAGGAAAGTGCAAAGCTAGGAAATCGAGCTACAAAGAAAATTGAACTTAAGAGCAGCACGGCAATTTCTACCCGGTTTGATGCTTTTCATTGCTTTTAAGTGGCTAGCAGTTTTCGCTGTTTTCAGGGCACTGCAATGTTGGGACAGATAGCCTTTTTATTTAATTGACTATCATTATGGTGCTGTGTTTATGCTTCAGAAAGGTCAAGTGAGATGTATAAGGCCTGTGTAAGTTTTCCCAGAGACAAAGACCAAGAGAAATAGGAGAACGGGGCAGAGGCATGGTCCTGGGATGGAGGGGATGGCAGGCAGTTGTGCTAGAATTTCCAGGCTTCCAAGATTGGTTAGTAGGGAGGTGAATGGCTTTCCTAATAACTTGGAAGGCAAGCCAAGAAGACTTCATGAAATTTAAACATACCATGGCATTGGCATCAGTTTAAACATCATTCAGTTTGAGACCAGATCTTATAGGTTGAGTGTGTTTGTTAATCTCACGCCCATTTTAATTTTGTCATCTTTCTCAAATATGCAAGAAGAGTCCCATGATTTGACCCAGATAGCAAAAAAAAAAAAAAAAAAAAGTTTTGCATATAGCCATAGCACAACATTATACTGAATGAAGAATACTTTCATTATAAAAAGAAAGCTGGAAGTGGCGGTTTGCTGTATGACAAGGAGATTAAAGGTACATTTTAGACCTTTTCAAGCATAAGTAACTGAAAAAGGCTCAAAATGAGAGGAAAAAAATGACCAAATGGATTAATAATGACACAGCCTTCCATCTGGGAAATACAAAGTTCAATGTTGACTTAAATCTGAGTGAAACAGGGTTGGGAGGTCAAAGTTCATATTTCAGGGGACGTATTTGATAATACAGAAAAGAATACTAAAAATCAGAGATAAAGAGGAGAAATCCTAAATTTTCTGTTCTCCACTCCCCCAACCTGGTCAGAGTATAAACACCTCCATAAAATTCATGCTGTTCATGGAGTGTCTCCAACGGGTCAAGGGTTTGAATCACTCTTTGGAGACTCCAGGAAAACGTTGGGAGCTGGGTATTAGTATCCTACTTGGCCCTTAAGCATCTTAGAGTTTAAGAGAGGCAAGGTGACTTACCCAAGGTCGCCCAGCAAGCAGATGTTTAGGCTTGCAGTTGAGTCCAGCTCTATCTCCAAAATTTCTCCATACCACATCACACTATTGCACACAGAGCAGTGCCAACATGTCTCAGAGGGCCCAGATGTCTCTCTCCAAGGTGGTTGATTATTCCACTACTTAACCTTCAAAGACCCTAGACAGAATAGCTTACTCATACTCCAGGCAGAACACCCACAGTGAGGTGTCCCTCCCTCTCTCACGGTCACTCATGTGATCTAGGGTTTCTCTTCCAAGATTCCATTCTCTCCAGCCCATCTCTCTCTGTCTTCTTCACTATGCCCCTTCCAGTTCAATACAGTTAATCAAAGTTCGCAGGTATTTTCTCAGAGTGTGAAAACCCGGGACACTATGGGGCCTTCCCAGGATGGGTCTTCCCCCATATCCTCTGCTTTAGCTCCTCTCTGAGGTACCTAGATTTGATGAAAATTTCCTGAATTGTTTTGCAGATGTAAAAAAACCCCACCAAATGGAAGAACTATTTGATGACCTTGAGCCCATAGACCCAGGCCTCCTGGAGCCTAAGGACTGATAATGTTAACCCCTGTGACACCACCCTGCTGCCTCACCATCAGCCAATCAGAGAATTGTGCGCGAGCTGATCACATACCCTGCGACCCACCCCCCTCACCTGGGCTTTAAAAATGCTTTGCCGATACCCTTTGGGGAGTTTGAGGCTTTTCAGGGCATAAGCCACCTCATCTCCTTGTATGGCCTTGCCATAAACCTTTCTCTGCTCCAAACTCCTACGTTTCAGTTTGCTTGGCCTCACTGTGCGTCAGGCACATGAACTTGTGTTAACAACCCCAGTGTAGATTAGGTCTGCAGAGGTCAGTTACTCCAGTTATTGGGATACAGACCAGGATGGAGTGGTCAGTTACTCCAGTTATTGGGATACAGACCAGGATGGAGTGGTGGTTTTTTTCACACTCACACAGAGTAATGTTTGCTTCATTAGCAGGTCCAGCTGACTGCATAGCTTTGCAGTCCACCTTCTGCTCATGGACCTCTCACTTGACAGGACTCATGGAGAGACCCACAGGCAGACCACCAGTGATGCAAGGGCCAGGGACAAACCTGTAAGCCAGGGTCCTTTCTTGCGAAGCGTTTACTATCTGTAATCAGATCTTTATTCTCTCAGGTCCCAGGTCTTTCCTTCAGGCCCTTGTTTTATTTATTTATTTACTTATTTACTTACTTACTTTTTTTTTTTGACCATGCGGCATGTGGGATCTTAGTTCTCCAACCAGGGATCGAACCCGCACCCCCTGCATTGGAAGTGTGGAGTATTAACTACTGGACAGCCAGGGAAGTCCCCAGGCCCTTGTCAAAATCCCTGTCTTCAGAGCTGTTCTAGAACTTCACCTCTTTTGGTCCTCCTTGCTCATCTTTGTTTCCTGCTTTGGACAAATGAGAGGTAGTGTAGAGTACTTATTTTGCATATGCGTTGGCCAAGCAACCTGGGACCAGTTATTTAAACCCCTCTAAGCCTCTTCTTTAAAGTAAGGAAACAATATAGTACCACCTCAGGAGCTTAGTATGAGGATAAAATGACTTCATTGTAAAATTCATAGCACTTGGTACATTAAAACTCATAGCACTTAATAAGGGGCATCTGGCACATTTCTATGACTATTATCCTTATCCAAAGAGGTTCTTCTACTTCTCCCCCTTGCTCCTCTCTCTTGCTTCTCTAAAGCCTCCCAGTTTCTTTATAACTTACCTGTCCCTTATCCCACCTAACCCCACCATGGCAGCTCCCCACTCCAGGATTCCTAATCTCTCCTGCTGGGACTGCAAATTCTCCTGCCCCACCTCTCCAAAGTACTTATCTCAAGGACTATTGTCTCCTCTCAATACCTGCATTAGCATAAATGTTATTATCTCTAAAATCCAATTAATTTCAATTATTGTGGTGCCAGAGAGATTGCCAGTGCTCTCAATTCTTGGAAGATTCTGAGGAAGTAGGGGTTGCCTCTCACTCTTGTATTTTACATGCCTGTGAGGACCAGGGAATACAGATAGGTGGCCAGATACAGACCACCTTAAATCCCATTTACCCAATCATCCCAACTTTCTCAAAATATAGGCTCGTTCTAGAGTGAAGACTTTCATATCATTGCCTGGCTTTAACTGGTTTCTGCTTAGACATGGTGTTAGGTTGCAAACAAAGTGGGCAGAAAACAGGCAGCAAACGAGCAGTAATGATAGGGATAGAATAGGATAGTTATACAGGTAGTTGTAGAAATCCCAGTAGGGGATTATAGATAGAGAAGGAAACCTAGGAAATTTGGGGAGATGACTGTAAGTTAATGATTGCTCAAGAAAGCTATTGAAACATCGTGGAATGAAGCAGGCTTGCTTAACTATAAAGCCATAAATAAAAGCACGAGATATGCCCCAGGACATTAGGTGAAGGAAAAATGTTACCACCTTTCTACTGATTTGAATAAGTGCTATGACAGTCCTAGTTTGACCTCATAGGGTCAGACTCTCCTGCCCAATACAAAGGAGGAGCTAGTGATGTAAGCCTGATGTCTACTCGAAGAAGGCAGTCTTTTCCCCTCCCCCACTTTCCTTTGATTACAAAATTGTAGCCTACTTAATCCTCAGGCCCAAGCATCCTTGCCTGCCAGCTTGCATCTCTCACAAGTGTCCTATATTAATAAATCTACTTCTTGCATATCACTTTGCCTCTCGTTGAATTCCTTCTGTGCTGAGACACAAAGAACTTGAGCACCAGTAAGCCCAGACACCAGGTGAGTGATTCTAATTGAAGGATCGTGGGTTCAAGTCCCAATCTGAGGTGCACGGTTTCAGTAAGAGAGATGCTAGGTGATGATCTAGAAGCATGTACAGGCTAAAGAAGGAATATTCAAACACTGACTAAACATGCATATGTCTTTAAGATCCTAAAATTGCAATATTAGTCAACATATTCAATATCAAATAATTGAATATTGATTAGCTCTCCCTGATCTGTCTCATGAATTCATTCAACATTTGTCCCTTCAACGAAAGTTCACTCTGTACATACCATGCGACACATGGGGCTACAGCAGGGAAGAAGACAGACAAGGTCCCTCTTAAGCTTTTATTTGGTGGAGGAGGTAGACAGTATACAAGACATTCTGGCTGATTGTTATTTTGAATTATCAATACCACTGCTCCTTCTCAATGATAATTGAGAAGATATGGTAGCATACAGACTTTTTGCTTTCATTGATAATTTGCTATCTCAGGGCTGTGTATAGCCCTTGAGGCTGAGAAGGGCTTTGGCCATCTTGGGCAGCTCTAACTCAGGTTTTGCTTTAAGGTTGGTCCTTTCTGTATACACAATAAGTGTTGTAACTCAATCACTGGCCTTTCCACCTAGATATCATTGTCATGCTCATGACCAGCCCCTAGGGATGATACCCCCAGACAGCTGTCTTCAACAGAGTCCAGCATTCAAACCTGGGTCATATTGATCTTGGGTGGCCTCGGTCTTCAGCGGCTTGAAGCAGGGTTTCAGTTCCTAGGCAGTGATTGAGGTCGGGTCGCAGCAGTGAGAGCACCAAATCCTAGCCACTACACCAGCGGTCAGTGACAAGGCCCTGGCCCTATGGCTTTGCTGCAAAGACAGAAAGTAGTGAAACAAGTAAAGTATTTATTAGGAAAAAAAGAAATATAGTACGTGTGGATAGACACACGGGCGGGCTCAGAGAGAGAGAGAGTCGCGCCCTCGTGGCCCTCATGGCGCTTTGAGTCACTTTTATGGGACATTTCTTCTGGGTTTCCTTTGGCCAATCATTTTTGATTTGCCTGGTCCAAAGTCCATATTTGGTGTATCTCAGGATTTTCCCATGTGGGTGCACGCATCTCTTAGCCAAGATGGATTCTACCAAAGAGGCCTATGGGTAGTGAGCATCAGTTGGCATCCTCCAAGCATCAGTTGGCATCCTCCAAAAGGGATGCCAAGCATGAGTTGGCATCCCTTTTGACCTCCAAGGAGCCTTTCTGTGCATGTGTAGCTGGGGAGGTCTCCTGACTTTAAGAATGAGGAATACGTGGTTTCTTATCTTCTATCTGGGCAAGGCCCAGCCCCCTCTCTCAACTGTCCCATGTTGGAATATCGCTCCACAGGGAACAAACTCAAACTGTTTGCCCTGGGGGCCCATCTGCCTCCTACCTCAATATTTCCTCATTCCTCTGTGTTCCCAATTTTCTTTCCAGATCTATTTTCTCTTGTAGTTTTTCAGAAAGCATACTAGCAACAGCTCCACTGAATACTTAAAAGCGCCAGATCTCGTGCTAGAAACATTACATACATAAAAGCCTTAAATTAGACATTATTATCCGCATTTTACAGAATAAGAAAGGGAGGATTGGAGAGATCGTGACATTTCTTTTGGTTGCTCAGTTTGTAGGCTCCAAACTTGAACCAGAGTCTTCACTTTACACATGGAGGTGTCAGTGAGGAAGAAATTTTCCTCTTCCTTCTAGGTTCTTCTGGTTGGTTTAAGAGTTAAATTGACATGAGACTGATAGGAGAAAAATCATACAAAAATTTAATAACATGTATACATAGGAGAGATCCAGGAAAACTCAGAATGGCTAAAACACTCACCTTAAATACAATTTTCAGAAAAAGACAAAGGAGGATGTTGGGGGTAGTTGCTTGAGACTTTGAAGGGAAGGAAGGCAATTTACATGGGGATGGAAAAGCAAATTTTTGGTTATGTTTTCTGGGCCCTGCAGAGACAATGGGACACAGAGTGGACTCTGATCTCTAGGCCCTATCCAAGTTTCCCCCACCACACCTGGCCCATACTTTTTTTTTTTTGAAGTATAGTTGATTTATAATATTATAGTAGTTTCAAGTGTACAACATAGTGATTCAATATTTTTATAAATTGTACTCCATTTAAAGTTATTAAAAAATACTGTCTATATTTCTCTGTGCTGTACAATATATCCTTGTCTAGCCCATATTCTTTGCAGATAACTCTGGTGATAGCTCTGTTCTAGGAACAGGACTTCTATCTAACTTCTTTAGGCAGCTAAAGGGGAAGTTCAAAGTTTTTTTTCCTGAGTCTTTTGGGACTTGATTCTTTTAGTTCGAAAGAGGCATTTTGGGGTGGTAAAGTTTGTTTGCCTACAGAGAGAAGCCAAGGCAGGTTGTACAGATGGGCACACAGGCTGCAAGGAGGCCCCAGGCCAGCATCCTGGCCACAGGCTGCCACTTACCAGCAGGGTTCATTTACCATCTCTGAGTGGCCAAATATCTAAAATCAGTGGTGTGGCCACTTCCGTACATGTGTTATAAGTTTACTGGAAGGCTAAAGCCTTCGGAAAGAGCCCAAAGGGGTTAAAACCTATGAAGTGTGACTTTAAAAGACTTAACTCCTCAAGCAAGCATAGTGGAGATGGGGTTTCCGTTTGTATCAAGTGAGCATGCAGTCCCCAGAGCTGGTGACTCAGGATGCAGGCTGCGCAGCTGCTTCACTTTGGGACCTTTGCTGGGCTTAGTGGCCATGGCTTGGAAAAGACCCTGGACTCCTGGAGACTGCAGCCCTTGGCTGGGGATGGGTGGACCGGGTCTGATGTGAGGAAGCAACAGGAGGTACAAGCTCTGCTGAGCCCAGACACACTCATTTCTCCTTCTCTCTACAGATGTTTAGCTGCTGAAAGAAGCGCATGTGCAGAGAGGCAGGTGGCCATCCTGGGCTCTCCTGCTCCCCTCTTTTTCCAGCTTTTCAATTACTTCCTCTTCTCCATTTACGTTTATCCCCTGTTGTCCACACTCCTCCCCATTTCCTTTAGGGTGTCATTAAAGGCTAACCATCTGCCCCAGTTAAATGGTTCTCTGAAAATTTAATCCCTGAAAACAACAGTGTCGGGTTCGATTCATGAAAGGCTCCACTGTTGCCTAGGCATCAGGGCTGGAAACCTCAGCAGCACTTCCAAAATGTGTGTGGCTGGGACCTAAGGGCATCATGGATCTCTTTGATAATAAATGGGGTTAAGTTGCTGGAGCCGGGGGGTCCTAGGCTTCTCTAGGGGTCTGGGAGTGTCCTGACTGGCACTTTAGGAGCTGCTCCCCCCATCACGGACCCCAAGGAGTTTTCCAGGCTTCAAGGAATATGAGTAAACTTCCTAACCTCTGAGCTAAGGCATCTCAAGGGTCTTCCAGAATTAAAGACACAGACACCAAGCCCCTCCCTTCCTGACTTTGGTCTATTCTGGTAAGAGAAACATTCTGTCCTTCCCATGTCCGGGCTTGTCTTAGCTCTCTCCCCAAGCAGCCAGCTCATCAGCATATAGAGTAATTTGACAGAACCTTTGTAAAGCTTTCTCTCTAAAGAAGGATTTTAATACCCTTCTGAATGGCATTTAATATGATAACAGTATGTAAGTTTGACAGGAAGCTGTTTTCCAAGAGTTAAAGTCCTAACAGTCCCACAGATCAGACTGGCAATGGCTTTCCTGATCATTATTAAATTCTCTGTGATTAGAAAATGGGCTGGTGCTATTGATTTAAGCTCTTTGAGTCAAGCTAAGCTTTAGAGGCCTTTCACAAAGCACAAAAAAGGCATTTGATATTGTATTTTACCTTCCACTTTTCAGAGTACAAATAGCAGACAGACAGGCTTTAGGTGCAGACTCCAGGAAGCAAGGTGGGAAGGATTTGTGCAAAATAAAGCACAGAACTCGAGCTCCATCACTGCAGACTCGGGAAGGTGCGAGGTTGCACGTTCCCATGGGCACAATGCTTCCTATTCCTGAGGGTGCCTGGGACAAGGACACTTTGAATTCAAGCTCAAAGTTCCTATAGACAGAGAGGCCATCTGTCCTAGAATTCCCAGCGTAATTTCAATTTCGAGGAGGTTGTCCTGTGGTCCCCTCAATAATTGTCAAGCTGTGTGTACAAATTTTGCTTCAAGAAATTATCACCAAATCTCCAGAGGTTAATAACTCTGGGCTACCTTTTCAGGTTAATAAGTTGGGAGGGAACGGAGGCAATCATGTTTCTATTACAATCTTAAAGCTCTAGAGAAAACGGATCCCAAAGGAAAATCTTGAGCAATTGCAGGGTATCAAGCGCTTTGTGTCTTTCAAAGGGAAAGGCACATGAGGTTTTCAGGTGCACCTGTGGTGCCTGCTTTTTGCCCAGACAATGGTTTGAGGGACTGTGCTGGGGCTCCTCCCCTCCCTTGACTGCCATCTTCTCGAATCCCCACCAATCCCAGCAGAGCTTTTCTGAACCCAGTGGCTGCCTTGCCCTCACAGAGATCCTGGCGCCCAGTGTATTATTTGGTTCTGTCCAGGAGGGGGTTAGCACCTGCACCAGGAACCTCATGAGAGGCATTCTGCCAGTGTTTCTCTAACTTTTTTTCTTATCGTGATTCCCAGTAAGAAGTATATTTTTACACCACAGTCCAGCCCCTGACACGTATTCAAAACTGAAACAGAAGTTTCACCAAATGCTACTTACACACGCCAGGTGCATTTTTATGTCACAGCCTACAAAATGGATGTCATGATTCTAAAATGTCTCCACCTGCAAAGTGGAAACTTCTCTGTGTCGTTGAGAATCCTAAATACTCATTTATTAATTTATTGAACAAACACCTAGAGGGCGTAGGGCATTGCACACTTCTGTGTTAGGTGTTGTATGGGGAATAAAGAGGAATATGGCAGTTTCTCCCCTCAAGCAGCTCACAATCTATTTGGAGAGCCACAACAGGCACGCAGGACAATGTAAAGTACAGTGTCAAGGAGATTGGTGTTTAGATGCGTAACGGGTCCATGCTGTGGGTGCTGAGGAGGGAGAAACGGAGAGGGGAGATGTACACAAGCAGGCGAGGCTGGAGAAAACTTCTGGGAAGCTCTTCTCCTTAAGGGAGGGGCCGTAGTTCCTGCATCTCCTTGTCCCCTACAGGTACCTGCACATCATGACCTTTGAATAACTCTACACTGAACGACTCTGTGGTTAGATGATATTGGCATTGCTACTTGGTCCAATAGCTACTGTTTACTGAGCAACTAAAGTGTACCTGGCACCGTGCTAGGAGTTTAACTTAGTTATCGCATTTAATCCTCATGATGAGCTAGTGTAGCAGTGTCTCTAATCCCCAATTTATACATGAGGTAATCGATCCTCAGACGTGATCAATGGCTTACCCAACGTCACGCAGTAAGCAGAGGATCTTGAATAAATGTGCACGCTTCTTCCACTCCTTCAAAGGACAGGACGGATTTAGATAGCTTTATAGGAGGTCAGCGAAGGCAGAGTCTAGGAAGGGCAATGGTGTAAGCATGCTGCATGGCATCTTTCAGGAATAAGAGAAGAAATCTACAAGATAAAAGTGGAAGTTTTGTGTTTGGAGAAAAACAGTAAAGAGCCAGGTTTGTGGGAAGGAAAATGCAGCTGAAAAATAAGTTTGGATTGCTGAAAAATAACAACGATAAAATCAATTCCAATAACAACAACTTTTTTTTTTTGAGTGTTTACAATATGCTGGGTGCCATTTCAGTTCTTTACTAATTAGTCATCTTATTCTATAGTTGAAAAAACTCAGGCACAAAAAGGCTGAAAATCTCATCCAAGATCAAACAGAATAATGTTTTATAATACTAGGCAGGTGTGAAATTAATGTTGCCACTAGCAATATATTATCTTTGCTCCTCCGCTTTCCCTAAATCCAATCCTTTCCTGGTTGCTCAGTGGGAAGCCTGATCACAGAGTACCTGCAGTGGACACTTGAGTGTTCTCCTAAGATCCCCTCATCAGGGCTGATTCATCCAGTCCCCAGCTGCTGAGAACATTGTTCACAGACAAGTCATAGGTGCGTCCCTCATTGGGAGTTGCCTTCAGCCACAAGGAGTTGCCTTCCTAAGGTTACACCTCTCTTAAGAGACAAGCTGTGGCCAATGATGAGCTGATATGGGAACCCAAAGTCTCAGCACCTTTGCCCCGACCGGAGTAATACCAAAAAGACGTCCTAGCTCAAAGCTCCCCGTGGAATTGGCTGAATCCTCAGTGGAAACTGCATCTGAGGTCAGTTCCTCCTCTTCCCCTCCTCTTTTTCCTTCTCTTCCTCTCCTCTCCCTCCCCCTTCTTCTTCTTCCTTTTCTTCTTCTTCATCACCAATCTTGCCTTCTTCACTTTTTTTTGGACAGGCGTTTCCCCCCAGACAACTCCCTAATAAACATTGGACGAGATGAATGTTTCATAGTCTGTTTCTGAACCCAATCTAAGCCAACTGGTATCAGGAGTGATCCTAGAAAGCAGACTATAAAATAGGAGTTTGGAAATGATTACTCCCAGGCCAGCTGGCATGTGGATCCCATCAGTGGTGGTTGGTGTAGTCTGGATAGTCTCTGGTGTGCTGCAGCAGTGCAATTGCAAAATGTCTACCAAAGTTAAATGTGATAGAACACTAACGGAAGGTGATGCGCTGGGGTAATATCTCTGGCACTGGAGAGGCATGAAGGGAAATAGTAACTAGAACAACAATGGAATCGGTGGCTATTGCAGAATGCCACTGATTCACTAACCAAAGACAGATGAATTAGACTCATGGTAATTAGGTGACAATTCAAGGCAAAATGTAAAAGCAGGATTTCCTGTGCAGCATTTCAGAAAATGTTAAACTCCTGCAGCAGAAGGCTGTCAGCACAAAGGACTTAATTCAGGACTTAATTATGTGGGAGCAGCAGAGCTTCAGAGAAGGTTGAATTCTCAGCTCGCAGGTCTCCTACACCAAAATCAAGGTCATACAGAAAAGGATTTGGGACTCTGAGACTTGGGATGTGGTTATCCGGGTTGATGTAGTTGAGAATTTTGAACTCCCAGCTTCCCCTAAACCTGCAGGACCTGCAGAAATGGCCTATCCTCTGTGACAGAAGACAAGTGAGCACACCCTCGCTTGCCTGAGTGTCACACGAGGCCTCAAATTAGTCAGGTGCCTTTTAGACCTTGCTGGTTCCCCTCAGGATCTATGCCCCAATCCCCTTCTGTTAATCAGACCAATAGGGATCATGATCAAATTATGGTCAAATCATGACACTGCCAACAAGGTCAGTTTAAGGGAAGAGAGGGACTATACAGCAAATACATAAAGGAGAAGGTGGGACTGGATCCTGAGGGTGATGGCTCAAGGGGGTTGAATAAAGGAGTGTCATTTGTTGGATAAAGGACAGTGTCTCAGCATGCAAATGTATTAAAATTCCCTCATGATACAGAATTCAACACCCTGGCAAGAATCCTAGGAGAAGGTGCTAATAAACTGCCAGGTTTAATCCTGGAAGCTTGAAAAAAGCAATGGTCCACACTCAGTAGATATACCAGAACTTCCCTGCCAGATGATGGAAGAGGGCTCAAAGGGCTCAGAAAAGTGGGTGTGATAGAGCAGATATAGGCAGAAAACCTACCAGCTAACTATGTTCCATCAGAAGCTAAGAGGACACTCCTTTTACCAAAGTGACAAGGAATGTGCTGGTAAAAGGATACCAGCATCTTTAAGCTGGAGCTGGCAAGGGCAGATGCTGTTACAGAACTGGACTTCCTGATCACAATGGGAATGCTAGGATCCCAAAGACCAGATAGATCGTGGTAGATGGTAGTAGACTACTGCCCACTTAACCAAAGAGCAGCCTTAATTGTAGCTACCATGCCAGCCATGGTACCTTTGTCCGAGGAGATTAACAGACGCCAGCACATGATATGCCAACATTACTCTGGCAAATGTATCCGCTCCTCTCCCTTTCTTAAGGAGGATCAAAAACAGTGCAGATTCACAAATCACAGGGCTCTGTTAATTCACCTTCCTTCTACCAAAGAAAACTGAATCATCTGTGCATTCCACAGATTATCAAATTAGTCCTCTGTCTTGGTGGCATCATGCTAATTACACCAGGTAAGCAAGAAGAGGTAGATATGTCAGAGACCTTGGTAAAGCACACGTACTCCAGAGGGTGTAGAGGAACTCTATAAAGTTTCAGGGTCTTGTCCCAGAAATGAAGTTTTAGTATCCAACGATCTGGGGCATAGAATGACATTTCCCCAAATAAATAATGATTGCATTTCACAACGCCTACCACTAAGAAAGAAGCACAATGCTTGGTAGGCCTCTTTGGGTTCTGGAGGCAGCATATTCTACACTTGGAAAACTGTTCTGACCCATTTACCAGGTGATACAAAAGGGTGCCAGCTTTAAGTGAGGCTTAGAAAGGGCCCTGTAGCAGGTCCAGGCTGTGGCACAGACAGTCCTGTCACTTGGCCATACAAACTGGCAGACCTTGTGGTATTAGAGGTTTCTGTGTTTGGAGAAGACATCAAGTAAGGTTGATAGCAATCCCTAATAAGAATCACAATGTGACCCTTAGGGTTTTGGAGCAAGGCCATGCCATCTGTAACAGACATTTCTTTTAAAAGGCAGGACCTGGTATGCCACGAGGCCTTAGTAAAGATGGACTATGTGAGCATGAACATCAAGTGGCCATGCAGCCAGACCTCCATCTTGAGCTGAATTAGGTCATACCCACCAAGCCATAAAGTTAGGACAACCCAACGTCAAGCTTTGTAAGCTGGAAGAGGTACATCTGGGATGGGGCATGAGCAAGACCTCTGATCTGCTGGTAGCCTACATGAGCAGGTAATCTCAATCCCCATGTCATCTACCATGGCTGCACTCCCATGGCTCACACCTGTTATGGGGACTAGGAGGTCATGGGAGGGTTCCCTTACACTAAGCTAGTGGAGGAGGGAAAAGTCTGAGGTTGGTATATGGATGGGTCACCTTGGTATGTCAATGTGAGCTGAAAATGAACTGCTATTGCTACAGTCCCATCAGGAGTGGCCCTGAAAGATAGCAATGAGGGGAAATCTTCCCAATTGTCAGGGCTCTGGGCAATGCATCCAGCCCTCCACTTTGTGGAAAGAGAAATGGCCCAAAGTAAAAATATGAATGCACTTAGGGCATCTTTTATTTGACTGGCTAGGAGAAAGGAGAAAAATTACAAGATCGGGAGCAAAGTCTTAGGAAATTCATCTGGATGGACAAACAGGAATGGATATAAAGTGTGAAGATAGAATTGCATATTAATAGCACCAAAGAATACCCAGAATGGAAGAGACACTAAACAATCAAGTGAACTTAATGACCCGGTCATTTCACATCAGCCAGCATTAATTATGGGCCACCCTAGGGCTGATATGATGGGTAAATGAGTAGAATAATCATGATATAAGGGATGGAAGCTGTTCGTGGAAACAACAGGATGTGCTCCTACTCACCAAGGCTGATCTAGTTACTGCTGCAACTAAATATCCAACCTGACAGCAGCAGACATCAAGGCTGAGCCCCCATATTTGGCGCTATTTCTTGAGGAAATCAATTAGGCACTTGACAGCAAGTTGATCCTTTCACCCTGAAAGGAGTGATGATTCAATTTGACTAATATCAACACATATGTCCAATATGGGCTTGTCTTTTCTACCCATAGGACTTTGGTCAACCCCACTATCTGAAGACTTAGAATGGATTTTGTCAGCTGACATAAAATCCCAACCAACATTGCCTTAGGCCAACAGACCCACTTTAAGCCCAAAAAAAAAAAAACCTTATAGCAGTAGCAGTGAGCATGCACCCTCAGGAGTCACCAACCTTGCAGAGTAGTGGAATTGCCTCTTAAAGAAGCAACTGAGATGTCAACTTGACGTTGATACCATCGTCTGGATGCAGTATGGATCCTAAATTAATGAGCATTGTTGGGTACTGTATCCCCTACAAGTGGAACACATGAGTCAGGAAACTAAAGGGTAGAAGTAGGAGTAGGTCCACTTACCAACAATCCATATTCCACTTGAGTAATTTATGCTCCCAATCCTACAGTCTTAGGCTCTGTAGGTCTAGAGGTCCTGGTTCTCAGAGGGGAAATACTTTGCCTTGGGGGTCTCAAAAAGAATCCATTAAACTTTAAGCTACAACAGTTAAGAGTTACTTTGGGGTCCTCATACTAAAGACCAACAGGCATGGAAAGAAATCATTTAACAAAAGATGGGGCTGCTACTAGACACTGGGGACAGGAAAGAATATCTCTGGTGCTAAACGGATCTACTGTGGCATCTCTTAGTGCTCATATGCCCTGTTTTAGCAGTACATTGACAAATACAGTTCTCTGTGTCCTAAGAAGAGCATGGTAACCAGAGGCTCAGACCCCTCAGGGATAAGGGCCTGGCTCACCCCACCAGACAAACCACTTAAACTACTAAAAGTGTCAATCAAAGGCAAAGGGTATCTAGAATGGTGACGGAGTAGGTGGACAGTGAGTATTAATTATGGCTTCAAGATCAACCATAGCAGTAGGAGGTATGGTTTGTCCCACTAATCCTTTGCCTGTAAATTCCTAAAAAATGTGACCCATCTGAATCCTGAAGGACCTGTTTCCAGTTGAGACATAAGAAGTAAGTAGATCTGAGTGGCACAAAAAGTAGACTGTAGTGGATACTGTTGTCTCCCTAGGTCTCCATTTCTCCTAACATCCATCCTTCTGCTGCTGGGAATATCACTGCTGACAGCTTAACATTGCGTGCCTCACTGGGAAACATCGTTGGCTGCAGGAATCCGATTCAACCAAAATTACTCTTCCTCCCAGGAGGTAGCCCATAGCCAGGGAGTGGCTGATGTGAGGACACAGCCGCCACACTCTTGCCTCAGTTTGGGCAACTTTGAATTCTATCCCACCTCCAGAGGTCTCTGCGAGATCAGCTGCGAGATCAATGCAACAGCATTGCTGATCTGTTAATTTCTTCCACTGCCTAATCCAGTCTTCTCTGTTTTCTTACCAGTGTATCTCCTAAGAGCAATCTACAAGAAGCCTTCCATATGCAATTCTCTGTCTCAAGATCTGTTACCAGTTAACTCAACGTAAGTCAGTAGATTTCTCTTCCTGGGTTTGAAGTTACATTAAATGTACTTTCCTGTAATGGCATGAGAATGCTCTCATCCATCCCATACTTTTCCTCCAGAATGAGTGACAGTTGATTTGGGGCTGGTTGCACACAGATTTCCGAGGACTTATAGGGAAGAATTCTGTGTATAACCAGTCTATTCCAGCTTGGTAGAATCACAAGGCTTGCAGTCTGGCACACACTAAAAATGAAGCCAGTGTTGTTGCCCTAGAGTGTGACACACATTCACCCACCTACCCATATGGAAGACAATAGACTTAGGTGGTGGAGGGTGCAGGGCTTCTGCAGAGAGAAAATAAAATGTTACCACCCACATCTCTGCCTCGAACAGCTGAAAGTAAAAGTTGGAGCCCCCTCTCTACAAATCCGCCCACAAGAATCTTTAAAGCTCCCTCATAATGAGAGTAAATAGCTTGTATCTGGGATTAATGTCTGAATAGGAAGATGTTCTAAATTAGCTCAATGGCCTTGAAGTTTACCAGATTCACATCTGTTCAATTAACAACTTCTTCCTCTCCGCTCTCATGATGCTTAGTATATCTCTAAATGTTAGCACACACCATACTGTACTTTAGTGATTGGAGGCAGGAAAGGGGGACCATTCTTCTAACATACTGTGAGAACTTTCAGAACAAGAACCCAGACTATATTCATCTTTGGGTTCCAAGGGCCTGGCTGAATAAATGTGACTTCTATGTCTAGGTCCCAGGAGGTATAATAGGTGATATATGAACTCAAGCTGTCTCCAAATGGCAAATAACAAGACACTGGAAAGGCTACTCAAATATATATGCGCAAAAAGTTTACTTATTCTTTGATAAAAAAAAAAAACAATAATTTTTAAAGGAACACTGTGATTTTTTTCTATAACTTATCTGTTTTCTAATTTCTTCACAATAAAAGACTTTTTTTTGGTAATGCTTAAATTTCTTAAAGAGAGAGAAAGAAACAGCAATCCCTGGAGATTCTGCCATTGTTCTAATAACAAGTTGGTTTCACACTTGCTTTTAGAAGGTTAAGAAGCTTCTTACTTGTGCTTTTGTGGAAATGTATCAACAGGTCTGTGCTAGGGTTCTCCAGAGAACAGAACCAATAGGATATACATAAGAAGAGATTTATTAAAGAAACTGGCTCACATGATTATGGAGTCCAAGAAGTCCCATAGTCTGCTGTCTATGAGATGGAAAACCAGGAAAGCCGGTGGTATAACTCAGCCCAGGGAGCACTGACCTCTAAGGGCAGGAGAAGACAGATGTCTCAGCTCAGGCAGAGAGAGTGAATTCCTCCTTCCTCCAGTTGTTTGTTCTATTCAGGCCGCTGACATATTAGATGAGGTTCACGTTCATTGGTGAGGGCCATCTTCTTTACTCAGTCTATTGATTCGCAAGCTAATTTCATTCAGAGACACTCTCAACAGACCCAGAAATGATGCTTTACCCAGTTATCTGGGCATCCCTTAGCCCAGTCAAGTTGACACATACAATTATCTATCACGAGTTCTAAAATTCCTTCAGGTTGAAACTTCCACACACCTGGCACTAGGATAGAGTGTGGAGACTCCTGGTGTTCAGAAGACAGGACCCAGCTTGCCGATGGGGACAGCGTGTCTCTCTGCCTCCCCTCAGAAGCTGCTGCTCCCTTCCCTCCTTTTGCTACGACAGTTCTGGTGGTCACCATGTCAGCAGTCCATGAATCAGAAAATCAAAGCAAGAATCAAAATTCCATTAATCGAAACACATATGTCATATATATGGGTGTGCTTTTAAAACTAGGAACATATACACCATGGATGAATATGGTTATAAGGGGGAATTTCACTTGGAATATGTCCGTAATTGAATTTCTTTTTGCAACATGTATAAGGACTTTAATCGTCCAATAATAATAGTAACAATAAAGATATTTTCATTGGGGAAAAATGTACAGGGATGAGGGAACCAGAAAAAGAGTAAGTCCTGTACCCAGTACTGTCCCGCTCAGTGTTTTCCGACAGTTGGAAGGGAAAGTCTGAGCAGCATGTCAGCCCTGCCCCTCCTCCCCATTGCTGTGACAATGGCAGGCAGTCACTTAGGAAGGCCCAAGGTGCCAAATCTCAAGATTTTTGTGAAATGGCCAGCGGGGTAGTCTGGAAAGTTAGAACTGCAAGGGGCCCTGAACACTATCTAGTCTAAGCCGTGTGCTTTCAAAGTGAGGCAGCCGAGGCCCAGCTGCCCAGGATCACACAGCGATCCAGTGGCAAAGCCAGAAATAGAAGCCCTGGCCTATGGATTCCTAATCCTGTTCCTTTACATCCCATAAGAGTGTCTCCCCATTTGTAGCCGCTAATATTCATGAACCTGCCTGTGATCACTAAACCTTCCTCCCAAACCTTCCTTTAATAAAGAGAAGAGAAGGAGAGGGGAGGGAAAGGGAAGGAGAGGGAAGGTCACCAAAGGAAAGCAGAGAAAAACAGAAAAAAAGCAAGAAGGGCTCCTCTTATGACTTAGGCAAAGCAGACAAGAAGACAGCCTCTCTCCAAGCCCCACCTTCTCCACCCCATCCTCAGATGCAAGCAGCTTTTTGTGACATTGCTTTTCCTCCAAGGACCTTTAATCTTCATCCACATGACCTCTGGTTAAGACGAACATCAAAGGCAGAGGAAGGCAGAAATGATGGTCTGAGCCCCACTCTACTAGAGATGGCTGGAGTAAGAGGCTCCCAGGGCACGAGGGAGAGGCCAGGACCCCGGGGGACACTTACTGGGATGAGCGGCTGAAGGAGGAGATGCTTCTTGCTTGAACTGTTCTCACTCTGTCAGGAGAAGAGAATGTCTCCCTCCGGTCTGGTGGCAGACATTTAATGCACCAGCACACGTGCACATTAATTTTTGCCGGCTGTCACCTTTTTGTGTTGGAACAAGTCAGACTCCTTTGTGTAATTGCTTGATGAAACATTCTTATCCATTCTGTCAACACAAATTATACAGTTAAATAATGACCGCCTCCCACCCCACCGTTAGCGACACCACTGAGAAAGCATCTGTCTAGCCCTGAGGATGCAGGCTTCCTGTAGCAGCGTCCAGGTCTCCCGCCTGCCCTCCTGACCCAGCCCAGTCTCCTGGCCCTGCCATGTTCTTTCCACCTTCCAAGTGTGGTTGCTAGGAGACAGAGATAAAGCTGGATCTCTGTTCACGTTGCCTGTTCACGTTGGGGCAGGGGAACAAGGCAATGAGGGCCAAGAAACAGAACTTGCGGCCTCCAGATCTCATATACCATCAGGGTCTCAGAAGGGGGCTCCTCTGTGGTGAGGTGCTTACCCCACAGAGAGGGGGGCCTCTTACTCTCAGGGAGGGGACTTCTCACCCGTTTTCTGATTGTGTTTCTCAGAAGGTTTGTCTAAAGTAGTAGTAATGTACATACAGACACACACCCCTACGCACACACCCCACCCTTACACACACGCATCCATACTCCCCACACACACACCCACACACCTTTTCTTCATGTTAATAATTGAAGTCTAAGCACATTTACATGCCACCGAGGCAAGGAGGGGGTATGCGATTGCCTGAATGTCTGTGTCCCTCAAAATTCATATGTTGAAATCTTAACCCCCTGAAAATTTGGGAGTATTTGGAGGTGGGGCCATTGGGAAGTGGTTAGGTCACCTAATCACTAATGGGATTAGTGCCCTTGTGAAAGAGGACTCAGAGAGCTCCCTAGCTCCTTCCACCAGGTGAGAACACCAGCTATGAACCAAGAAGTGGGCCCTCACCTGACCATGCTGGTACCCTGATCTTGGACTCCACAGCTGCGAGAAATGTCCATTGTTAATATGCCACCCAGGCTATGATATTTTGTTATAACGGTCCAAATGGAGTAAGACAGTGTATCAGTCAGCTTAGGCTACCCAGCTAGGGGGCTTAAATACTGATATTTATTTTCTGATGGTGGGAAGGCTAGAAGTCTGAGATCAAGGTGTCAGCAGAGTTGGTGTCTGGTGAGAGCTCTCCCCTTGGGTTGCAGACGGCCACCTTCTGCTTAGCCTCACATAGCCTTTCCTCGGTGTGGAAAGAGAGAGGTTTCTCTCTCTTCCTCTGCTTATAAGGCCACCAATCCTATAGGATTACAGCCCTACCTTTATAACCTCATTTAACCTTACTTATCTCCCCAAATTCCTGTCTCTAAATACAGTCATATTGGTGGCTTAGGGCTTCAATATATGAATTTGGGGTGGGGGTGGGCAGAATTCAGTCCATAACAGAAGGAAGCTTTCTCCCCTAACGTAAATATCATGGCCATTTGTTCTAGAGCTTAAAATGTATGGCATTAAGCACTTTTTAAAAGTGGGAGTATAAAGACAGCTTTATTTTGATCATACATCTGGGAAATACAAATCAGGAAGGAAATGCCATTCCCCACGTACCATTTTACAGAAGGGGACACTGAGGCACTAGAGTGGGAGAGGTGATTCCATTGGCCCTATGGGTCCTCCAGCCACACCCAGCACTACCAGGGGGCTGTGTCCTCACCTGCTTCCCCCATCACACCACAGGCCCACTCTGAGGGGATGAATTTGACCCCTCTCTGTACCCCAGGGCTGACAGCATGCCCGGCACACAGCGGCCTCTCACCAAGCCACTACGGAGCAGGAAGAAGACACAGAAGCCTATACCCCACCTCATACCTTAATCTGCACCAGATTCTCATTCTCTCTTCAGCACTGAAACCAAAGTTTAGGCTGTGCCAGCACTTCCCACAGGATGTCAATTTCCCTCTGGTCGGAAAGCACTTCACAGGAGACTCCCTCTGTGCAGGAGACAAGAAATGCAAACGAAGCAAAGAGGAAGAGGAGGGCTCTCTGTGCAGCCTGCTTCCACCCAAGCCCAGAGGTCATTTCACAGGACCACCCCACCCCCCCTTCTCCTTGACCCACCACTTACCAGCTCTGTGACCTTGGAGACAATACGTGACCTCTCTGAGCCTTAGCTTGATCATCTGTAAAATAGGATTAAGCTTCCCTCACAGCGTTGTGATGGGGATGAAGCAAAGTAATGTACATGAGGGATGTGCCTAGTGTCAAGCAGCAGATAAATCCTCCTTAAACCACACTCTCTGGACACAAGGAAAAGCCTGCCCAGCAGCCAGCTGAGTTGGAAGTAGGTTACAGAGTATTTTCACTTGGAAATGTAGCCTAAACAGAGAGATTAGATCACAGATTGCAGGAGCTGGAGAAACCTGTGAGATCATCCAAGCAGGCGTTCAGTGCACGGGAGCGGGGATAAGGAAACTGCCCACAGAGGTGACCTTGCCTGCCCAAGGTCACACAGCTGGCCCAGGGAAGAGTGGGACTCCCTCTTGAGCAAGTAGACTGGGCCCACCATAGTCCCACTTCCAACCTGAAGAAAGGGATTGTGACAGGTTTGAGATTGAGCCAACTGTTACTTGAGGTGCAGAAGCTATGTCTAAGGTAGAACTAAAAGGCTTCCAAATTCCCAACAGATATTAATCTTCCAGATTTGGAAGCAACAAATCAGAATTCCCCAAATCAAATTATTTTTTAAATACTTCCAACATTCTTCATACTCTTTATTATTATGAATATATTTCTTAAGATAGCTATTTAATAAACAAGAAAAATTCAGTTTAGTAGTAACTTACAAAGAACTGTAGCCTAGGGCTTCCCTGGTGGCACAGTGGTTAAGAATCCGCCTGCCAATGCAGGAGACATGGGTTCGAGCCCTGGTCCGAGAAGATCCCACATGCCGTGGAGCAACTAAGCCCTTGCACCGCAACTACTGAGCCTGCGCTTTAGAGCCCATGAGCCACGACTACTGAAGCCTGTGCGTCCTAGAGCCTGTGCTCCGCAACAAGAGAAGCCACCACAATGAGATGCCTGCGCACCGCATGGAAGAGTAGCCCCCGCTCCCGGCAACTAGAGAAAGCCTGTGCGCAGCAACGAAGACCCAACGCAGCCAAAAATGAATAAATAAATAAATAAAAAGATATCACAAAAAAGAGAGAGAGAGAACTGTAGCCTGTAGTGAATATTTAAATGCCAGAAAACACCAGAGAACATTTTTGGGTAGAATTTGAATAATGTAATATCCAGGTGTCCCACCCATGTTAACGGCATCACACAGAATCGTTTATCAAATTGCCAATTTAAGGACTTA
This sequence comes from Lagenorhynchus albirostris, assembly GCF_949774975.1. NCBI lineage: Eukaryota > Metazoa > Chordata > Mammalia > Artiodactyla > Delphinidae > Lagenorhynchus > Lagenorhynchus albirostris. The sequence continues at coordinate 97,538,480 of NC_083101.1, read as the reverse complement.
TTTTGCTTCCAAAAGTTGTCATTTTTAGGAACATCGTTCAAAGTATCTGTAAACAGGATACCGCACACATAAACTTAGTAATATGTATTTTATTTGCACAGGTGACTGTTAGCAGACAGGGTAGTAAATACGTGCTTCAACTTGACAATGACTACTGATCAGATCTCAGATCACGACCTCATCTCTTCCACCTACTCCTGCTCCTGTGCCCAGGAATGTCCACCTTAACCCTCAATTCCACACCTCAGCATTTCCCAATCTTGCTATCAACTTGATTCAGTGGATTCCTTCAAAGCTGTGAGGTCTTTATGTTTACTGTAAGCTTTAATTCTCACAAGAGACTTATAATACTTTTCACCATTTTTCTGATTTCTCCACTCATTTTTCTCAAGATTTAAAAACACCAATCTCCCCGAGACATGCCAGAAAGGGACTTCCCACAGGAAAACACAAAGCAGGCATGAGGCCTCCTTCCTGCCCAGCAGCCGTGCTCTGCGAGGGTCGCTGGCTGGACAGGGGACGCAGAGGTCACACTGGACACGGGAGGTGACAGCAGTTTAGGGCTGCCAACTACGGATTGGCATTTGCCATACACTTCTACAAGAATTAAATTATGACCCCTGTAGCTGCTGAGCTTCAACGCCCGCTGAAAGGAGTTCAGGTGGAGATCAGCAATGTGGCACTCTGTGCTCCGGGAAAAACTGGCAGAACAGGTCTTCAGATAGTTAGATGTTTTCAGGAGAAGATTTTATGAGCCCAATCCTTGCATCTCCTTGTATCCAGAAAAGCACTAAAATCATTAACGGTGACGTCCGCTCCTCCTGAGGAGCGCCAAGCCTCACCCCAAATGTGTGCTTGACTGCGTGTGCTCCCCCTTCACTAAAATCACATATAACACTGACCTCCCCCCTACCTCTTTGGAGCAGTTTCTCAGGGCTCTCTGAGATGCTGTCTCCTGGGCTCTAGTCCTCATTTTGCCCCAAATAAAACTTAACTCACAATTCTCACATTGTGCTTTTAGTTTTTCAGTCAACAGGGTGTTCATTTATTCGACTGAGCAACGTGCTGGACCAGGAGCCCCCTCAGGCCTGGGACTCCTTATGAGTTTCCTGCAGCTGCTCTAACATATTACCACAAGCTGCGTAGCTTAAAATAACAGAATGTTTTCTCTCATAGTTCTGGAGCCTAGAAGCCTAAAATGAAGGTGTTGGCAGGGCCTTACTCCATGTGAAGACTTGAGAGGCAAATCTTTCTTATAGTCAGTCTTCTAGAGAAGGAATCTGTCCTCACCTCCTCCCAGCTGAGTGACTCCCTGCAGTCCTGGGCACTCACTGGCTTGTAGCTACATCACTCCAATTTCTGTCTCTATCTTCACCTCACCGTCTTCCCACTGTGTGTCTCTGTCTCCAAACCTCTCTCTTCTTTTTTTTTTTTTTTAACATCTTTATTGGGGTATAATTGCTTTACAATGGTGTGTTAGTTTCTGCTTTATAACAAAGTGAATCAGTTACACATATACATATGTTCCCATATCTCTTCCCTCTTGCGTCTCCCTCCCTCCCACCCTCCCTATCCCACCCCTCCAGGCGGTCACAAAGCACCGAGTTGATCTCCCTGTGCCATGCGGCTGCTTCCCACTAGCTATCTACCTTACGTTTGTTAGTGTATATATGTCCATGCCTCTCTGTCGCCCTGTCACAGATCACCCTTCCCCCTCCCCATATCCTCAAGTCCGTTCTCCAGTAGGTCTGTGTCTTTATTCCTGTCTTACCCCTAGGTTCTTCATGACATTTTTTTTTCTTAAATTCCATATATATGTGTTAGCATACGGTATTTGTCTTTCTCTTTCTGACTTACTTCACTCTGTATGACAGACTCTAGGTCTATCCACCTCATTACAAATAGCTCAATTTCCCAGTCATTGAATTTTGGGCCAACCCTAGTTCAGTCTGACCTCACCTCAATTTGATTACATCTGAAAGATCCTATTTTCAAATAAGGCCACATTCACAGGTGTCAGGGATTATTCAACATATCACTGTGGACACACATTTCAATCCACCACAGGTTCTGACAGCAAAGGAGTCAGACATGGTTCTAGCCAGTCCAGAGTTGACTAAGTAAATGGGCAGAAACATTCAGTGTAACAAGCACTACACAGGATGAGAGTGGAAGCATGGTCTACAAGTGGAGGAACAGGAGAAGCCAGGGAAGGCTTCCTGGAGGAAGAGGCATCTGCATGGAATGAGCAGGATTCATTCTGGGGAAGGTGCCAGAGAATAAAAGCAGCAGCAAATGAAGGCCTGGGGTCAAAGGAGCACAGTCTTTGTCTTTGTCCACCTGTCCCTTTGCTCAGAAAGCAGGTCCCCAAGATCCAGTCCTCAGCTTAAATGTCACCTCTTTGGAAAGACATTCCCTGGCTAGCCTTTATTCACTCTTCTGTCTCCATCAGCCTATTTATTCCCTTCAAGGCATTGTCACAACCTGCAATGGGTACCATTTGCTCACTTATTGTCTTTTTTCAACACCAGAAGTTAGCTCCCTGAGGGCAGGGACCCTACCACTTCTGCATAGCTATACCTGTAGCACAGAACATAGTGCCTGGCATATTGTACATGATAAAAATGAAAGAGTAAGTGATTGAATAGATGAATGAGCAAAGAGAAACAGGTTCAATGTGACTAGATTGCAGATTTTGAGGTAAGAAGCGGCTAGACAGAAAGCCAGAAAGAGAAATGTGAGCCATCGCATTCCGGTGGAGCCCCAGTGGCAGGTGGCGGAGCTTGGATTTCCTCTAAGAGCGATGGAGAGCAGAAGGGGGGTGAAGGGGGGGCTTCCCTTGACAGAGGACAGCACATGGAAAAGCGCACTTAGCATCTAGCAATGGACACAGATCCTGGGTTCTGGGTGGGATTAGCTCCCTAAGAAGCTGGAGATTTCCATATAGCAAGTACATTGCACATAGTAGGTGCTCAGGAAATATTGGTTGAGTGAATGAGTGCACGAAAGAGCCACTTACAGGAAGCCATTCCATTCCTTGGATACACGGAGCCAGGTAGAGGGCATAGCATCCCTGCTTTCCAGAAATCTCTGTACCCAGGGAGTTCTCTTTTCCTCAGAATTTTGGGAGGCTGATTACCTTCTCTTTCCTCTCCCACCCTCCCAGATCAAGGAAAGAGGAGCCTGCACACCACTGGGAGAAGACTGCCATCCCCAATGGCCAAGAGCCAGAAGACACTGGGGCTGGCAGGTGAGAGCCAGTACCTGCCCGCTTCAGTCAGCTGGGAGCCGGCTTCACAGGCGCTCTCCTGCAGCCAGGATACAGCACCGCCTGCTGTGTGAGCCCCTGGCAGCCACTGCTCAGAGAGAAAAGCTGGGGCGGAAGTGTTTGAAGGCTCAGCCTTCCCGGCCAGCAGCTCCCTTCCCTATGGCGACTAGAAGGTCACCAGACACCTGCAAACTACAGATCTCCCTTTACATCTCCACAGCGCAGATTTTTCAGGCCCCTGGGTGTTTCCTTTCTTACTAGGAGCAGGAACTGAAACAGATAAGGCTTAGTCTGGTTTTTTTGTTTTTTTTTTTCAACATACCAGGCTGCTGCGGCTGCCCAGCACTGCTCTTACTTACTGCTGTTACTACTCACTGCAGAGACCGAATTCGCTGGGTGAGGCCAGAGAACCTCCGGGATCCTAGACAAACCAACGGGATTTTGATTCATTTCCTGTTGAGATGCAGAAGATAGTCAATCACCAAACATATTAAGTCTGTCCTATGTGCCTTGTTCCAGAAGGGTGACAGAAGATGGTGAGGATATGGGCAAACCAGCCCTCCCATCTATGGCCAAGAAGAGGTGTGGATTGGTACAGCCTCTGTGCAAGGCAATTTGGCAGAACATGTCAAAATAAAAGCAACATAAACTTTGACATGGCTTTTCCATTTCTAGGCATTTATGCTACAGATACACTCACACACATGTAAAATGCTATGTTTATCACATTTTTCACTGCAGCATTCTTTAAAGAACACAGCTTGGAAATAGCCAAAATGCCTATCAATAGGGGACTGATTAAAATAAACAATGCTTCGACCAGACAATAAAATACAAAATAGCTATGTAAGGGAACAGACACACCCTCTAAGTTCCCTCGTGGAAGGACCTCCAAGTGTATTGCTGCTAACAAATTTATTGGTTTAAAGCAACATTTACTATCTCACGGTTTCCATGGGCAGGAATTTGGAAGCAGCTTAGCTGGGAGCTTCTGGCTCAGGGTCCCCCATGAGATTGGAGTAAAGCTGTGGATTAGGGCTGGGTGCATCTCAAGACTTGACAGGGGAGGATCCAGGATCTGCTTCCTAACCTAGGCCCGTCACTGTTGGCCGGTCTCAGAAGATCAGCTTCCACACTCACCAGGCAGGACTCAGTCCCTCAGCTTGAGAACCTCTCCTAGGCTGCTTGGGTGTCACCTGGATAAAAAAGCTGGCTCCCTCAGATAAGTGATTCAAGAGAGAGAGGAAGAGAGAGAGCTCCTAAGACAGAAGAGACAGTTTATAAATTAGTCTTGGAAGTGACACCCACCTCTTCTGTCACATTCTACTCACTAGAAGCAAGTCCCTTCCAGCCCACGGCCAAGGGCAAGGGAGTTTACCTCCACCTCTTGAGGAGACAAGTATCGAAGAATCTGTGGACATATCTTTAAAATCACTGCACCAAGGTAGATCCCTAAGCCCCAAAAAAGAACAAAGTACAGAGAAGTTGGCATGGCAGGCTGTTACATATGTAACAAGTGGAAGTGGTATGGCAGGCTGTTACATATGTAACAAGTGGAAGATCCCTATGCCTATTTGCTTACAGATGCATAAAATATCTCTGGAAAGGTACACGATAAAACTGTTGCCGCCAGGGAGAACAATCTAGTAGTTTAGAAACATGGATGGGAGGGAAGCTTTACCCTAGGTGTCTTCACCCATCTCTTGAATTTGGCACCATGGTAAATGACTTATTTTTAAAGAAGATTGGGTGCAATCATTTTGTTATTCCATTAATGAGCATCATGGCACAAGGCCCTAGGGAGTGTCTGTACCCTTAAGGAATCTGCAGTCTTGCAGCAGATACAGCACAGTTGAACGAAACCTTTCGGAAATAATCTCTCATCAAATAAGTTGAAGGTCAAGTGTATGGCTCAGATAAAAGACACCATGTGGGTGGTCTTGGAGGGGGGTGGTACTTCCATGGGACTCCAATGGAAAGTGCAGGATAAGTAGAGAGAAAGGGGGCCAGGTCAATGGGGGAGGGACATGAAAAAGGAACTAAAGTGAGACTGTGGGTGTAGAAAAAAAGGAAGGAGGGGCTTTGGAAGATCTGCCCAATATAGTTGGAGGTTTGTGTTCTTTGTGTATTGCTTTGTCCTGACTCCTTACTTCTGTTCCTGATCCATCAGCTGTGAGAGGAATTGTTGGATCCCTGCTATAGACTGGTTCATGCTGCCTACAGTGGGGGATGAGGCAGTTGCCAGAGAAGGGATGCAGCATACAAATATGTAGGTGCATATGCAGCACTCTCTTCCTTTTAACAGATCCCCGGAACCCAGGTCCTGAACAGGAGGATAACCAGGAGTAAAGGGGATACTTGTGGGAACCCTCATTGCTCATTGCCCTTATTCCTTCAAGAAGTTGTCGAAGCCTGCCATGTGATAGTACTGTGCTAGTTGCTGGGATACAAAGTTGAAGAAGACACCGTATTTTTCTGAAGGAGCTCAGAAGCCAAGAGAGGGAGACAGACAAGAATAACACACATTCCTTTTTCTGGATGCTTCCTCTGCATGAAGCACTTTGTAGCCATTACACAATCTGATCCCCTTAACAGCTCGATAGGGTAGATGCCTCTATTCCTCTTGTACAGATGGGGAAGCTGAGTCCCAGAGAGACGAAGAAACCCATCTGAATTTGCACAGCTGGTCGGTGGTAGATCTGGAGTACGAACCTGGTCTGGCTGGTTCCCTACACCAAGCTGCCTTGCATTCAGAGAGTAAGCATCTGACTCTACTGAAAAGCCAGGACCAGCACCATGTAGAGCTGTAGCTGGAAGTGATGTGGGACACAGAGGGATGGAGTAACTGAGTGTGAGCTGGGCCTGGGCATCCGAGTGTGGACCATACACAGAGAGCTGGTGAGGGTGTGCCTGGCTGCAGAGGATGCATCTGAAGAGCATCTTTCTGGTATCACCAGAGGTGGGAGTTAGGGTGGGATCTTGTGGGGGAGGCTGAGCAGGAAGGGTCAGGTGCGAGGTAGGAGACCCTGAACGTCAGGCTGAGGACTATGGGGTGAGAATATCAGGGACCACAGACTTTTTCGGCACAATGCGTGATCTAAGCACACTTTAGGAAGATGCCTCTGGCAGCCCTATGAAGATGGAATATGAGAGGTTAGAAGTGGGTCGTGGGAGAGAGTTATGGAGAGTGTGGAAACAGAGAAGGAACTGAATAAAGGGAGTGACGGGGGCCTTGAAGACAAGAGACTCTGGGGAGGTAGCATACAGAGAACGTCTTGCATGTAAGAACTAAAGGAGGAATCAAAACCTTGTGGGTTCTCTTCTGTGTTTCTCCCGTAGGTAGCACTAAAATGTGCCTCTAATACAAAACTTCTGTTTCTGCCCCCAGTTTCTAACATTATGCTTTCTACCCAGCCCCCCACCCGCGGTTTTGGCCTGCACACACACACACACACACACACACACACACACACACACACACACAATACCCAGACCTACTGTCACATCTAGTATTTTTATTTTACTGGAACAATATCTTTGACACCAGAGAAGGTAATCAGAATATCTTTTTCAGGAAGGCAAGAACTGTTTACATTCTTGACCTCATTCCAAACACCCAGCAAATCCCTGGAGAGCAATTAATTAAATAGTTATCTCTGTGTCTGGCTTAGAGATTTCTCCCCTCTTCTCTCTCCATCTTTGTCCCCTATGCTTCCTGAGCTTCCTGCTCCCAGTCCCCCACGTTGTACCTACTGGTTAAGAAGCTAAAATTTCATTTCCCTTGGTGGTGGAACATTGCTTTGTTTTTTAAAGACACAATCTAAGAGCATTACTTCCCCCCCACACACACACTTTGTAACTATGTTGATGCTATATTTAGTAATTTTATTAAGGAGATAATGTACGTAAATTCCATACTGGAGCCCTGCTGAGTAGCAAGCTAACTAATTCTATTCTTCTTATTAGGGAAAATAGACAAACCAAATGAGATTTAAAGGCTAGACAGATCAATTTGTGTCTGTGCTGAAGTCAGTCCTGGGACCTCAGGGCACGTGTCTAGGGATCTGAGGAGGAGAACACTGTTTTATCCACCAGCAAACAGTTGACAGGAGGTGGCGGGGAGAGGAATAGATACCAATAAAGGGACAGAAATGCAGCATCAAGAATTCACCTGGGGGCTTCCCTGGTGGTGCAGTGGTTGAGAGTCCGCCTGCCGATGCAGGGGACATGGGTTCGTGCCCCGGTCAGGGAAAATCCCACATGCCGCGGAGCGGCTGGGCTCGTGAGCCATGGCCGCTGAGCCTGCGCGTCCGGAGCCTGTGCTCCGCAACGGGAGAGGCCACAGCAGTGAGAGGCCCGCGTACCGCAAAAAAAAAAAAAAAAGAATTCACCTGGGCACAGTGGGACTCTCTCTTGGGAGAGCACTCACAGATGTAAAATGGAAATGTCTTCCTCCTTTGTCCCCCTTGGCAGGTCCCAGCCACAATTCACCAGCACCAACAGAGAGAGGAGCTGGTGGCCTCCCCAAGCATTTTCCATGGCTCTGCTCTCTCCCTGATATCCTTCAGCTTCTCTTCAGCTGCATCCCCCATGGCAGGAGGGACCAGGTTTGTTAAACTGACTTGTTCAATCTCTGTGCCAGCCCCAAGTCTCTATATGTGGGCTTCTTAATAAATACAAGGTAACCCCACTTTCAACAAAGCCAATAAATGAAAAAACTGATTTGTACCAAAGGCATCAAGGGGTGGTTATTAGCTTTACAAAAAGACAAACTAGAGAATTCTTTTAAATCCCCAGCTCCCTCGGTGCATTGGAAATGAGATTTAATTTAGACAAAAAACTTAAATTGATACACAACTTTTGAGAATGCTCTGCTGGTGAAAAGAAGACACAGCGGGGACTAGACATTGATGGTGATTAAGAAAAGGAAGCGGGCTTAATTTCCTTCCTTCCCAGTAGGACTGATATTAACATGTAGCAAGGGCAGGGTATACCCAAACACTTTCAAACACCTTCATCATGTCCATTCCTCACAGTAGGCCTAGGAGAAGATTTGCTTTATCACACAAATGAGGAAACCGAGGCATGGGGAGGCAGGGTAACTTGCCCACCGACAGTAAGGGATGGAGTCAAAATCAGAACTTGATTCTTTTGCCTCCAAGCCCCTTCTGTTACCCCACAATTCCCTCTTCCTTGGAAACACATTTCCATGGAATTCTTTTTTGTTGTTGTTTTATTTTTTGTTTGTTTGTTTGGGGTTTTTTTTTAGCCTAGATTTTTTTTTTTTTTTGGAGTAAAGTTGATTAACAATGATGTGTTAGTTACAGGTATACAGCAAAGTTATTCAGTTATACTCATTCCATGAATTCTAAGGCCAGCTTCCCCTCTCTAAACAAACCCTGCTACAGGACATGACAAGCAAACTCACCTCACAGCCAATATACTCTTCTTCTGGGAAAGCAGTTGGATCACCCAGGACCCGTTCCCTACCTGGGTTATTAAAGATTGTCAGGAACTCTATGGGTCTCCAATGGCGGTCCTATGAAATAGGACTCCAGCAGTGGGTACAGGCCAGGGTCCGAATCAGGCAATGGGCAGCAAACAGAGGACAGCCAGGGGAGGTGACCCCCAAGGGCTCCTTGCTCTTCAATAAGCTCACCGCAGCCACTGTCAGCTGATGCAGAAGTCCTTTGTCTCCAAGGCAGAGCAGCAGCTCCCAGCCTCCCTTGCAGTGTAGCCATTAACTGAGCTCCTTCCAGTAGGATGTGAGGGAAAGTGAAGTGGCTCATGAAGCCTCCTGGGCTTGACTCTCCATGCTCTTTCCTTTTACAATGACAGATGAGGTTGGCAACCCTGGAAGCCAAGTGTTCCAAGTGTGGACCTACAAGTTGAGCTTTGTTTTTGACAACAGTGTTACCTTAACTCAGGAGTTCCCAACCCCCAGGCCGCAGACCGGTACCAGTCCGTGGCCTGTTACAAACCGGGCAGCACAGCAGGAGGTGAGTGGTGGGCGAGTGAGCAAAGCTTCATCTGGTGCTCCCGATGGCTGCCCATCGCTCGCATTACCACCTGAACCATCATATACCCCCGACCCCCGGTCCGTTAAAAAATTGTCTTCCACGAAACCGGTCCCTGGTGCCAAAAAGGTTGGGACCACTGCCTTAATTCATACAAACTCATGGAAGAGCCCTAGACTTGGGCGAATAAGTCAGGAACATCAACCCCAGGGTGTGGTGTGGCAACAGAGCAAGACCACAAGCTTCGGACCAGAGAGAATGGATTTAAGTTACACTTCCACAACTTCCACTGATATCGGTGCAATTTCCATCACTATTTTCATTATAAGGGCAGGGGTGGAGCCATCTGAGGCAGACACCCACGCCTATGCATATGAATCAAGAGGTGCAGAAGAAAGACCCCAGATATTGGGTCAGTTCAACTGATTTGAACACCAGCCCCTTAGCACACAAACACACCCAGCACAGAGGCCAGTGCAGCGAATGCTGCCTCTCCTCCCCTCTCCTCTTATGCCCACTTCCCTCTCCCAGGAGTATCTCTGCCTCCGGAATATCTGGTAAGATAACTATACCACTTCTTCCTTCTTTCTAGCCCCCCACTCTGGGAAGACCAAGGCTATCCAAGTTAGGCAGGAAGCAGAAAAGGGTGGTGACAAGTTGTAAGGACAACTCTCCCCATCTTCACTTGAGAATGATGAGGGAGTTGATGGGTTCAGTGGATGGATTTAAGGTTTTCTGGAATCTTCTCCCCCCAGTACTATCTGGAAGGAGTGAGAAATTTACTTTGTATGAACGTCTTTCACATCCCAAGACGGTCGTTTCTTTGACCTTCTATGTCCTTCTTAACAACCTTTTGAGGAGGGTATTATCATCTTGTTTTATGGATGAGAAAACTGGGGTTCAGAGAAGTGAAGTGACTTGTCCAGGATCACAGTTCTAGGATTCAAACCCAGGTCTCTCCCTCTGACATTACAGACCCCTTCTTCCCCCATCATCTCTCAGATGTGCTGGAAAGGAAGCCCCTGACCCTATTATACTTGTATTTTCCCTTCTCCAATGGGCTGAGCTTTCTTTGGCTCAGACAAGAGCTTATCATCCTTCCCATTCACTGGGTGGCTGTCTTTCTTGGCTAATCTAAGTGACCTCAGATGACCATGTGGCTTTCCAGGAACTAAGAAGGAAGAATATCTGCTCACCCACCAGAGCTGGGACTGGGCTGAGGCTACAGAGGGGCCAAGGATGCCAAGTTTAAGGAGGAGCCCGTTTCTGAGGCCAACCCTATGCCTGCATATCCCTGAGAGCAAAACCTCCTTTCACTTTTTGCCACGGTGCCTCTCCTGCTTCCCCCCAGCCCTGGGCCAGCCACCCAACATCTCAAAAATCACATGCTCTTAGGCCCAGGAGTGCCTTTAAAGGTTGTCCATCTAAAAGTTTCTAACTTTTTCAGCAAACCAACATTTTCGTAGAAGCTCAAGAAGGGGAGTTACTCTGATAACTAAAACCACTGGTAATGATGTCAAACTACACTCACTGCTGAATAAGGATGGAGCTCAGAGCCTCCTGGGCCACTCCTGCAGCCAACCCACCCTCCACATACTGAGGAGAACTCAGCTATCTGTCACTGATGCTTCTTACCCAGGAGAGAGAGGCTGCCTGGTACACAACCAGGACAATCGGAAAGGCAGTCTCTGGGAGACAATCACGGGAGTGAGGGAGGAAGCCAGTGGGTCGTCCATCCTTGTTGGAATACTTGGGGGCCACTGCCTCCTGCCAGCTCTCAGTCAGCTCCAATCCCTTCCTTCTAAAGACTCAGGCCTTGCTGTATCCTCCAAAAACAGTGATCATGAGAGATAAGGGAACAGCCTTCCATCCTCTGCAAGGCCCACCAGCCTGGTTCCCATTACCAGCCTGGGGACACCGCCCTCCCCCATGTTCCTTCCCAAGAAAGCTGCAAGCCAAACAGTGAGGTAAACCACAGTCTTGTTTTTTGTCATTGTTATTGAGAAACACGGCTGCTATCTTATTTCCCAATCTATTCTAAAATTATTTGTGAAGGCTTTTGAACCATCTGAAGGAAAAAAAAAAACATTCCAACAACAGCTAATCGCGAGACTCTTCCCCTAACTAGCTTTGTGCTTTTCTATTCAGGCAACATTGCTTTTTGTTTTGTTTTGTTTTTAATTGGGCTATGGAGGAGAGGGAACATGGCTCAAAGAAGGAAAGCAGGGACCGAGAGATTCAAGGCTTGGGAATTCCAGCTCCAGCTCTCTCTGTTTGCAGGGCTTCTGGAAAAAGCACTTCAACTCTCTTTCCCCCTGTGTCTCGACTCCCTGCAGAAGGGGGTAAGTGTAATTGTTATCCTGATGGAGGAGTGGCCACAGTTGACTCTCACTGTGGACACAAAACACTTTGGGGTAGGAGTGGGGAGCTGATATTAACTGCTGGAGAAACAGGACTGCTTGACAATCCCCCTGTACAATGATCACCCGCTTCTCAGCCAGAAAACCTTGAAAGCTCTAGGATGAGCTGAGACCTGGTCTGGGGCCTGAGTTCCTTCACCTTTTGAGGAAGGGAAAACAGTCACCTGTCCCCTGACAAGCAGAGAATAAAGGAAATGTATTTATTCAGCACATGTATGGTCTCTGACATCTACTTAACTTGGATTTTTTCATTCAATCTTCATAATTTTATGAAGCTGGCATTATAACCTCCATTTGCTGAATGACAACACTGAAGTTCAAAGACATCACACAACTTACCCACAACCTCCTATCTATTAACTCACAGAATCAAACTCAAGATCCCCTTAAAAACTCTTTAAAGTCAGAAGGAGAAGAACGTATTACACAACAGGTCCAGCCCAGTGCAGACTTTGGACTGCCTGCTTTCTCTCCTCCTCTGGCTTTAGTTGTCCATGGTTGTAAGCTTCAGTCTGAGAATGCCCCACCTCTGATAGTCTTTTCTTACTCTTTTTCCCCATTCCTCTTCCCCAGCTGGTTTTCTCTTCACCCCTCCTGAGACCCCAAGGGGCCTGGGCATAACACTGGGGGAAGAGGGATGCTCCTCCTGTCAGTAGCAGCAAACTATACTTCTTCTCCAGGCTCAAGAGTCAGGTGAGAGATTCTCATGACTTTGAATGGCCACCAGCAAGCAAATCTTGGGGCCAGGCCCAAAGAATATCCTTTTTGCTGTTTTGCTCCTTGGCTGTCTTGGCCCAGAATGTCCATCTCCTCCTACCAGCCTGGCCAAGTCTCCTCTTCTGAGACCAGACTCACAAAGCACCTCCTCTTGGAAGTCACTGCAGGCCCCCTTCCCACTGGCCCATGGCCCAGGTGCTGCCTCCACAAGATTCCCGTTACTTCAGCACAGGTTCCTCTGAGACACCAGACTTCGAAAGAGAGAACCAGGCACAACGGGCTGTCCTTACCACTAGGACAGGGACTGCAGTCTGTTTTATTTGTGTATAACCAACAGGTTGGAGGGGAATGAACATCATTGTGATGTGGAAGAAGAGGTTCTGGACACAAAAGCAGGACACATGGCTTCCATGCATGACAGGATTTCTCATGAGAAGCAGGACCTCTCCAAGCTCCTTCACCTACGAGGAGTTTATCACTAGGTTTTTATGAGACGAAGAAGCAAAATGAATCTGAAAAGTATTTTAGTCTTTTGAACATGATACCTACGGATATTTCTCTTTTTGTAGTTATCATACCTGGAATTTTTTTATTGAAGTGTAGTTGACATATAATATTATGTTAGTTTCAAGTGTACCACATAGTGATTCAATATTTAAATACATTATGAAAGGATCACCAAGATATGTCAGTAACCATACAAAATTATTATAGTATTATTGACTATATCTCTTATGCTGTATATTACATTCCAACATATATTATATATAACTGGAAGTTTGGACCTCTTAATTTCCTTCACCTATTTCACCTAATGACACCCCTAGTAACCCCCAGTTTATTCTCTGTATCTATGAGTCATTTTCTGTTTTGTTTGGTTTGTTCATTTGTTTTGTTTTTAGATTCCACATATAAGTGAAATCATATGATATTTGTATTTCTCTGTCTGACTTATTTCACTTAGCATAATACCTTCTAGGTCCATCCATGTTGTTGCAAATAACAAGATTTCATTATTTTTCATGACTGAGTAATATCCCATTATATATATCCATTATCTCTCTATATATCTGTATATCTATATCTATCTACATATATATTATATCGTCTTTATCCATTTATCTATTGATGTGCATGTGGGTTGCTTCCATATCTTAACCATTGTAAATAATGCTACAATTAAAATAGGAATGCATATATCTTTTCTAATTAGTGTTTTTTTTATTCTTCAGATAAATACCCAGGAGTGGAATTGCTGGATCACATGGTAGTTCTATTTAAAAAAATTTTTTTTTATAAATTTATTTATTTTTGGTTGCACTGGGTCTCTGTTGCTGCACACAGGCTTTCTCTAGTTGCAGCGAGCCGGGGCTACTCTTCATTGCAGTGCACAGTCTTCTCATTGCAGTGGCTTCTCTTGTTGCGGAGCACGGGGTCTAGGCATGCGGGCTTCAGTAGCTGTGGCATGCAGGCATAGTAGTTGTGGCTTGCAGGCTCTAGAGCACAGGCTCAGTAGTTGTGGTGCATGGGCTTAGCTGCTCCATGGCATGTGGGATCTTCCTAGACCAGGGATCGAACCCGTGTCCCCTGCATTGGCAGGTGGATTCTTAACTACTGCGCCACCAGGGAAGTCCCTATTTTTAAATTTTTTGAGGAATTTCCATACTGTTTTCCATAGTGACTACACCAATTTACATTCCCGCCAATGGTGCATGAGGTTTCCCTTTTCTCTGCATTCTCATCATTTGTTATTTGTTGTTTTTTTGATAATAGTCATTCTGGCAGGTGTAAGGTGATACCTCATTGATTTGCATTTCCCTGACGACAAGTGATATTGAGCGTCTTTTCATGTGTATGTTGGCCATATGTATGGTATTCTTCAGAAAAATGTCTATGCAGATCCTCTGTCCATTTTGTAATCAGAATTTGTTTAATATATTGAGTTGCATAATTTATTTATATAATTTGGATATTAACCCTTTATTAGATATATCATTTGCAAATATCTTCTCCCATTCCTTAGGTTACCTTCTCATTTTTTTTTTTTTTAAAGTGGTATGTGGGTCTCTCACTGTCGTGGCCTCTCCCGTTGCGGAGCACAGGCTCTGGACGTGCAGGCTCAGCGGCCATGGCTCACGGGCCTAGCCGCTCCACGGCATGTGAGATCTTCCCGGACCGGGGCATGAACCCATGTCCCCTGCATCGGCAGGCGGACTCTCAACCCCTGCGCCACCAAGGAAGCCCTGCCTTTTCATTTTGTTGATGGTTTTCTTCACTATGCAAAAGCTTTTAATTTGATATAGCCATATTTGTTTATTTTTGCTTTTGTTGCCTTTGCCTGAGGAGACATCAAAAAATATATTGCTAAGATTGATGTCGAAGAATGCACTACCTATCTTTCCTTCTAAGAGTTTTATGGTTTTAGGTCTTACATTTAAGGCTTTAATCTATTTTGGTTTTTGGGTTTTTTTAACACCTTTATTGGAGTATAATTGCTTTACAATGTTGTGTTAGTTTCTGCTTTATAACAAAGTGAATCAGCTCTATGTATACATATATCCCTATATCTCCTCCCTCTCGCCTCTCCCTGCCACCCTCCCTATCCCACCCCTCTAGGTGGTCACAAAGCACCGAGGTGATCTCCCTGTGCTATGCGGCCGCTTCTGACTAGCTATCTATTTTACATTTGGTAGTGTATATAAGTCCATGCCACTCTCTCACTTACTCCCAGCTTACCCTTGCCCCTCCCTGTGTCCTCAAGTCCATTCTCTATGTCTGCATCTTTATTCCTGTCCTGCCCCTACGTTCTTCAGAACCTTTTTTTTTTTTTTTAGATTCCATATATGTGTGTTAGCATATGGTATTTGTTTCTCTATTTTGAATTTACTTTTGTATATGATGTAAGAATATGGTCTAGTTTCATTCTTTTGCATGTAGTTGTCCAGTTTACCCAACACCATTTTTTGAAGAGAATACTTTTTCCTCATTATATATCCTTGCCTCTTTTGTCAAAGATTAATTGACCATATAAGCATGGGTTTATGTCTGGGCTCTCTATTGTGTGCCATTGATCTATATGTCTGTTTTTGTGCCAGTACCATACTGTTTTGATTATTAAATCTTTATAGTATAGTTTGAAATCAGGAAGTGTGATACTTCCAACTTTGTTCTTCTTTCTAAAGAATGCTTTGGCTATCTGGGGTTTTCTGAAGTTCCACACAAAATTTAGAATTATTTGTTCTAGTTCTGTGAAAAATGACATTGGTATTTTGATAGAGGTTGTATTGAATCTGTAGATTGCTTTGGCTAGTATGGTTATTTTAACAATATTAATTCTTCCAGTCCCTGAACACAGTATGTCCTTCCATTTATTCCATCTTCGCTACCTTTCATCAATGTCTTATAGTTTTCAGAGTACAGGTTTCTCACCTCCTTCCTTAAATTTAATTCTAGGTATTTTATTCTTTTTGATGCAATTGTAAATGGAATTGTTTTCTTAACTTCTCTCTCTAATAGATTGTTATTAGTGTATAGAAACTCTACAGATTTCTGTATATTAATTTTGTATCCTAGAAATTTACTGAATTCAGGTATTAGTTCTAATACTTTTTTGGTTGAGTCTTTAGGGTTTTCTTTACATAGTAACATGTCATCTGCAAACAGTAACTGTTTTACTTCTTCCTTCCTAATGTGGATGACTTTTATTTCTTTTTCTTGTCTGATTTCTGTGGCTAGGACTTCTAATACAATGTTGAATAAAAGTGGCAAAAGTGGAGATCTTTGTCTTGTTCCTGATCTTAGAGGAAATGCTTTCAGCTTTTCAGCATTGAGTATGATGTTAGCTCTGGTTTTGTCATTAATGGCCTTTATTATGTTGAGTTTTGTTCCCTCTACACCACTTTTTAAAGAGTTATTATCATAAAAGGATGTTGAATTTTGTCAAAAGTTTTTCCTGCATATATTGAGATAATCATATAAGTTTTATTCTTCATTTTGTTAATGTGTTGTATCGTGTTGATTGATTTGCAGACTTGACCCATTCTTGCATCCCTGGAATAAATCTCACTTTATCATGGTGTATGATCCTGTTAGTGTTGAATTTGGTTGCTAATATTTTGTTGAGGATATTTGCATCTGTGTTTATCAGTGATATTGGCCTGTAGTTTTTGGTTTTTTTTTTTATATATAGTGTATTTTTTCTGGTTTTGGTGTCTGAGTAATGCTAGTCTTATAGAATGAGTTTAGAAAAATCTCTCTTCTGTTCTTTGGAAGAGTTTGAGAAGCACAGGTATTATTCTTCTTTAAATATTTGGTAGATTTCATCTGTGATGTTATCTTTTCCTGGACTTTAATTTGTTGGGAATTTTTTGATTGCTAATTCAATGACATTGCTAGTAATTAGTCTGTTCAGATTTTCAGTTTCTTCCTGATTCAGTCTTGGAAGCTTGTATGTTTCTAGGAATTTATATATTTCTTCTAAGTTGCCCAATTTCTTGGTATATAACTGTTCATAGTAACATCTTATGATCCTTTGCATTTCTGTGGTGCTGGTTGCAACTTCTCCTTCATCTCTGATTTTATTTATTTGGGAACTCTACCTTTTATTTATTTATTTATTTATTTTTGAGCCTGGTTAGAGGTTTTTTTGGTCTTCTGCCCATTTTATTTTTAATTTTTGAACTTTATCTAATTTATTTTTTTACACAGCAAGTTCTTAATAGTATCTATTTTATACATATTAGTGTATACATGTCAATCCCAATCTCCCAATTCATCCCACCACCACCAGATGCCCCCACCGCCACCACTTTCCCCCCGTTGGTGTCCATACGTTTGTTCTCTACATCTGTGTCTCTATTTCTACCCTGCAAACCAGTTCATCTGTACCACTTTCCTAGGTTCCATATATATGTGTTAATATATGATATTTGTTTTTCTCTTTCTGACTTACTTCACTCTGTATGAGAGTCTCTAGATATATCCACGTCTCTACAAATGACCCAATTCCATTCCTTTTTATGGATGACGAATATTCCATTGGATACACCTACCACATCTTCTTTATCCATTCGTTTGTTGATGGGCGTTTAGGTTGCTTCCATTACCTGGCTATTGTAAATTGTGCTGCAATGAACAATGGGGTGCATGTGTCTTTTTGAATTATAGTTTTCTCTGGTTATATGCATAGTAGTGGGACTGCTGGGTCATATGGTAAGTCTATTTTTAGTTTTTTAAGGAACCTCCATACTGTTCTCTGTAGCGTCTGTACCAATTTACATTCCCACAAACAGTGTAGGAGCATTCCCTTTTCTCCACACCCTCTCCAGCATTTGTTGCTTGTAGATTTCCTGATGATGCCTATTCTAACTGGTGTGAGGTGATACCTCATTGTAGTTTTGATTTGCATTTCTCTAATAATTAGTTATGTCGAGCAGCTTTTCATGTGCTTCTTGGCCATCTGTATGTCTTCTTTGGAGAAATGTCTATTTAGGTCTTCTGCCCATTTTTGGATTGGGTTGTTTGTTTTCCTTAATTTTGAGCTGCATGAGCTGTTTATATATTTGGGGGATTAATCCTTTGTTCTTTGATTCATTTGCAAATATTTTCTCCATTCTGAGGGTTGTCTTTTCATCTTGTTTGTAGTTTCCTTTGCTTTGCAAAAGTTTTTAAGTTTCATTAGGTCCCATTTGTTTATTTTTGTTTTTGTTTCCATTACTCTAGGAGGTGGCTCAAAAAAGATCTTGCTGTGATTTATGTCAAAGAGTGTTCTTCCTATGTTTTCCTCTAAGAGTTTTATAGTGTCCAGTCTTACATTTAGGTATCTAATCCATTTTGAGTTTATTTTGTGTATGGTGTTAGGGAGTGTTCTAATTTCATTCTTTTTTATGTAGCTGCCCAGTTTTCCCAGCAACACTTATTGAAGAGACTGTCTTTTCTCCTTTGTATATCCTTCTTTGTCATAGATTAGTTGACCATATGTGCAGGGGTTTATCTCTGGGCTTTCTATCCTGTTCCATTGATCTATATCTTTGTTTTTGTGCCAGTACCATATTGTCTTGATTACTGTAGCTTTGTACTATATTCTGAAGTCCAGGAGTCTGATTCCTCCAGCTCTGCTTTTCTATCTCAAGATTGCTTTGGCTATTCGGGGTCTTTTGGGTTTCCATACAAATTGTTAAATTTCTTGTTCTAGTTCTGTGAAAAATGTCACTGGAAGTTTGATAGAGATTGCAGTGAATCTGTAGATTTCTTTGGGTCGTATAGTCATTTTCACAATGTTGATTCTTCCAATCCAAGAGCATGGTATATCTCTCCATCTGTTTGTATCATCTTTAATTTCTTTCATCAGTGCCTTACAGTTTTCTGCATACAGGTCTTTTGTCTCCTTAGGTAGGTTTATTCCTAGTATTTTATTCTTTTTGTTTTATTCTTTTTGGTAAATGGGAGTGTTTCCTTAATTTCTCTTTCAGATTTTTCATCATTAATGTATAGGAATGCAAGAGATTTCTGTGCATCAATTTTGTATCCTGCTACTTTACCAAATTCATTGATTATCTCTAGTAGTTTTCTGGTAGCATCTTTAGGATTCTCTATGTATAGTATCATGTCATCTACAACCAGTGACAGCTTTACTTCTTCTGTTCCAATTTGTATTCCTTTTATTTCTTTTTCTTCTCTGATTGCCATGACTAGGACTTCCAAAACTATGTTGAATAATAGTGGGGAGAGTGGACATCCTTGTCTTATTCCTGATTTTGAAGAAATGCTTTCAGTTTTTCACCACTGAGAATGATGTTTGCTGTGGGTTTGTCGTATATGGCCTTTATTATGTTGAGGTAGGTTCCCTCTAAGCCCACTTTCTGGAGAGTTTTTATCATAAATGGGTGTTGAATTTTGTCAAAAGCTTTTTCTGCATCTATTGAGATGGTCATATGGTTTTTATTCTTCAGTTTGTTAATTTGGTGTAACACATTGATTTATTTGCATATATTGAAGAATCCTTGCATCCCTGGGATAAATTCCACTTGATCATGGTCTTTGATCCTTTTAATGTGTTGTTGGATTCTGTTTGCTAGTATTTTGTTGAGGATTTTTGCATCTATATTCATCAGTGATATTGGTCTCTAATTTTATTTTTTTGTAATATCTTTGTCTGGTTTTGGTATCCGGGTGATGGTGGCTTCGTACAATGAGCTTGGGAGTGTTCCTTCCTCTGCAATTTTTTGGAAGAGTTTGAGAAAGATGGGTGTTAGCTCTTCTCTAAATGTTTGATAGAATTCATCTGTGAAGGCATTTTGTCCTGGACTTTTGTTTGTTGGAAGATTTTCAATCACAGTTTCAATTTCATTTCTTGTGATTGGTCTGTTCATATTTTCTATTTCTTCCTGGTTCAGTCTTGGAAGCTTGAATGTTTCTAGGAATTTATATATTTCTTCTAGGTTGTCCAATTTATTAGTATATAACTGTTCATAGTAACATCTTATGATCCTTTGTATTTCTGTGGTGCCAGTTGTAAATTCTCCTCCTTCATCCTTATGAGCCTGGCTAGAGGTTTATTGATTTTTGTTCATCTTTTCAAAGAACCAGCTCTTAGTGTCATTGATCTTTTTTACTGTTTTTAAGTCTCTATTTTATTTATTTTTGCTATGGTTTTTATTATTTATTTGCTTTACTAACTATGGGTTTTGTTCTTCTTTTTTTACTTTCTTTAGGTGTAAGTTTAGGTGGTTTATTTGATATTTTTGTTGTTTCTTGAGGTAGGCCTGTATTGCTATAAACTTTCCTCCTAGAATTACCTTTGCTGTGTTCCATAGATTTTGAAACATTGTGTTTC
Organism: Lagenorhynchus albirostris; assembly: GCF_949774975.1. NCBI lineage: Eukaryota > Metazoa > Chordata > Mammalia > Artiodactyla > Delphinidae > Lagenorhynchus > Lagenorhynchus albirostris. The sequence continues at coordinate 97,518,224 of NC_083101.1, read as the reverse complement.
CATTTTCATTTATCTCAAAGAATTTTTTGGTTTCCTCTTTGATTTCTTCAGTGACCCATTAGTTGTTTAGTAGGAAGATGCTTATCTCCAAGTGCTTGTGTTTTTTTCCAGTTTTTTTCTTGCATGTAGTTGGTTTCTAGTTTCATATCATTGTAGTCAGAAAAGATCCTTTATATGATCATATATATGATCCTTTATAAGAATCTTCTTAAAGTTATTGAGACTTGTTTTGTGACCTAACATATCATCTATTCTATCCTGGAAAATGTTCCATGTTCCATGTCCATATATATATATATATATATATATATATATATATATATATATATATATCCCTCTGATATAACGTTTCCATTAAGGCCAGTGTCCCCTTATAGACTTTTCTGTCTGGATGCTCTGTCCATTAATGTAACTGTGGTGTTAAAGTCCACTACTATTATTGTATTACTGTCAGTTTCTCCCTTTACATCTATTTATATTTTCTTTGTGTATTTAGGTGCTCTTATGTTGGGTGCATATATATTACTAAGTGTTATATCTTCTTGTTAGATTGATCCCTTTATCGTTATTTAAGCCCTTCTTTGTCTCTTGTTACAGTATTTGTTTTAAAGTCTATTGCTACTTCAACTTTCTTTTAGTTTCCATTTGCATGGAATATACTTTCCCATGCCCTCACTTTCTGTCTGTGAGTATCTTTGAATCTGAAGTGAGTGTCTTGTAGGTAGCATGGTTCTTCTTTTTAAATCCATTCAGCCACCCTATGTCTTTTATTGAAGCTTTTAGTCCATTTACATTTAAAGTAATTATTGACAGGTATGTACTTATTGCCGTTCTGTTAATTGTTTCTGGTTATTTTTGTTGCTCTTATCTGTTTCTTCTTTTCTTGCTCTCTTCCTTTGTGATTTGTTGAATTTCTTTAGTGTTACATTTATATTCCTTTCCCTTTGTTTTTTGTGTAACTTAGTTTCTTTGTTTGGTTACCATGAGGTTCTTATATACCACCTTATATATGTAACAGTCCATTTTAAGTTGATGATCACTTAAGCTTGAGCACATTCTAAAAGCACTTCATTCTTACTACCCACCTCCACATGTTTTATGTTTTTGATGTCATATTTTACATCTTTTATTTTGTGTATCCTTTAACTACTTAGTAGATACATATAATTTTACTAGTTTTGTCTTTTAACCTTCATAATATCTATATAGGGGGTCAATCAACTACCTTTACCATATGTTTGCCTTTATGGTGAGATTTTTATCTTTCATAACTTTATATTTCTAGTTATGGTTTTGTTCTTTTCTGTTTAAGGAGTCTCTTTAACATTTCTTACAAGGTTGGTTTAGTGGTGATGAATTCCTTTAGCTTTTGCTTGTCCGAGAAACTCTTTATCTATCCTTCAATTCTGAATGATAACCTTGCCAGATAGAGTAGTCTTGTTTTTTTTATTTTTTTTTTCTTTTAGTACTTCGAATATGTCATGCCACTCCTTTCTGGCCTTTAAAGTTTCTGCTGGAAAGTCAGGTGATAATCTTATGGGTCTCCCTTATATGTAAATATTTGTTTTACTCTTGCTGTTTTTAAGAATTTTATTTTATTTTTAACTTTTAACATTTTATTATAATGTTTCTTGGTGTGGGTCAATTTGGACTTATCTTGTTTGGTACTCTCTGTGCTTCCTGGACTTAGATGTCTGTTTCCTTTACCAGGTTAGGAAAACTTTCAGCCATTATTTCTTCAAATAAGGTTTCTGTACCTTTCTCTCATTTTTCTCCTTCTGTGACCCCTATAATGGGAATGTTAATATGCTAGATATTGTCCCAGAGGTCGCTTAAACTATCCTAACTTCTTTTTGTTTCATTTTTTCTTTTTGCTATTCTGATTGGATAATTTCCACTATTCTGTCCTCCAGATTTCTGATCTGTTCTCCTGCATCACTTAGTTTGCCATTGGTTTCTTCTAGTGTATTTTTTATTCAATTTGTGTATTCTTCAGTTCTAATTGGTTCTTTTTTATATTTTTTTCTTTTTTGAAGTTCTCTATTCTCCTGAATTTGGTGAACATCTTTATGACCATTACCTTGAACACTTATCTGGAAGATGGATTATTCTGTTTTGTTTAGTTCTTTTTGCTGAGATTCTATCTTCTTCTTTGGTTTGAAAGATATTTCTTGCTCTCTTCATTTTACCTCTCTGTGTTTATTTGTATGTGTTAGGTAGCTCAGGATGTCTCCTGGACTTGGAAGAGTGGCTTTGTGTAGAAGGTGTCCTGTGGGGCCCAGTAGCATGGTCCTACCCCAGGTGACAGAGCCAGGTGCTCAAAGAGTGTCCCCAGTGTGGGCTGCATGTGCCCTATTCCTGTAGCTGGGCCACAATTGCTGCAAGTGCCCTAGTGTGCAGGCCTGTCCCCTGATGCAGCTGGCTGTAAGTTCCAGCCACAACTGTCATGAGCACTCTGGTGTGTGGGACTAAAGTCTGTGGTGGGAACTCTTTTGGGGGTACACCAGTAGCACCTAAGGATGACAGCTGGGTCTGGTGAGGCAAGGGGACCACTATAGAGGAGCATCAGCTGGGTTGGTTCTGCAGGTCAACCTGAGGCAAGGCAAGTGGTGCTAATGAGTTAGATGGGAAGAGTCAAAAATGGTGCTCACCAGCAATAGGCCACCTAGGTAGAAAGTGAACCAAAAAACAAACAAAAAAACCTAAAACTGGTGATCACCAGCTCCTCCATATCTGGAAAAAGTTCCAACATATCCTTGACTCGGGCACACACCCTAAAGTTAGCTAATGCATCTTCTTTACATATGACCCGGACACTTTTCAAAGTGCTGCCTCTGCACTGGGACTTGTAGCAAGTAAATTTTTGCATGTTGCCTTTCAGAGTAGAGCCTTGGTCTCCTCCAGTCCTCCAGCTCTCCCACACATAAGCCCTGCTTGTTTCAAAGCCAGGTATTATGGGAGCTCTTCTTTCCCATACATGTCCCTCATGTTGGGGAGCCTGATGTGGGGATGAGACCTCCTGATCCCTCTTGCCTCTGGGTCTCCAACACAGAGGTTTGGGTCCCAGCCAGATCACATCTTCACCCTTGCACACATCTTAATGTGGCTTTTTCTTTTTATCTTTAGTTGTAGAAAATCTTTTTTTACTAGTCTTCAGGTGGTTCTCAGAGATATTTTCTCTATATGTATTTGTAATTTTGGTGTGTCCACAAGAGGAGGCAGGCCCAGGATCTTCCTACTCTAGCATCTTGTCCCCCCATCCCTACAAATATTTCTGTTGGATACTGTTAAAAATAAGACAATAGGTCCAAAATAGAGTTATTTATGCTGAGCCCCACATCAGCAAACCAAGACAATTACTCTTTCAGTCTTTCCCAGAAATGGAATCTTGAACCAGCTAATCAGGAATGACCTGATCAGCACTAGTGATAGACACCTGCCATCCTCTAAAGTTAAGTGACCTTGCCACAGCCAACCCACTTTTTGCTAGTATAACTTCCTTGTCCTGCTCCTTTCTGCCTATAAGTCTTTCATTTTGTACAGCTCCCCAGAACAACTTTCTATCTGTTAGATGGGATGCTCTCCAATTCATGAATCATTGAATAAAGGCAGTAAGATCTTTAAAATTTATTCAATTAAATTTTGATTTTAACAATATTTGTAGCAGCAGTGGAATCCAAGGGAGACTTATAGCTTTGGGGACAACAAGAAACACAGAATTTTTTACCCACAAACCCTTTCAGTTCTCTGTCTTTCTCACCATTTCCAAGGGCCATGGATAAGTTCCTCTTGGTTCTGAGCTCCATTCTCTTTGTGTCCAGCCCCCAATTTAATTGTCTTTCCAGTCCAAGATTAAGGGGTCAGTCTAGACTGACAGGAGTCTTTAACTGAGCAACAGTTCTTAGAGCTTGGTTAGTCTGTGGTCCCAGTCCAGGGCATAGTGTCAGCTTGGGCTGGAAGGCAGTTCCACCTGGAACCTGAGTCCTTAGCCCTTGGCTTGATTCATAGCCCCCATTTATTGAGGTCTGCTGGTCCAGTCAGTGGTTCTACTTTGGGAATTGCTGATGGTGTTCACCTAAGGCCTTCTCTAGGTCAGTCCACAGTACCATTTCTTTGGTTGCTGCTGGTGTCCACAGCTCCATTTCCTTGGTTACTGTTGGTTTCTGTACATGCACCATGAGGTAAAGGCTATTGCTAATGGGAATATCAGAAGGCAAAAGCTGCAAAATTGGTGGGCACAGATCTAGTACTTAAAAGCTGTTTAGGCTTCCCTGGTGACGCAGTGGTTGAGAGTCTGCCTGCGGATGCAGGGGACACGGGTTCGTGCCCCGGTCCGGGAAGATTCCACATGCCGCGGAGCAGCTAGGCCCATGAGCCATGGCCACTGAGCCTGCACATCCGGAGCCTGTGCTCCACAACAGGAGAGGACACAACAGTGAGAGGCCCGCGAACCAGACAAAAAAAAGCTGGTTAGATTGACACTAGGTCCCCGACCAACCTCAAGAAAATTTCCATGCAATGAAGTACATTGTAAAACCACACAATCCCCAGTGCACTGGTACTCCATTTGCAGCTAAGATCATACCACTCTCCTGCCAGCCTTCATGGAAATTGTCTAAATCTTTCTTTCTTTTGACTATCCTTGGGAGTGGTTCTGGATCTTGGGAGGGTACTATCTTTTGCACCCTTCTGGGGATGGCTCACGGGTCCAAAAGAGTTGTCAAATACTACCAGGAGTATTTACTGTTTGTCCTTGCTGAAACCTGACAAGATAGGTGTCAAGAGGGTACATTCCTCATAGGTATTAATTTTGGCTCCAAGACACCCAAGTCTTAGCTAAAGAAATGGGATCCTCAAGATCCAAAGAATTGAGAACACCACCTTCTAGCACACCTGCTTATTTTGTGTCTAAGAACTGTGGTCCCCAAAGCTGTAGATATCTACAAAAATGGCAAAATCTTACTAAAGACAGTCTAAAATTACAATGGCCATTATGATGAACTTTCCAATTAGACTAAGATTGTTTATTTAAGAAGTGCACTTGAAAATAAGTGTTCCCAGATCAAACAGAATGGGATATCTCTTTTAATTGGCATGTGGAAGCCTCCAAAAGGCTTCAAAATTCCAAAAAATCTTCATTGAAAGATTCATCGTAAAAGGTTAATGAACATTAAAAACATAGACATACCTAAAAGAGAAGACTATATGACAGATGCAACTCCTACCTCTCCCCCTCTATCCTCCTTTACTTGATTATTCATTGTGCTAATCCTCTGTCTGAATTGTCTTCCACTCTAAAGAGACAATATGACTATAAACAAAGTCCCCCATGTTATGGTCTTACAGACACCCCCATATCTACCCTTGAAGAAGGGCCCCCATTTGGGCCCCTCCCAGGGTTGCTGAGACTCTGAGGGATTTTCTAGCAAACTTCTACATTATTCCCTTAAACAGCCAAGGGAAACTAAAATTAAAATTACTGGGAAACCTTGCCAAGTAGCGGTAGATACCAGAGCTACACTCAAAAATAAGCCAGACAGAAATGTGGGTTGCACCTCATTTGTGGATAGCTGAGGCTGGACAGAGATATGGATTGAACTCCATTTGCATCTAGGGTCCTATCAGACTGCTTCTAGCCCTCAGGGAAATTGTCTAATTCCTTCTTTATTTTAGCTATCTTTGGGAATGGCTCTGGATCCTGGGAAGGTAATATCTTTTGCAACCTCTTTGAGTATGCCTCCTCAGTCCATGGGGTTGTCCAATATTGCCAAGAATATTTACTGTTTGTCCTGTCTAAAACATGGTATGATATTTTAAAGGATTTTTTTAAGTAGCTCTATGGTCAGAAGTTGGCCAGATTAGAAGCTGTTATTCAAAAGCTAATATGAAACTTTTTTAGGCCTTCTCGCCTAGGCTAAATGTACCCAGCAGGAAGGAAAAATCTCTGAAGACTTTGGGGAAGGATTTATTAAACCTTCCAAAGACAACAGCTGTAACTTTAGAACATAGAAATCTTTTGATTTCCATGTTTGTTGAAGAAGCAAATTGAGGATAATGTAGTTGGATGGTTGTGTCAGCCCATGACCTGACCATTCAGGTTGCAACCAATTCGTTGAGAAATTTTGTCTTATAAATTGGATCTTTACAAGAACAGAAAATGCAGCTCCAGAAATAATGTAAAGTTCACCTATCCTTTTTATCAAGCCTAAAAACTCACCTATTTATCTCAAAGAGCTTGTAAATATTATAAAAATTCTGGCCTTAGGAATCAGAAGTTCTTCTTGATGGTGCTTGCACTCTTTCCCTGTGCCCTTGAGATATAAATGTTCTACCTGGTCCTTTCCAGGAACTCTTATCTAGGTTATCTCTTTAAAATGCAAGCCTCAGGGAGGTAATTCTTAACAGAAAAAAAAAATAGAAAAGAAAGAAATGGTTATTTGGGACTTAGGTGTATGAACAATCGGGTATCTTCTCCATAAGTATTAATAAAATGCTTTAGCCATCTGAGAAGTTAACCTTAACTTATTCCATCTTCCAGAAACACAATTTAGATCCAACTGTTCCTTTATGAAGTAGGAGGTTTTTCACTGTTATGCTCATCTCATGCCTAAAAATGTAAAACAAAGGCTATAAGGTCTCTATTTTCATTTGTCTGTATGTTTATGTGTGTCTAGATAGATAGACAGATACATAGATTGTAAATGTGAGATATTTTTCTAACTCTGGATGATATTATTAAAATTAGTTTGTAAAAGAATGTTATTTAATTGGCTTAAAAACAAACAAGGACCTGTATGAATTAAGTATTCCTAAAACTCTCAGAAATACAGTAAAAATGAACCCAAATACTTTTCAAGTTCATGTGATCTGGGAAATTATTCAGCATTAAAGGTAGTTTAAGTTTGTTAGTTTAATTAAATTAATTATGTCTTCAGGGTTATCAGTGTTAAAAATAATGCAGACATGCAGCTTTTATTTTGCCTGGGTTTGCTAGTCAAATAATTTTGTGTTATCTCTGTTACAAAATTTGTCTCCAAGAAAAATAACTTGGTAAGATAAAATTTTCATGAGTATGCTAAACATAATTGTTGAGAACAAGTGAATTAAATATATGTACGTGAACAAAAGTTTCTAGGTGAATTTTCAGAAATTATGTTGAATTATGTTCCATGGCATGTCTATTTAAATAGTTTCCCCAAATCTTTTCGGTAACTTGAAATCTTAGAGTTTTGCTAAGTTTAATCAAATAATCGATAGTCATTGAATATCTAGATCATACTGAAGTTTTAATTAGTGAACATAGGCTTATCTACTTTTGGCTTCTTACTACTGAGAAATTTAAGATATTTGGGTCTATTAGTAAACATGTTCTGTGCCACATTTAAAAATTTACAATGAGGAAGAATATACTTCCAGAAATTATGAAATATATTTATAAGTCTGGCAATACACAGAATGCTAGTATAAGAGACAGTCCACCATTGCTTACCTCTTAGGTAATTCCTCACTAGGAATTAAGGATTCTAAGGGTTGGGAATTTTAATTAAGAATTTTAAGGGTTAGGAATTTTAATTTTAAAACTATGCAGAAATAATAAGGATGAAAGGAAACAACTCTATGTGAAAAGCAGATAAGGAAAGTAGAATGATTGATTGTTCCAGAATGAGAAAGAGGGGGGAAAATAGGATGAACTTTTATCAGTTTTTTGGGAAAAGAATCTTGGGAAAGAATTTTATGCATGGTCAAGCTGGGTAAGATTGGGATAAATTTATTTAAATTAAAAAGTGAGTTTTAATGTCAAAAGTACACTGATGTAAAATTAGAATTGTTTTTCTCTCTGTTAAAAGGACAAAGTTTTATTGGATTTTTGGTCTACTTTTGATAACAGATTGTGATTTTTTTTTTTTTTACCTTTTAAATAATCTGCCTAGAAAGCAAAGATTTTGTGTTTTATCAAAATAATTTCCTGTGCTACTGGTTGTCTTAATCAGTCCTTTAATTACTTAAGAAAACAGAGTCGGGTTTCCCTGGTGGCGCAGCGGTTGAGAGTCCACCTGCCGATGCAGGGGACACAGGTTCATACCCCGGTCTGGGAAGATCCCACATGCCGCGGAGTGGCTGGGCCTGTGAGCCATGGCCACTGAGCCTGCGCATCTGGAGCCTGTACTACACAATGGGAGAGGTCACAACAGTGAGAGGTCCGTGTACCGCAAAAAAAAAAAAAGATGCATCAGAGATGGATTTCAAACCCAGGTAGTCAGACTTCATACCTACACTCTTAACCACTGTGGTTTATAGGTCAGACTAGAGCTAAACAAGATTCTGAGAATCTTGAAAAGCTGAAGTGTCTAACATTTCCAACTGCAGTGGACATTAGCTGTTTGGGACCACCCAAGCATCCATCCCTTACCTTCTTACTTTCTTCTGTTAGCAGTTCTCGCCACTGTTGTCTAGAAAACTGCTCCTCCCTGGCTGGACCATTATACTTTGGGAGAGCTGCCAATCAATGCTCCCTGATCTCTGGCTTGGACCGTGACCCAGGCTGGACCAATCAGACCCCTTGGGCTTGGACTGTGACTCACACTAGACCAATCAAAGTCCTTCCCTGGAATTTTCAGTAGTTGGATGTTAAGAAATTGCTCTTTCTTTCTCCAGGAATTTAAGGACGCTACTCCAGAATTGCCCATGGTTGTGTCCTTAATCAAATGGAGAGCAAGAGAGAAGGGAGCCAACACAGAGATGGAAACTGAGTCGAGTGATGAACAGAGAGGGTAACTTAGTTTGAGAGAAAGAGAGAAAAAGTGAGAGAGGAGAAAGTTTCTGTCTGTGTCTTTTACTACCTCTGTACCTGCTTATTTGAAAATTATACTTTTTCCCTTAAGCTAGTATGAATTAGGTTTCTGTCACTTGAAACTGAAAGAGTCCTGACAGACTTGCCCATCCTCCTAAAAGATTTTAGAGAGGATTCTATACCCAGCTTACCCTGGAAGCACATTAGAACAGAACCCTAATTTTTTTTCTACAGCTATTACTTAGAAGTACAGACTTTTCAATACCTTTTTGTAGAACAGAGGTTAAGATGATCTACTGGAAGGTGATTCCCAAGAGTCATTTTGATTTTGATAATGATAATGATATTGTTGATTATAGTAATTGTTTTATCACTGACCTGTTGACTGATTACTACTTGTCTGAGCAACTGTGCTCAGAAATTATCTCATGTGACTCCAATACTCCTGTGAGTCCTATTATTATCCCATTAAACAGATGAAGAAACTGAGGCACAGAGAGGGTTAAGGAACAGTAGGCAAGTAACATGGCTTAGGTCCAAACTCAGATCCATATGATTTTATAAAGTCCCAACACTTATACTCAGCCACTTCCCAAATATCATTCACACGTAATGCTACACAAAGCTTGTGACAAACACAACTGTTGTGAAAGGGAAAAAAGAACCATAGCTGAGGGGGCAGGTCAGCTGCCACCTTCTTCTGGTCAAAGAAAAAAAAAAGAGAAAAGCTCAAAAGGAGCATCTTCAAAAACCGAAGCTTAGGAAACTAAACATTACAATAAGCCTTAGAAAAAGACTATATTTTGGAGAACCTGTTATTTAAACAGCTGTCATTTTGCTGAGCCAAATGTCCAATTATGGAATGTCAGCTCCATCTCAGAGCTCTGTGATAAAATGGACTAAAAGCAATGCCATCAAAAAGTGTCCCTAGTCAAGTTCCCTATGGATGCCTCACTCTAAGAGGTGTGAATGCTCAGACCTTAAAAGTCTTCACTGTTCAATCAAAATGGTCTTGGCAAGCTGGGGCTTGGGCTAGGGATCATGCAGGTAGGAAGGGAAGCCCTCTGAGAAATCCTGTATGATGGATGGGAGCATCTTACAGATCATTTCCTGGATTGACAAGACAATGGCCCTCCTTTACTTGTGTTCTTCCCCCCACCACACATCCATGGACCTCCTCTCCCTGCCACTGTTGTGACTTGGTACAACCACTCCTGTCACTGAATTTCCCCAAGTCTGGGCCCTGTGGTGGCCTCTATTACTGTTGACTTGCTGTCGGAAGGTACCATCTGTACTCACAGCCAGCCAGCATCCATCAGCCCTCCATACTTCAGCAGCTGGGAGGCAGGATGGAAACAAGGGAATGGACACATTCATATATAAGGCCCTGGGGCCTCTTCTACATTCTCCATATGCCAGGCTACTGGACAGCCCATGTAGAAGCACCTCCAATTAGCCATCAAGAACACACCCTTCCCCAACACTGCTCAAAAGAAGAAAAGGTGAGATCTTTAGGACCACATCTGAGAATCTGAGGCTAATACACACCTTGCCTCTTTGTTTACAACTCCTCCCTCCATCCTTCCCATATCCTCCCTCCTGGTGACTTCTACATCCGTATTCTTGCTCCATTTAACACTGTAGCTTCTCAGTGCCTGACATCACCTCCAATAATCAGCTCAGTAATCATCTCAGACCCACCTCAGTCAACTACTCCCATGCCCATAACCCAGATTTTGTCATTATGGACTGAACCACCTCTAATATCTTGATGTCAAATATCCAACTGACCACCATCACCAGTTTTTCAGTTTACTCTCTCTATTACCCCTGCTTCAACAATTTTTGACCCCCCAGAACTTCCAGATCATAAAATCTAAACTCACCCTCCATCACATTTTCCAACGTGTGTATTCCATGTTCCCTTATTAAAATCAATCCACTGACTAAACCATCAATCCCATTGTTCCCCTCTCTCTCCATCCTGGAAGCCTCTCACTTTTGGTTAAACCCAGCTCTCCACTTACCTCATAGCTGCCTCCAGGTGAATGGAAATGATGAAAAACTGCAAATACTTTGACTGCTCTCACCTTAAACCCACCTAACCCAGGTGAGCCCACATTCCTACTTCATTTCCTGTTCATTTCTTGCTCTGACTCCACGTGGCAATTATTTCACAACTTTTTACTTCTCAAATATCCAACACCCTCTCCACCTCTTTACTCTTAAATGACCATCTATTTCACTGAGAACATAGAAGCAATCAGAGAAATTCTTTTTCTTTTAGTACCCACAGTTCCCAGCCTCTGTGCCGACAGGCTCTACCTTTTCTTCTGTCACAGAAGATAAACTCTTCCTAGAAGCCAACCCATCCACTTGTCCAGAGGAACATGTTTCCTTCCACCTATAAGACTTTATCCCTGTAGCTATTCCATTGCTTTCCTGCTTCAGTTTCATCTCTTTAGACCAGTATATCACACACAAACATGCGAAATAATATGCATCTTTAAAAAGAAAAGCAGCTCTCCAGCTACAACCTTATTTCCCTTTATAGTAAAATTCTTGGGGTTTTCTATCATTCTTATCTTCACTAATTCGCCTTCCATTTTTTCTTGAACTCTCTTTGTGGAAGATTGTATTATGGTTCCCAACTACTGGATCCTTTCTCTGTGAGGATTATGTGTCTCTGGCGGTTGCCATGTGACCTGCAGGTGGAGTATACCTCCCACCCCTTCAGCAGGCTTGGCCCTGTGGCTGGCTTCATCTAGGAGAATCAGAGTAGACATGATATGGGGCATGTTTGAGCAGAAGCTTTCAGAGGCATGCAAGTACCACCAGCAATCTTTCCCTAGGCTACAGTAACTGCAAGCCCAGATTGGAGCTACTCCTTCAGCCTGGGTTTTGAAATGAGAAGTTATAAGGAGCAGAACTGTAGCTGACCCACAGCTGCCAACACATAGCATGAACAAACACAACGAAACATTGCTATTTGACAAGTCCTTGGGAGATGGTGGGTGATGGTTACTACAGCCTTACTGAGTAAATTCTGACTTTCCAAACAGGAACAAAAAAAACTGCACTTCTCAAAACTATTTCCATGTTACCTAATCCAGTGATCAATTACTGGTCCCCTCCTTGTTGAAACATTGATTATACTATCCTACTCAAAACACTTTCATGTCTTGGTATTGGGAAACTCACTTTCTCTGTTTTTCCTTCTACTTCACCAGCCCTTCTTGTTACTGAATCCAAGCTCCTACCGCTCACCATACGACAGGTCAATCAATCGAGAAATGAGGTGCTGGGGCAAGGAATAGCGACTTTATCTGTAAAGCCAGCAGACTAAGAAGAAGGTGGACGAGTGTCCCAAAGAACCATCTTGCCCAGGTTTGGATACTGGTTTCTTTTATAGAGCAAAGAGGGGGAGGTGAGGAGATAAAATAAAAAAGGTGCTAAGATGTTACAACTATTTCCTGGTTCTGGCCAGACTCTGGAGGGGATGTGTTAATTTCTTCCTTACTGCAGCCTTTCACAGGTGGGTCTGGTCAGGATGTTTCCTGTGATCTAAACAAAGATATTTTAGCTTAATGCTCAGGCATGGGAGGCAGGGTTCCCAGAGATGGGCTTTTATGCATACTTTAAGCTATGAGTAACATCACTTTAGTGATTAACTTGTAGCAAAAGCAATAGAATTCAAAGGTTAAAGTAAGAGAAACAGATCCAATATGGAGTCAGATTTGTTCTTCCCTATTACACTCTGTCAGTCTCCTTTACTGGCTCCTTCTCTTCTTCTTGATATCTAAATGTTAATCCTAGAGCATGTCTCTTCTCTACCATTTTACCCTAGGTAAGCTCATTCACCTGTGGCTGGAATTCCAAATGTAACATCTCTAGCCCCTTCTTCTCCCCAAACTCCAGGCTGGAGATATAATTTCTTACTCAGCATGAAACCGAGCAGGACCCTGTGGAGCTCCTGAGTATGGAAGCCTTTCTGTTCCCCATTTCTGGCTTGTAGGGAACAGACTCCAGCCTCCATGACCTTCCCTGGGTTCCAAAGGGCAGATTAGAACAGTTGCTAATCAGTGAAGAGAGGGGATGCAGAGACAAGGGGGTAGCGGCCAAGAAACTAGAGTGCAACCTTCAAGCAGCATCCCGGTTCCATCTCAAGGGATACACATAATAATATCTTTGAGCTTTTTACAGAACTAAAACCCCAACAAATGGAAGATGCCCACATTCTTCATTCCAGAGAAGACCACCTGAGGCCAGATTTAAAAAAACAGAGAAACTCATCAAAAGATTACCTGAGACCAGATTAAAGGAGTGCAGGTCCTGCACACACCCTAATTTTATCAGCAACACCACTGTTGAACAATTGCTATAAAACTCTCACAAATTCTCCTGGTTTGGGACACAGTTTTGGAGGGGAATGAACCCACTGTGTCCCCCTTTGCCTGGCAAAGCAATAAAGCTGTTCTTTTCTACTTCACCCAAAACTCTGTCTCTGAGATTTGATTTGGCACTGGGGCACAGAAGCTGAGTTTTTGGCATCAAGCATCCCCACTTACATGCCCAACACAGAGCTCTCAGTTACCTCCAACCACCTTTAACAAACCTACTCATCTCCTTGCTTCCCCATTTCAGCAAATGGCACCACCACGTCACACGGAGTTGCTCAGGCCAAAAAAGACTTGATATCATCTTTATCCCTCTCTTTCTCTCACACCCCACATCCAATGCTTCCATGGAGTGAAGGGGACAAAAGCCTGTTTGGAAAGTCAGAATTTGCTGAGTGAGGCTGCAGTAACCATCAACTACCAGCTCTCAGTGCTTTAGCACTTACATTATTATCACTATGATCTAATCCCAGATTCTCTCTTGCCCCGACCATTGCAGTAGACTTCAATCTGCCCCCACCCTGTTTCCACTCCTGTCTCCTTGCACTCTTGACGTACATTGAGCAGCATTGGGATTTTTTGTTTTATTATTTTATTTATTTATTTTTGGCTACGTTGGGCCTTCGCTGCTATGCACGGGCTTTCTTTAGTTGCAGCAAGCGGGGACTACTCTTCATTGTGGTGCAAGGGTTTCTCATTGCAGTGGCTTCTCTTGTGGTGGAGCATGGGCTCTAGGCGAGCGGGTTTCAGTAGTTGTAGCATGTGGGCTCTAGAGTGCAGGCTCAGTAGCTGTGGTGCATGGGCTTAGTTGCTCCACGGCATGTGGGATCTTCCCAGACCAGGACTCGAACCCGTGTCCCCTGCATTGGCAGGCGGATTCTTAACCACTGCACCACCAGGGAAGCCCGGTTCATTGTTTTCTAAATGTAAATTAGACCCTATATTTGCCCTTGCTCAAAACCCTATGATGGTTTCCCACAATTCTTAGACAAAAGCCAAAGACCTTATCACGGATGCCAAGGCCCTGCAAGATCTAGCCCCCACCTATCTTTCCAACTTTGTTTTTTGTTTCCAACTTTCCCCCTTCCTTATCCATTGAAGTCAAAGCAACATTCTTGATATGCCTCACACTGACTAAGCTTTCTCCACCTTAGGGCCTTTGCACTGGTTGTTCCCTCTGCTTGGAACATACTCTTTCCCTGGATATCCTTAGACTGGCTTCTTCACTCAGGTTTTGCTCAAACATCTTCTCTTCTTAACCATCCTATCTAATTAACCACCTCCTCTCTATTATATTTTAGTCCCTGATCTATGTTCTTTATAGTCATTAGCACTAATAAGGAACATTATAGATTAGTAGTTAAGAGCAGGCTCCCTGGCTTTGGCAATTAACCTCTCTGTGCATTAATTTTCCCACCTGTAAAATGGAGATCAGAGTAACAGCACTTATAAAGCTCTAACAAAGCTTAAATGAGTTAGTACCTGTAAAACGCTTAGTAAAAAAGAACATGGCAGGATTCAATGGTTGTTGGCTATTTTTATCTGACATCAAATTCCCTAAACATACATTGTCTATTTTCTCCATAGAGTGGGAATTTGTATTTCTGGTTCACTGTTGTATTCCCAGCACAAGGAAGGTGCAAAAACTATATTGATAGAACTGCCTCTGCAAACCCATCTTAGGAACTTGTACTTCATTTTGTGCACTGGTTTTTTTCTTTATTTTAAACCTCATAAGTTCTTTTTTTTTTTAAGATTTATTTATTTTGGCTGTGCTGGGTCTTAGTTGCAGCATGCGGGATCCTTTTTTTTTTTTAGTTGCAGCATGAGGGATTCTTATTTGCGGCACGCATGAGAGATCTAGTTCCCTGACCAGGAATCGAACCCGGGCCACCTGCATTGGGAGCATGGAGTCTTCCCCACTGGACCACCAGTGAAGTCCCTGTGCACTAGTCTTTAAAAATCATATTTAAGTTGGATTTTATTTAGTCTGGCACACCCTCCACCAATAGTGTTATTTTATCATTATTTTGAATTGATCTTTAATTGATCACTCTTCAGTTGAAAGTTTCCCCCTTTTTTCTCTCAGCATTAAGCAAGAGAAGATCAGGGAAACTGATAAAGATTCCTGACCTGAAAACAGTCATTCTCTTATTTGTCTGTGTATGAAATTCTCGATCTTTACCTATTGGATTCACATGAAAAGGATTATATTACCATTTGGGCTAACACTGTGTAGCCTGGCTGCGGTCATTGAAGGCAAATGTCATACTTAAAATGATCACTTTGGGGCTTCCCTGGTGGCGCAGTGGTTAAGAGTCCGCCTGCCGATGCAGGGGACATGGGTTCATGCCCCGGTCCGGGAAGATCCCACATGCCGCGGAACGGCTAGGCCTGTGAGCCATGGCCGCTGAGCCTGTGTGTGCAGAGCCTGTGTTCCGCAATGGGAGAGGCCACAACAGTGAGAGGCCCACGTACTGCAAAAAAAAAAAAAAGATCACTTGTGAGTTGCTGAATCTTTTGCTGACTTCCTCAATCCCAATACAACCTGATCTATAATCAATAATACTCCCTTACATGGCATTTAGTGTGTACAAAAGCAATCTTTGCAAACCATTATTTATGTCATCTTCAGCACTATTCTGGAAAACAAGATTGTCATCATACGCAATTCACAAAAAGAAGGGTCCTCCGCTAGGTCACTTGGAACCAGGAAAGAAAAGTTGTTTACCACTGGCCTCCAATGGGAGCTCCCTGAAGACTGGCCGTAGAGAAACTCACAAGGTACTATGAATCATGCTCAATGCTTATGCTGCCGGGATTGGCTCTTCTCTTTTGTGGGGCCATTGAATCAGAAGCTGTTAAATTCTGGTTTACTAGAAGGGCCTCAGAAATCATTCTGGCTCCCAGCCTCTGTTTTCCCATATGAGGAACCTGAATATATTAGCTGAGGTGATGTTAGCTGGTAGCACGGATAAACCCTCACATCCCAGTGGCTTCACATAACGAAAGTTGATCTCTCACAGTGGTAATGCAGGGAGAGACCAAGCTCCTTCCATCCCTGGCTCTGTCATCTTTGGCAAATGGCTACTAGTGTTACTGTGGGAGAGGAAGGAGCAATGGCGATCCCGGGTGAGAGGGTCTTACCAGCCAGGCCTGGGAGTAGCACACATCACTTCCATCCACATCTCATCAGCCAACAGTCATTTGATCATCTTAACTTCAGAGAGGCTAGGAAATGCAGTCTCACTATTAACTCAAAAGGAAGAGGATTCAATGTGACCAGTGCACAGCTAGTGGCAGCCACACCAAGCAGGTCATGTGACTTTCTTGAGCCCCGTCCACCAGTCCAGAAGAGTCAGGCTGAGTCTGTGTCCAGGCCCTCTCTTTCTGGGTATGATATCTTCTCCTTGGTTCTCCTCACCTTTCTCTTCTTTTTTAATTTATTTATTTACTTATTTTTGGCTGCATTGGGTCTTCGTTGCTGTGCACGGGCTTTCTCTAGTTGCGGCAAGCAGGGGCTACTCTTCGTTGTGGTGCGCGGGCTTCTCATTGCAGTGGCTTCTCGTTACAGAGCACGGGCTCTAGGCGCTCAGGCTTCAGTAGTTGTGGCATGTGGGCTCAGTAGTTGTGGCTTGCAGGCTATAGAGCACAGGCTCAGTAGTTGTGGTGCATGGGCTTAGTTGCTCCGCGGCATGTGGAATCTTCCTGGATCAGAGATCGAAGCCGTGTCCCCTGCATTGACAGGTGGATTCTTAACCACTGCACCACTAGGGAAGTCCTCTCTTCTCTTCTTTATACACTGGCCTTCATTATGCAAGTTTTCCATTATTTCAAATTTCATGTTTTCCTTGACTTTTACTCGCTGGGCTATGAAAAGAGTAGAAGAAGAAGAAGAGGAGGAAGAAGGGAAAGAAGAAGAAGGAGAAGGAGAAGGAGAAGAAGAAGGAGGAGGAGGAGAAGGAGGAGGAGGAGGAGGAGGAAGGGGAGGGGGAGGGGGAGGAGAATAAGGAAACTTTAACTGTCAGTTAACCAGATGAAAGAGTACCTGAGAGGAGAAACTGTTAATAACAGAAAAGAGGAAGTTGTCCTACTGGAAGCGTCTAACATCCTACTGTAATCTGTAATCCTTTCTCAAGTTTCTCCCAATGGTCCCGGGTAATAGAATATTAGAACTGAAAGGACCTCAGAAATAGCTAACACAGAGGAAAGAAGCTGCCACCTTTATTAATTCATCATGGAACCTTAGGCAACACTCCAGGACCTCCCAACTCAAAAAATGAGATCATGCCTCGCACCAGGTTGTCATAAAGATTATGTGCTAATGTAGACAAAATGGTGTGGCCCAAAGCCTGGAATATAGTATGTTCTCAATCAATGCTAGTTGCCTTTGAATCTGAATCAACTTCATGTCATGTTACAGAATGTTCTGTGCCCCCTGACCAGGTGAGATTAATTTGGTGCACAGGCTGGGGACTGGATCTGTTAAGTGGCCCAAGTGCTGTATGAGGGAGCCACGGTCACCTGGAGAGATCCAGGAACTGGCTGCTGGGATGGAGAGCAGAGGCTGGACCCATGAGCTACTCTCACACACTTGTTTCTTATCCTAGAGCTAGCTGCACACCTTAGTCTCCCTTGCCCACTGGTCCTCCCTCTTCCCAGCCTTCCCTCTGTTCAACAGACTCCCCCAGCAGCATCACAAGCCCCACTGTGGAGCCCACGCCAATCACAGATAAATTCTCATTTGAACTTCCATGTCCTTACTATGTGACTTTGGACATTTAATAAATGGTGGCTATTGTTTTATATTGAGTTCACTATTATTTGCAGGGCACACTGCAGTTACCACCCTACCACCCTCTGAGGGGCTTCACTGCCTCTGGAAAACACATACCATCACTACCAAGAGACAAAAATGTATTCTCTCACATGGGAACAGCAAGTCCACTAACACTTGGTGCTCCTGAGCATTAGATCCAACCAAACTGACAACACGTCCTCTCAAACGGGGCCCCAAGGGATTAAAGATGATTAAAACAGTTATGAAACATCTCTCATGATAGAGTCTCCAGTGTCATGATGATGTGTGCAACGAGGTCCTGGACCAGGGACCTTGTAAGAAGGGACTCACTGGCTCTTGCTCTGGGATTTGTGAAGTTCTAAGGGACAAGAGGGAAGAGAAGATGTCGTAGAGCTCAGGTCCACGAGGCAGGTGCTGCCTGTGATCACAGTGTTGAGACACGAAGCACCGTGTCTGCACAGCCCCGGCCCCAGCAGATTCCAGGAGGCAGCAGCTATGGCAGCATGTCCAGAGGCTCTGTGCTACATGCCCCATCACTCGCCCCATCCATGAACAAAGTCAATGCATGAGCTCTCTCATGTGTTCCCAAGGTCCTTACACTCATTCCCACTGCCCCAGAGAAGACGTAATTGATTTTTGTTTCAGATTCCCAGAGCCTTTTTACACATCCCCATAACCATAAATAGCACATTATATTGTAACTGTTGGTTCCCTGGTGTCTCTCCCCACCAGCATTGTGAATCATGTCTTGCACCTCATCTGTGGTAAGGAGGCATTCAAGAAATGTTTGTTGATTGAGAGCTGGCCTCTTTTGCCAGATACTTAAGTGGTCCTGACCCCTGTCTCTCTCTTGCATTGGATCTCATCTCTCCACTGTCCTGACTTCTAAGCACACCCAAGGCCAGTCTTCTCCTGGGCTTAGCCTTAGTGTTGAGGAAGCTCAGAGCCCCATCCCGACATCAGGATTTTGCTGTGCTCCTGCACTCTGGGAACACTTTCCCTAGTTCCACCTGGCCTTGTCACTTCCACATTTGAGAACTGCCGTGGCAGGCTTGGATCCTCCCTGCATCCCCCATCCACATAGACTGGGCCCAGGCATCAGGGTCTCATGAGACAGACAGAGGGTCTGGCATGAACAGGGCAGGAGTTCACCC